>NC_044037.1:176873034-177173034 GCF_901765095.1 Microcaecilia unicolor | reverse complement strand
GGAGACGCAGGAGCGGAGAGTGACTAAAGGAAAACTTAAGGGTGGCTAGAGCCCAGCAGGAGTAAAGGCCAGAGACTAGTGTTGTGAAAAGTGCTGGATAAAACAAGGCAATGCAATGTAGCCAGGGAAGAAACTTTTGACTGTACAGAAGGTTGTTCTATAGCAGAAAGACAGATGCAAGAATTAGCTGTTGAAGAGCAACAGCAGGAGCTGATCCAGAGCCAGTGGGAAAGAAACTGTCCCTGAGGCCCAGATGCATTAAAGACATTGGTAATTCCCGTTCCCTACCGATTCCATAGCGAATCGGTAGGGAACGGGAATGCATCAACGATAGGGAATGCAAATGAGCTACTCGTTGTAGCTCACTTGCATTCTCTAGTCCTTTGGTACCTGAGTCGGAGAATCGGGACGTCCCTTTAGATTAGGCTCCTCTTCCTGGTCTCTTCAGCCAATCAAAGCGGGCTTAGCTGGCTGTTGTCAGCGAAACGCGCTCTGGCTGAAGAGACCAGGAAGAGGAGCCTAATCTAAAGGGACGTCCCGATTCTCCGGCAACCAGGAAAACATAAGTTTTGCTGTGGAGGGGCGGCGAAGACAAAATAGAAGGGGGGGAAAAACACCAGCGCCGGCAGAGCTAAAAAAAAAAATGCAAAAAAAAAAGACGTCTCTCAGAAGCGCAGGGAGAGTACGTCCTTAAAGGACCCCCCTCACATGCGCTCCCTGCTTTTTTTTTTCTTTTTTTACGTTTTTTGGGGGACCTTTTCCTTTCCGATTCCCTCACAGGAGCCCTAACAAGAGGTCAGACATCTCGTTAGGGTTCCTACGGTAAGGGAATCGGAAAAAACGGTAGTGCATCTCATAATAGCTTTTCAATCATTTGCATTCTGTTTTCGTTGCCTGCTACCGTGGCAGGGAAAATGCCCTTAGTGCATGCCCGGGGTGAACTACTTGCGTTTTAAACTGGCTGGAACCAGTTTAAAACGCAAGTTGTGGGCTCGTTAGGTTTTGTGCATCTGGGCCTGAGAGAGTTACTGGCAGGTGTGATGAGCTGCAGAGTGACTGAGAGGGTCCCTGATTCTGGGAGAAAACTGCTGAAGGAGGTGCAAATCTTTAGTCTATTAGGGCTATAAGTTGAGTTAGTGTCAGAAAAATTTATTTCTAGCCTAAAGTACAGAGCAGTGTATGCACATTCTGTACTTGGAGATTTTGAAGACTGTGAGGTCTGCAAGGTTGGTCTAGAGAGGCTGGCTTTTTTTTTTTTTTTATTATAGCTAGTGCTAAGTGTATTGTGGGACGAGAGCATTTTAACTTTCACCAGGGAGCAGAGCATACTGTTGTGGAACAATGAGTATCTTTCGATCCAAGATACTTGATCTTATCATGTCATCCCAGCATGAGTTGTCTAAATAGGCCATATAGTCTTAGTGAAAGCATCACATGTTTTACTTTGGATATAAGTCACACCGTCTTCGGTCTTCTCACTTTGGGGGAAAAACTGGGAAGGACTAGCTGAAGAAACTTGGGTAAATTCCTTTCACCTTAGTTTGGCCATCAAAGGACAAAGAAGGAAAAAAAACATCGGAGCCTTTCTTTAAAAATGGAAACATAATAGTTTGTGCTCACCTAAGAAGAGTATGAACTTGACTGTTGTAAATAAAACATAGCATATTCTTTGATCAACTTCATTCTCTCATCCCATTTACCATTCACTTGCCTAACCCCAAGAGTGAAAATATAAATGTAGTTAAGCACCACCTTTCTAGTTTTGTTCCGCTTTCTTTCCTAGCGAATCCCTTTACTTTCATGCCAATCCTTACACCTAACCCCAGGGAAACCTGGCATGGTTGTCCAGAATATAACACCATGGAGGGGTGGTATCTTGCTGTACCTTGCCTTACAGGTAGTGGTGTCCTGAAGTCTGAACTCAGCTGCTGGAGATGTAGGGGAACTCAAGACTACCAGTGCTGCCATGATGAATTGTTAGTGACTTTCTTATAGTAGTGAAATTTTGCTTTATTTATGAGGATTTATTTACCGCCTTTTTGAAGGAATTCACTCAAGGTGGTGTACAATAATAGATCAAACATGAGCAGGAGGCAATTCATGCGTGCAAAGTTCTAGTAGCTACATTAGGTCTTCAGAAAAGTCTTTAATTTGATTAGTTTTTGGTTTGCTGGGCATAGTTGTTCAAAATTGCCTTTTTTTTTTTTGAACTTGTATTAGATGATGTATTAAGTAGACCATGCAAGTCCCCAGTTCAGAGTTGACCCTTTGGTGGGCTGTAAGCAAACAAGTGCTTTGGGCCTCTTGCAAGATAAATGTTGTTCAAACACCCTGAAATGGCTTCCTGCATGATTCTTAGTGCAAAGAAACCCTGTCAAAGGAAGGTGCAACAGGTAAAGTGCTGCACCTCTTATTTGGCAGACAGAGGGAAATAGACTCCTGCAGGCAGCAGTAGGTCAGATTCCCCCCCCCCCCCAATATGCTCTATTATTGCTACCAGCAGCTGTTGTATTAGGTAAAGATCTGTCTTAGCTCCCAAGACAGGTTCAAGAAAGATTTTAGCGCCCAAGGACTCCCCCAATATTTTGGCCCTAGGTACATGCTTACTTTTCCTATACTTTATTCCTGCCCTGCAAGTCCTTTCTTGAGATGTTATAGTAAGGTTCATAGAAGGAAGCATACATGCCTTCAGAGGGTGTCATGAACCCAGATTTACACTTGAGGTCTTCTGAGGTTGCCACCCAAAGATTCCTGTACAATAGCAGTGCTGTAACACCACTCGAGGTATTGTGTTGGTCTCTTACAGTAAAGGTTTTCACTGAAGGTTGTCTTTTCATTCTCAACCACAATAAGAATATGGATGATGGTTGCAGGGTAACAACAAGGAAAGAGACATCAGAGCACCTTTGGGGACATACAGGAAGTAGTAATCCATGCAGAACAGCCAAACACAGGGGAACATCAGAATTGTTTAAACCTGATGAGTTGTGAATTGGCTTTCCATGATCAGAGTAGTGGTAGTGGCCAAACGTTTTCCTGCATTGACTTCTTTGGAAGGCATTATACACTACTGCATGTCAAGTAATAAGGGTTTTACTTTTATAGTATACTGTCTTACACGCTTGTTACTGCAGTCTGATGCTGTATTTTGGCATCCTTTATGATGTTCGTTAAGCAGGATTCTCATAAGATTGTGACTTCTGATGCAGGCTTGGTGGCTCCGAAACATGGGTCTGTGAGTCTCTTCATCTGGTCTTTAGAACCCTGATACAGTTAAAATTTCCCAATAAGGCATTTTTTTGTTTACATTTTTGCCCCCTGTACTTTAGTGGAAAACCATTCACCCATCCCTACTTCTATCTGCCTGGATTGTTCTAATAGGGTTGTGGTGTCCTCTTTGCTTTGTGTTGCAAACATTTGCAAGCCATTGAGAGTGAAGGTATGGAAAACTTTCAGCTAACCTGACCATGGGATTCAAAGGAGGAGAAATAGCAACCATAGGTAAACAGAGGAAATATAAAGACCTGATTTTACCAAGCTGATTTCATTCCTCTTAGAGAATGGAGGGGAGGAACCCTTAGTAAATCAGGCCCTTAGAAATTCAGAAGGACAGTAAATCTTTTGCTTCTGATAAACATGTAATTTGTGTGTACACTATTCCTTTTAAGGTAGACCATGGCTATCCCTTGTGATTGACTAATAGTCAATAAATGTCTGTAAAGTGCTGTGCAGCCTGTTATACTTTGCCTTTTTTTCCCTCTCCATGTACTCATTAACCAGCTCAGCGCTGATTCGGGCTGTGCAGAAGGCTGTGGAAGAAGCAATCGGTGACTTTGCCGTAGAGGCCATTGTAATCCGTGGTGATAAGGGCAAGTTCTCTGCAGGTAAGACGTACCCACTGTGCTTTACAAAATGTATACACTTTCCTTCTTCCCAACTCTACTTGCCTGTTTGAGTTAAAGTAGGATATCTGGGGGAGCTGCACTACATAGCAAGTACAAACTATTGTTAAATCTTGAGTCTGAATCACATCACTGTCATAGCAATACATGACTTAGTGTTGTATGCCATTCCAGGATCCTCCATTCTCTTTCAACAGGTAGCCCCTCCTCCCTTCAAAGACTCTTAGCCACCTCCAGTAGAGTGTTCATGTTGGATCAGAAGTTTAACTGCCCCTAAAGGGCAAATTCACGTCAATCACTACAGTTCCTGCTGGTTTGTCACATGTCCGTGTGAGCAACTGTTAACAGCACTGCATGAAGAAACTGTTTATAGACTGCTCTACATTAGGGCAATTACAGAACAAGATTAGAGAATAACACAGGGACAATGTCCCCGTGAGTTCTATCCCTGTGCTCGTCCCAGTCCCCGCAAGCTGACAGCATCTGTTAATGTATCTCACCAACATAAGAATTTGTTCCTGCTAGTGCTGTAATACTTAAAACATTATAATCAAACATGATCTGAAAACATTTGGGAAACATTTGGACAATGTAATGATCCAGTGTAACTAACTGTGCAGTGCCTGATCTCAATGTGCTGCAGGGACACATGATCACAGGGAGCAAGTGCTTAGCTTCCTATCTTCCTTTCCCCCCCCCCCCCCCCCAGCAGTTGCACAATGTGATTATGGGGGGGGGGAGGGGGGACTGCTGTGCATTGGACTATATTCTCACTCCTGTCACTTTAGCGCAGACTAAAGAAATTCAAAGCATATGGTTCAAATTTTCATTCAGTACCGAGCAGCAGATGTGTGTGGCTCGATGGTGCAACTGCTCTCCTTCCGCTTGTGATCAGTCTCGAGCAATAGCTGTAGCTGTGGTGGCCATCCTTAAGGGGACAACTGTGGCTACTGCCCAGAGCCCCACACTTTCCACCCTCTGGTTGCTCCTTCCTCCTGTCTGCTTCACATTAGTCTTACAATGTATTCAGTACTTAACATTTTCCTGCAGCGATTGTCGCATGCCGACTCCATGGCCTGCCTTCTGCTGCATCCTGATCTCTACTGCAACTTCCTGTTTGACGTTAGACAGGAAGTTGCAGTAGGAGGAAGAACACAGAGCTGGCCTATGACTGTGAATCGCTGCTGGCTACAGGAAAATGTAAGTGATGCCAGTGGGGAAGAGGACTGAAATGGAGGAAATGATTTTTTTACTTCAGGAACAAGGCTTTTTAGTGTTCTCACGGGGCGGTAACATTTTGTTCCCGCATCCACAGTGTTTCTAGTTAAGGTGTGGCCCTTAACTGCAGTATCTGTGGTAATGGTATCTGTATCATTCTCTAAAACTACATAGACAAGAAAAAGTTCCAAAAGAAATCTGGGCTGTATCAGATAGCACTGTTTGTTTTTTTTCCTAAAAAATTTGTGGTTAAAAGATCATATATCTAGATGAGGCTTGTGAGAAGACTGTTGACAGTGCTAGTAAATGCCCATCGTTTCTATAGCTTGTTGTATGTGTGACTCTATATTTCGCTGCTGGATCCTGCTGCATCATGTCAATAGTTAAGACCTGGGCAAAATGCTGCATGCACTGAGCCAGCTGGCAGCGGCATACTGTATCGGTCTCTGCTGAGTCCCGCCTCCCTGTGACAATATTTTGTTCCTGTGGGGTGGGACCAGTGGTGGGGTGGAGTTGGCTCGCACCGGCTTGCAAGAGCCGGTTGTTCTGCAGGGCGAGCTGGTTCTGGTAAACGAGGTAAGCATGGCAGGAGGGCGCCACAAACCATGCTTACCCCGTTTACCTCACCTCCAGGGGCTTGTCCTTCTAACTCCTCCCTTGCTTCCCTGTCCAGGGGCGTGTCCTGCATCTGATTTCTTCTGCCCCCGCCCAGGGGCGTGTCTTTCTAACTCCTTCCTTACTTCACTGCCCAGAGGTGTGTCCTACTTCATCTGTTTTCTGCCCCTGCCCAGGGGCGTGTCCTGCTAGCTCTGTTTTCTTCTGCTCCTGGCCAGGGGCGTATCGTAACCCCCTAACTCCTTCCTTGCTTCACTGCCCAGGGGCATGTGCTGAGAGCTAAGGTTTCTAGTGTAGCTGAGGGCAGAGGGAGAGACTGAAGCATTAAATCGTACGCTCATTTCCCATCCTGTGCTGCTCATGCGGGGCTGGTAGACAAAATTTTGAGAACGTTTTGCATTCTTTTGATCAGAGTCCGTGTCTGGGTTGAAGTTTCTCCTGCTTTTAAGGTTTGTTCTGGACAATAATGGAACTACTACGAGGCCCTGATCAGATGCGTTTACCGTGTGATTGAATTGTGTGTTTCAAAGTAGCTCTAGTGGAGGGTGATATTAACTTCCCAATCCAAGGAGGGTGGATAGGACTGTTGGGTTTTAGTAGTGGGAGTGTGTGGTGGTTGGTGGTGGGTGTAAACTGAAGAGGCAATTAGGTTACCCAAAAGTTGAGAAAACAGATCTCTAGTTTGTCGCATCAGCCACCAGTAGTCAAATTTTATTAAAGTATATCTTCTGAAATATTCTCTGTATTTCCTTGTGCACTGGTACTGTGTGTCTAGGGTTACCATATATCTTCTCTTAGGTCTTCAAGATTTGTTCTCCAGGAAATATTCTTTCTTTTTATGTGCATATCACCACTACACCTACCCATGTAATCAGAGAAACTATCTCTGTCCTCTTAGACAGTCTGGACACATGGAGGCAGTGGTGTGCTGGAGCCGGCTCGCAAGAGCCGGTTGTTAAATTTTTTTAACATCTTGTGAGCCGGTGGTTCTGCAGGGTGAGCCGGCTCCAGTAAACGAGGTAAGCATGGCAGGAGGGCGCCACAAGCCATGTTTACCTCGCCTCCGACCACTGCCCTCGTTTGCCTGCGCCGCCCTGGGGGGGGGTTTTAAATCTTTTTTTTATTTTTTTTATTACCTCCATCTGGCCGCGTCATTGAAAGCCCTGCCCGTCTCTAACCTTCCCGTCGTGAGTTTGTTCCCTCAGAGTCCCACCTTCTGATGTCATTTTCCTCTTTCTGCGAGGTCGTAGTTCTGAGGGAACAAACTTGAAGGGAAGGCTAGAGACGGGCAGACTTTCAATAATGCGGCCGCTTCGACTGAGGTAGTCAGGGGAGCGAGGAGAATCACTGGGTATGGGTGGCTGGAGGGGGGGGGGCAGGGGAGAGGAGAATCGCTGGGTATGGGTGGCTGGAGGGGGGGAGGGGAGAGTTGCTGGACATGGGTGGAGGGCAGGGGGAGAGGAGGGTTGCTGGACATGGGTGGATGGAGGGGAGGGCAGAGTGAGGAAGGAGATGAGATGAGGGAAAAGGAAGAGAGGAGAAAAACTGCACATGGATGAAGAAAATAGGCAGAAGCTGGATCCACTGGACAGTCAAGTCTGCGGAGGACCCAGCTTTTACTTACGGATGTAGGGCAAGAAATGAAGAAAGGCAGAAAGTAAAGAAATAAATGAAAGGAAGCCCTGGAAACGGAGTTAAGAGGACAGATAGCCTGGGCCAGCATGATTAGAAAAAGTCATCAGACAACAAAGGTAGAAAAAATCATTTTATTTTCATTATAGTGTTTGGAATATGTCCACTTTGAGAATCAGGTTCTCAACATTTAAAAAATTTACTTATTTATGGCATTTTATCCCACATTAAACATGAATTAGATTGGAACCTGGGATCATTTATATATTTTTTTTTTTCTGGAGTAATGCATTGCCCCCCCCCCCCCCCCCCCCAGGCTCTCTCCCCAGCTATAGCAAGCTCTGCAATTTGGGGGGGGTGGGTGCAGAGGTGGACCGGGGAGAGAGCCTGTTAAACATTTACCAGCACACCACTGGGTGGGACCTTCCAGAGGCTGAAACACTTCAGCACAACAGTGCACCATGCCAGGGACTTCAAGACAGTCAAAATGGTGGCATTTTTCATTGTTTTATGATATAGGTTGTTTGTCCTTACACCTCTGGGGGTTCATTTTAGAATGGGGTGCCTATTTTAATTTTGGCACTTTTAGTGTAACCAGCAAAACACTTCCAAGAAAAACAGGAGAACGACGTGGATGTAAGTCTTATTCTATAAAAGACTCGACGAGGCAACATACTTCAAGAGTCTTAATAAATAATTTGTGTGATCTTACAGTAATGTATTTGAGTCAAGGTAATCGCAATCTTACACAGTATCGAAAGGGTAACAAATATTCCATAGAATAGTTGTTTTACATCCACATTGTTCTCTCGTTTTCCTTGGAAGTGTCATGTTGGTTAGAGTGTCGTGTTCTTCCACATCTGTGTACTCCTCTCACAGGCACGCTTATAAAGACACGTTTGTATGTGACCTTTTTTTATAAAATACTAGCACAATAGTTCCTAGATTAAAGGTGTGGCCCTTACACCTGTTAGTGCATATTGTGACTTCTCCCAAACGCCACTCGTGTGTATGCCCTTCTATAAAATATCTACCAGCTTGCATTGTGCACTCTTCTAGGCATGACCTAATTTTTTTTTAAAGAGCCCATTTACATGTATAAAGTCTGCATTTTATGCGCAAAATTGTTTAAAATTACCCACTTGATGCTGTCACAGGCAGGGATGAATGGGCGACTACATTCAAATAAGTGTACAAGGGCTGGGGCGGTGGGGCTGGCAAGGAGTGGTATGAGTATGCACGGAGGAGTGGCATGGAGAGGCTGGGAAAACAGGGGAAAATAAGAGTGGAGAGGGTGCAAGAGTTGGGGAGAAGGGAGCATGGGGGGAGAGAAGTGGCGAGCAAGTGTGTGTAGGGAGATCATGGGTAAATAAAGTAGGGGCACAGCACTGTGTGTAGGGGAAGGGGGTGGATTTTTGGGAGAGCTGGCAGAGTGTAAAAGCCAAAAATTTGTTGCTGTGCCTTTCTACACATGTTGATTTTCTTACATACTAGTAAAAAAAGCCCGTTTCTGTCAGAAATGAAACGGGCGCTAGCAAGGTTTTCCTCGGCATGTGTGTCAGAAAAAGAGAGAGAGTGTGTCAGTGTTTGTATGTGTAATGAAACTGGCGGTAGCAAGTGTGTGTGCCAGGGTGGCCCCCTTCCCTCCCTGCCAGATGCAAGTGTGTGTGCCAGTGCCTGCCTGCCAAGGGGCCTCCCCCTCCCTCTCTCCCCACATCCTACTCCTCCTCCAGCCCTCCCTGCCACTTGATCCACTTTCTTCACTACTCCTCCCCCTGTCTGCTAGCACTGACATGTTTTACCTCCTCCTCCGGCCTTCCCTGCCTCTTGATCCGCGATCTTCGTTATTCCTCCCCCTGCCTGTTACACACCCACCTTCTGTCTCCTCAGGTGCTTTGTTTTTTGGAGGGCGGCAGCTTTGGGATCGTGGCACTGGCGTCAGCTGTTTGGATGGCAGAGTCGGGAGGGCGCAGGTACCTCGTTTTTTTGGAGGGCTGCAGCTTCGGGATTGCGGCGGATCAGCTGTTCTGGAGGGCGCTTCCTGAGAGCGGCAGTCTCCTCAGGTGTTGTTTTTTTTTTTTTGGTCGGGAGGGCGCTTCCTGAGTGTTTTGGGAGGTTGTCAGCCAGTCTGGAGCGATTCCTAGGCAGGGGGAGGAGTAGGGAAACATGCGGAGCGGGTTTCCCTACTCCTCCCCCTGCCTAGGTCACTGTTGCTGTGCGTCGGGCTGGTGACCTCACCCGAGGCGCAGCCAATCAGTGGGATGATCTACAGCAGGAATCAGGCCACCTCCGACTCGGAGAGCTAGGGTTCCAGGCAACTGTAGAATGTTGGAGGTGAAAATTTATTATATAGCATATCCAATAAAAGGAAACCTACAAATTGTCCAGTTTAACACTTGCTCATTACCTTCCACTTAGATTATTGAAACCTAAACCTGTGAGTCACATGCAGAATAATCTTTCCCACTTAAGGGCCTTATTCTGTAAAGGTTATGCTCCTAAATTACAAGCATAATCTATTTTGGAGCATAGAGTATGCTCGTGAATTTAGGAGCATAATCTTTATAGAATAAGGCTCTAAATCTGTTCAAACTTCAGCCTTCAGTGCCCCTTTGACCATGTAACCCCTCTTAAGTCTTACATTGGCTTCTCATCCACTTCCATGTAAAATTCAAACTTCTGTTACTTATTTACAAATTGCATTCAGTTTTCAGCACCTCACTATTTCTCTTACTTTTCCTCATGAACTCTGTTCATCTGGAAAGGTGCTCTTTACCTCCATTCCTACTCCTCCCCCTCCCTTGCTTCACATTTGCCTGCAGTAGACTGCCTGAGTTGGTGCTTTGTGCTCCCTCTAGCAATTCTCAAATCCAGACTAAAAACTCATACTTTTTGCCATTGCTTTTACATCTTGACCATGTCTGTTATAAATCTTCCTAGATTCTTGTCATGACTAGATTATAAGGTCCGTGGATCAGGGGCTGTCTCGCTTATATACTCCACTGCATATACCTTACACTAGATTACGTTACATTACAAATAGGTTTATATTGTGCAAAAAGCGTGGGGTACAAATGTAACAAACAAAAAAACAAACAAACCCCTTTCAAGTTCTATGTTTTTAGCAAGAGAAGAAAGCCAGACACTCCCTGACAAATTGTACAATCAAAACCAATAAAAAAAAAAGATTTATATTGATAAAAATGTCTTCTATTTTTTTGTTTGTTTAGAAAGTCTTTCAAAATATAACTTGGGATCAATCATATTATGAGGAAGAGCGTTCCGAATCAGAGGGGCTTGATATACAAAGCATAAAGTGAAACTAGGTTTTTCCTAATTCTCTAGGACTTGGAAAACATAGCAGCATAGTATCCCTGAGTTGGCACTCAGAGCACAATTGAATCGGTTCACACATAGGGGTCTGTTTACGAAGCAGGGCTTGCGGGACAGCCGCTAGTGCTGCTTAGTAAACCGGAGCAATAATGAGCTAAGCCATAAAGAATTTGTAAAATTGTTAAACCTTAAAATGAATCCTGGCCTCGGTCGGTAACCAGTGTAATTCTGTTATCAGAGTAATGGTCATTTACAAACTGAAAACATAGATGTTCTGCAGTATTTTATATAGTTTGTATTTTCCTGATTTGATAACCAGCGTAGATAATAAAATATTGCAGTAGAGAGAATGAGAGAAGTAAGCTCTGTATACGACTCAAAAAAACTGACATCTAAAAATTTGTGAATCCACATTAATTTCCTCAAGTAGGAATGATTTTTTTGAACAGTGTTCTGTGAATTTAGAGTAAACGAACTTCAGACCCACCCCCACAAAACAAAATCTTTCTCAAAAATAAATTTGATTGCTTAACTTTGTTCCTAACAATACATTTAAAAAAAAAGTTTTGTTTGAGGTGATTTCCTATCCAAGTTTCCATAAGTTGGATGCAGTCACTTAAATGTCATCTACAGAGTAATGAATTGAGAGAACAGTGATGTCTGTGTAGCTGAAAATTTTGTAGCAGGCATTCTCCACTATAAGACCCAAAGAGGACATCAAAACTCTAAACAATAGAGGGAGAGAGCTGTGAGGGACACCCCATTTCATCTGCCAGGCTTCTGGATATACTTGAAATTTCACCTAGTATCACGAGAAATTAGTAGTTCTGACATTCCTCCATAACCTGCATGGTGTCCGGAAAAAACAGCCCCTTATGTGGTTTCAAAATATCTTGCAATTGTTTAAACATTTAGTATGATCTTTGAAAATGTATTTTCTTAAGTCATAACTTGTTTTGAAAGTGTCCTTCAACCTTGACACGTTCACAAAATCTTTGATGCCACTGAGTTGGCTCAATGAATTCTGGGGTTTCATTAATTAAGAACTCAACTATTTTATGAGCTTGACATGCTGTTGAAAAACAAAGTACCCAGAAATGTCTCTAATTTCAGGTAGAAGTTTCTTCTACAATAGGACATTTGAGATTTGAAAAAAATGTTCAGGGTTCTATTTTTACCAGACAGTATATATAAAGGCCACTGGGAAACCTTTTTAGTTCTGTTCTCTTCAGTCATGGATCTGTGGAATTGAAATACATTCCAAGGTATCTTTGCAAAGTTATGCTGCCTCCTTTTTTTTTTTTTTTTTTGTATGGGAGATGAAATGAATGTCTTGCTACATATTGGGTGTTCCCCTCCTTAGTTTTACTTAATACCTTCTTGTCTTGGTTGGTGAGATGTGTGGAAGTTGCCCAGAGAAAATACCTTTGAATAATTTCTTCAGACTGTGTAACACCCATGTTGGTACAGCTAAGCAGAGGCCTACTGTCTGCCCAGAACAATTGGAATGGGAGCACATGCTGTTATGGGACCAGTGCCGGGGTTAGGTTTTCCCTAGGAGTCTGAGCAAACCTGCATCTAACTTAGTACTCAAATTCATTTCACACCAAGCCTCTTTGAGCCAACAACTTTAGTGTTCTTTAAAGGTATGAGCAACCATAATTATGCAGTTTAAACACATAGCCAACTACAGTGGGGGAAATAAGTATTTGATCCCTTGCTGATTTTGTAAGTTTGCCCACTGACAAAGACATGAGCAGCCCATAATTGAAGGGTAGGTTATTGGTAACAGTGAGAGATAGCACATCACAAATTAAATCCGGAAAATCACATTGTGGAAAGTATATGAATTTATTTGCATTCTGCAGAGGGAAATAAGTATTTGATCCCCCACCAACCAGTAAGAGATCTGGCCCCTACAGACCAGGTAGATGCTCCAAATCAACTCGTTACCTGCATGACAGACAGCTGTCGGCAATGGTCACCTGTATGAAAGACACCTGTCCACAGACTCAGTGAATCAGTCAGACTCTAACCTCTACAAAATGGCCAAGAGCAAGGAGCTGTCTAAGGATGTCAGGGACAAGATCATACACCTGCACAAGGCTGGAATGGGCTACAAAACCATCAGTAAGACGCTGGGCGAGAAGGAGACAACTGTTGGTGCCATAGTAAGAAAATGGAAGAAGTACAAAATGACTGTCAATCGACAAAGATCTGGGGCTCCACGCAAAATCTCACCTCGTGGGGTATCCTTGATCATGAGGAAGGTTAGAAATCAGCCTACAACTACAAGGGGGGAACTTGTCAATGATCTCAAGGCAGCTGGGACCACTGTCACCACGAAAACCATTGGTAACACATTACGACATAACGGATTGCAATCCTGCAGTGCCCGCAAGGTCCCCCTGCTCCGGAAGGCACATGTGACGGCCCGTCTGAAGTTTGCCAGTGAACACCTGGATGATGCCGAGAGTGATTGGGAGAAGGTGCTGTGGTCAGATGAGACAAAAATTGAGCTCTTTGGCATGAACTCAACTCGCCGTGTTTGGAGGAAGAGAAATGCTGCCTATGACCCAAAGAACACCGTCCCCACTGTCAAGCATGGAGGTGGAAATGTTATGTTTTGGGGGTGTTTCTCTGCTAAGGGCACAGGACTACTTCACCGCATCAATGGGAGAATGGATGGGGCCATGTACCGTACAATTCTGAGTGACAACCTCCTTCCCTCCGCCAGGGCCTTAAAAATGGGTCGTGGCTGGGTCTTCCAGCACGACAATGACCCAAAACATACAGCCAAGGCAACAAAGGAGTGGCTCAGGAAGAAGCACATTAGGGTCATGGAGTGGCCTAGCCAGTCACCAGACCTTAATCCCATTGAAAACTTATGGAGGGAGCTGAAGCTGCGAGTTGCCAAGCGACAGCCCAGAACTCTTAATGATTTAGAGATGATCTGCAAAGAGGAGTGGACCAAAATTCCTCCTGACATGTGTGCAAACCTCATCATCAACTACAGAAGACGTCTGACCGCTGTGCTTGCCAACAAGGGTTTTGCCACCAAGTATTAGGTCTTGTTTGCCAGAGGGATTAAATACTTATTTCCCTCTGCAGAATGCAAATAAATTCATATACTTTCCACAATGTGATTTTCCGGATTTAATTTGTGATGTGCTATCTCTCACTGTTACCAATAACCTACCCTTCAATTATGGGCTGCTCATGTCTTTGTCAGTGGGCAAACTTACAAAATCAGCAAGGGATCAAATACTTATTTCCCCCACTGTATGTACACTCTTCCACAGCAGTAAAATAAATTGTATTTATTCCCCCTATGTTCTTCAGACTTATTCACCAGGTAGGTGAGGATCGCACTCTGCTCCCCTTTAGTTGTTCTCCCAGATTGTAAAGTGAAGTTACCTGTAACAGGGGATTCTCTGTGGACAGCAGGAGTCAGCCGGGCATTTTTTTAAAAAACTGGTTTCAAGGTGCTGGATATCTTTTGTGCAGGGTCTGCCCTGTTGTAGAGAGCAAGAAAATATGACCGTTTGCAGGGCAGATTAGGTAAGACGCTCATACAGGGACATATAGAGTGCACACTGCGTCTGCTCAAAAGGTTCCTTTGAGCTCTGGGAGAGCAGAATCCATTCTCGGTTTGTCGGATGATGTCACCAGTGTGTGGCAACTCCTCATCCTGCTTGTCCATGCAGAAATTTTAGTTTTACTATCTGCATTGAGTTACAAAAGATTATACGTATCAGCAAGTTGTTTAGAGGAGGACTCAGTCTCTGCAGGATGTTTTTATCAGTTTACCTGCAATCCTGATGTTTCCACAGTCTGTTATAGATTTATTTTGTATTCTCTCCTTCAGCTCTAGATGAAACCTGCTTTGGATGATGAGGGCAGGGTGCTTGGTTGTTAAGCAGGAATCCTGAGACCCTCTCTGTGGACTTTAAGTGGTGCAGAGGTTCCTCATACCCTTTCATTACATGAGACAGCAAGTTCTGTTTCTGGTCCTTTTTTTTTTTTTTTCCTCTTGCTTCATGAGCAAGTGCCATACGTGCTAACACATACACATGAGGATGTAACTGGCAGAATATTCTCTCAGGGCCTAAACTGTAGGCTTATAAGGTGGTCTCCCTTGTAGTTGCGGGTCAGAGGTGGGAGATGGGACCTAAGCCAATTTACAATTTGTATGGTGTGGGCTTATAGTTGGGGGGGGGGGCACTGTTGCTACCAGCACCTCCCCCTGCTTACCATAAGGTCTCTCTCTGTGTTTCTAGAAACTTCCCAACTGTTCATACAGTTCCATTCCATTATTTTCTGGAAGCTACTGGTGCCTTTCAGGAATTAACATGAGCTCTAGGAGTGGCCTCAGCTGATCTGCCACTAAAAAAAGCGGACTACTTCTTAATATTGGCTGGATCGCATCAAATAGGGCCAAAGGTAGAAAACAGAAATGAGTTAGGGAACAGCACTGAGAATTTAGACAGCCCTAAACTGCTGAATTTCTCATGTTACATATGGCATTAAGGGAAAAGTCAAGAGAACATTCTTTGAGATGACGACTGCAGAATATTCATGATGATTTAATGATTTGTTCATTTTTCATCTTCTTTTCAGCTCTAGGTCAGCAACTGACTTTAATTTGTAATCATGTTCCCCAACATTTTCTTTTTGCTTGTCTCTAGTATTACTGTCTAGACAGTGCTTTTTTTTTTTGTAGAAAAAAAGATGCCATACTCATGGGTGGGGTCACCACATGGCCACACCCCTTATACCAGCCATGGCACATATAAACGGCCATCCTTGAAAATATTATACTAGTATAGGCGAAAACAATGTGATTTTTTTCATTATAAATTTCTGTAAGCCGTTACAGCTCCAGTATACCCAGTGCAAAATAAGACAGATGTAAATTCTCAAATTGGACATATTCCAAACACGAAAATGATTTTTTTCTACCTTTGTTGTCTGGTGACTTAGTTTTTCTATCCATATTGGTCTCAGTCTCTGATTTCTGCTGCTCTCTATCTGTTCTCTTAACACGGTTTCCAGGGCTTCCTTTCCATTTATTTCTTTACTTTCCTCCTTTCTTCATTTCTTGCCCTACATCCATAAGGAAAAGCTGGGTCCTCCATGGAATTGACTGGAGGAGGTATAACGTGGATCTAGCTTTTGCCTATTTTCTCCATCCATGTGCAGTTTTTCTCCTCTTTCCCTCATCTCCATCCATGTGCATCTTTTTTTTTTTTTTTTTTTTCTTGCCTCCCCTCCATCCATGTCCAGCACTCCTCCTCTCTTCCCTCCCCTGTATCCATATAAAACAATAATTCTCTCTCTCCTCTCCTCCATCCAAGACCAGCATTTCTCCTCTCTTCCCTCCCCTGTATCCATATAAAACAATAATTCTCTCTCTCCTCTCCTCCATCCAAGACCAGCATTTCTCCTCTCTCCCTGCCAACTCCTCCATCCATCCATGTCCAGCACTTCTCCTCTCTTCCCTCCCCTGTATCCTTATAAAGCAATAATTCGCTCTTCTCCCCACTAACTCCATCCATTTCCAGCATTTCTCCTCTCCCCTCCCATCCATTTGCATCTCTTCGCTCCCCTGCCCTCCCTTCCATCCATGTCCAGCGAATCTCTTTGCTGACCTACCCTCACATCTGTGTCCAGCATCTCCCCTCTTTCCTGCCCTCACCTCTCATCCATGCCCAGCAATTCTCTCTCCCGTCTCCTCTGCCCCTGCCCTCCTCTCTCCTCCATGTCCAGCATCCTCTCTCCCCTGCCGGGGAGAGAGAGAATTGCTGGACATGGGGGAGAGGAGAATTGTGACCGGGTAATCAAAAGATTTTGGAGTGCGGGAGCAGGAACGGAAGGAAAAAGGTGCTGGTACGCTGTACTGACACAAAAAAAGCACTGTCTAGAATTACTGGCTATCTTGTTAGAACTCTTTAAAAAAAAAATTTTTTTTTAATTGTTTAGGTGCTGATATCCGAGAGTTTAACCGCTTGGAACGAGGTCCCCCTTTGGTATCGTTAATTGATTTGATTGAGGACAGCAAGAAGCCTGTGGTGGCTGCCATTGAAGGTGTAGCTTTAGGAGGAGGGCTGGAGCTGGCTCTTGGCTGTCATTACAGGATTGCACATGCTCAGGTATTGGTGCTGGACTGACCCATTTCACCACCTGGCACAAAATTGAATTGTCTGAAACAATTATGGAAATGCCACACCAAGAAATAGTAAGATGGTGTCAACACCTATTAACAAGACTAGACCTAATTTACTAAGGCTGAGCACCTCATCTAGGAGACTGAATTATCTGCCTGCCTAGGTTTAAGGATATGTTTGGCTGAAAATGAGTACTTTAAAACTGTAGAATTGATGTATGACTTTTTTGTAAATTTCTGTAAGCCACATTGGGCCTGCCCTTGGGTGGGAATGTGGGATATAAATGCTATAAATAAATCTCTCCTGCTGCATGTAGAAGTTATACCAAGGGTAAAGGAGCGCACCTGGTCTCCCCCCCCCCCCACCCCCTCTGACAGCCTACGTGCCCAAGTCAGACTACTGATGCTGAAGTCCCCTACTCTTTAGAAGTCACCTAAAAGATCTAAGCCCAACGGGGAGGTCCTTTTGACCAAACATAACTACTAGTGGCAGTGTAAGAAACACTTTAGGTCTAGTGTGTGTTAACATCTCATCCCAACTAGGTCTAGAGGTCATCTGGGTTGGATTTAAGGAGTGGGAGGAAGGAGGTTGGGACAGAGGGCTCTCAATACTTCTATTGTGACTTTGGAGAAAATGGGGGGGGGGGGGGGGGGGGGGGTGGTATTGCAGTTGGATGCAAACACTACAAATATGGGCCCTGAATTTAGCCACTGTGTATCGCTTTTAAGCAGTGACTTTACATCCCTCTCTCCCCCTTGCTTGGAAGTTGTAAATACTGTTTTGCAGTATCCCTAATCCCAGCTGAAATCATATGTGGGACTGAAGCTTCTTTATTCTCTGCAGGCTTGGTTTATCTTGCAGTGTCGATGGAAGGGAGTGGGAGTGATACGCGCTTGTCCAGATAGCTGTACCTGTTTTCTGGTTGGTGCTGCTGATTGGGCCATCTGATTTTTCAGCAGCACTGTCCAAATACTGCAAAAATTCTTTAGACCACCTGGGCATTATCCAGATAATGCTGGAGCAGTATGGAGGTAGAGCTGGAAGTTTGTTTAGTGGACTGAGTATTGGCAGTAATCGGATTGAACAGAGTAGAGTTAAAACAGCTCTCTTGCTGTCCTACCTTCATCTGGATAATATCTGGTTAGGCTCAATATCACTTCTCTCCAGATACTGGCATTGGGTACCAGTCTGTGTGGCTATTCAGCACCAGCCACTAGGCCAGATAACCAGTGCTGAATAGCCATCTGGATATTTTTTTGGCTACACAAACCATGACAGTTGAATATTGAGCTGGGGGAGTTAATCTGCATTAGGGTGATTGTTCTTCAAGCCTCTAAAAATATATGCGGCACCAGTTCTGTTGACAATTTCACCAATGCTGCAGCGTTGGTGCTGCTTCCATTCTGTGTTAGTCCTGCCAGAGGCAGCCCTGATGTACTCTGATCACCAAGGCCTTTCCTCTGCCACATCCAACCTACAGGAAGCTGCAGAGGAAAGGCCTCACTGGCTGGAGACTAAACTGGTAATCTCGGACACTGACACTACGGGGAGAAGCTAGAGACATAGGGAGGGGGGAGAGAACATAGGGGAGTGGGAAGAGGAGTAATACTGGCTCTTTGGGGGGGGGGGGGGACTTGGAGCGAAGAGACAGAAATGGGGGCTGATGCTGGCCTGGGGGAGGGACGAAGGACTGGATTAGGTTAGAGAGCTATGCTACACCATGGAGGATGGAAGGTGCAGGAGGAAGGGATGAGAGAAGCAGGGACACAGAAAAGATGCTGGCCTTGGAGAAAGTATGAGGCAGGGACACAAAGGGGCAACACTGTACATAAAGGGAGTGATAGGGACACAGAGAAGATATGCTGGCCATGGAGGGAGCACACAGTGGATGGATGGCTAGGAATACACAGGCAAGAGGTGGACAGACCCTGGAGAGTTAAGAAAAAAGCAGAAGACACTAAACACTTCTTTATGAACTGTAATATGCCCCCTGTCTACAGTGCTGCAGCCTAGTAGCACTCTAGAAATGATTACTAGTAGTAGTATAGGGGACCTACCTCATTTTTTCTGCCTGGGGTCCATTCAGTCCTAGCTGTGCCACTGGTCAAGCACTTAACCAGGAGAATGGGTTGGAGGGGAAGGATTTATCTGCCTCTAAACCAGGTACTGTATCTTTGCCCTTGTGGAGGAGGGTTTTGCCAACGTTTGGAGAACTTTGTCAGGAGTGGGAGTTTCCATATTCAGGATGTGTAGGGCTGTATGGAATCTGGGAGATGGGAATGGTAAACTTATTGGGTTAAGCGTGACCAGAAGTTTGGTGATTAAAACTTTGTATTAGATCTACTACAAAGAATTTTTATCCCCATTCAGTGACATTTGTTTCTCATTTTGAGACCATATCAACAAATCCATTTGACTCCGATGTGTATTATAAAATTTTCAACATTACCCTGCCCTCCCCCCTCTTCATCAGTCCCCCAAATCCCAAAACAGGTATACAGTAACAAGAGGCTTGTACTCTTATGACCTCCTGGATCTTACCAGTGGAATCTTTGAAGAAAAAAACTTGACTGCACTGGGTACCTAAGATGCTCAAGTGTGTTGAGGATCCCACTTTGTGCTGTGGGGGACAAAGATTGTATATACACATCCCAAGTTGATCCCTTCTCCCCCCCCCCCCCCCCCCCCCCCAATGGGAAAACCCCTGTACATTCTATAAGCATCCATCTATGTAATTTGTTTTGCCAGGCCCAAAAGGAGGGAAGGTCTGGCTGTCTCCAAACCCCCAAAATCTTTTTGCCCACAAGGCTAGCCTTCCTCATTAATACACTCCCTTCCCCTGCAGCACAAAAAATTCATATCGATTTTCTCAATGGGGAGAGGAGAATAGATTAGCGCAATAAAGACACCATATAGTGGTGGATTGAGCTCCAATAATCCTGAATCTGATGTTCACATCAGAGCAACATTTTTGATAGGTTGGGGAGTCCTACTTCCCTATTCTTGGGGGTAAGATAAGCTCAGTGTAACAAATTGACATTCCCTCAAATCAGTGCTAACAGTGAGGGTTGGGATTCATTTAATCAAGGCTTGGAAATCCTTGCTCCAGCAGCAGATTAAATTAGACTGATCTTTTGCTAGCTAGATCAGGAGATGCTGTTTATGAAGAGTGGAAACAATATATGGTCCTCTGCACCCTGAAAAAGTGTCTGAATTTGAAGTGTGTTGGGCTTTCAAAGCTGTGAAGTCCAATGATGCAACATAGTGAGAAAGCTGATAGGCAAAATGATCCACGGGCTGGTAAACAAGCCCCCCCCCCCCCCCCCCACTAAGGTGAGCTCTAGGTTGCAACTTACCATCGGCTCCCAACACTTGAGATAAGTATTGGAGATCCCTAGCCCTCCAGCTTCTAAAGGTAAGATTCTTCATGCCTGGCGTAAATGAGGCATTTCCCTGAATAGGCAATAAATTGGAAGTACTTGCTGAAATGTGCCAGAGAGAAGAAAGTTCCCTTCAGGGATTTTGTAGAGGATGGAACAAAATACTTGCCCAAATCGCGAAAGGTAGGGTGTGTAAAGGGGCATGAAGAAGATAGCAAAATTGCCAGGGTTGAAAATGTTGTTGCACCAATATCAAAGTGTGTAATCTTGCAAATCAAGAAGCCAATCCCTCAAGTGTCACAAACATGCTGTACTGTATTTCTTAATAACAGGGATACCTAAACACCCCTCTCTCCAAGAGCCTATAAGAAACCAAAAGGGCATCCTGGGCTTAGATCCTCCTGAACAGAACTTGGTTAAGAATTTATACAAAGATCGTATATCGCTGTTTAAAAGTTTTAATGGTAGTAATTGGAGGGTGTATAACCAGCACAGCAACTCTACCATCTGAAATAGATTAATTCTACCATGCAAACTCAAGGGGCGTTGTCTACAATGGAGTAAGGTGTTGGAGGTAGTTTGTAATGATCTACATTTTGATGATATAAATTAGACATCAGCATAGTGAGCTGAATCCCAAGATAGCACAATGAAGAATCTAAGAGGAAAAGGACCTTGCCAAGAATCCAGGAGCTCTATTTGGGATGCTAGCACCAGCGATTTAGTAAAATTCAGTTGAAAACCAAAATAATTGCCATACTCCCTAAAAGTTTCTATCAATGCTGATAGAGACATGGGAGGATGGAGAATGTGCACCAAGAGATCTGCCGATCCTGCTATATTAAAGTTAGAGGCATCTAATTGTATAGCAGAAATCTCTGGGTGGGACTTAATGTCCTGAATTAGAGAATCTAATGTTAGGACAAATGAAAGCAGGGATAAAGGCATATGGGGAAAAGGAATGGATGTTGTCTCATTGACAGTAATAAGTGCTTTGGATTGGAATATAGTACTTTGAGCACCTCAAAAAAAAAAAAAAAAAGACTACCATATGCTTAAAGCCAATCAAAGGCTGCCTCTGCATCAAAACTGATATGCAGAGAAGGTAATTTGTGACTTTGGACATATTCTAGAGAAGCCTTTATAGCTCTAACATTTCTGGCAGCTGTACGAACAAAGCCAATTTGTGGCATCTATAAAATCGGGTAAGACTTGAGCCAATTGCTTTGGCTAATATCTTCCCTAAGAGTTTAGTTTTGTAATTTAGAAGTGAGGATGGCAATATAGGATTTCGTCCTGGCTTCAACAAGATGATTGTGCCAAATGAAAGGAATCTGGTGTGCTCCCATTGAGGATGATCTCAGTGAACACAAGTTTCTAAGTGTGGTCCAGTCTCTGTAGAGTTTTCTTAAATTCAGCCCTAAACCCATCTGTCCCCAGGGCCTTCCCAAGTGCACGCTGGTGTATGGCAAGCTGAACTTCGTCCAAGGTAATACGAGCCAGGAGCATTGAGGGATGCTAACTGGCCCAAAGTTACCAACTGGAGGGCCAAACTTGTTATGTAAAAGGAACCATCCAAACCAGTATCTTGCTCCTTTTCGTATAAGACTGTGTAGTACTTCCTAAAGATCTCTAAAATAGTATTGGGTAAATGTGTCTGACTTCCCTCATCTCTCATCTGAAGGATCCCTTTCGGGTCCAGCCGTTGATTCCCACTTTTATTACCATGGCCGAATAGCTGATATTTGAAATACATGAGTGATTTTAACAGCCCATTGGTTCAATAGTTCATTAAGCTGAGCCTGAGTAGCAAGAAGACTAGCTTTATTGACTGCTGTGGGTGAAGCTCCAAACAGGGCCTGACTCTATCTTGCATTTTGTGCTTGTGATGTACATAGGCAATAGTTTCCCTCAGAATAGCCTTGGTGGTCTCCCAGAATAAAATTGGTCAGTCCTCGTGGGCCTGGTTATGTCTTCAGTATTTATGCCACTTCTTAATTAGGAAATCATGGTAAAGAGTATCCCCATACAAGTCAAAAGGGAATTACCAGTCATACTGGTTCACATCATGGCATGATCAGCTATAGCATAGCATATGCACCAATCTCAGCCCTAGAGATCCTAGAAAAAAGTCCCTTCAAGACCAATATGTAATTGATCCTAGATTGAGTGTGCCTAAGACAAATGAGTGTAATCATGCTCTCCTGGATGCAACACCCTCCAAACAGCAATTAGATCTAAAGCATTGCACAGGAGTGGTTGCCCCGTGGAAAAATCCAAACCAGCTCCTGGTGGCGGAGAGGATGTATCCAACATGGGATCAATAACAAAATTCCCCCCCAAAATGATATTCCCGTGTTGCAGGGGTGATGAGGCATCTACCAAGGACCGAAAGACCTTTATTAAATACATTGGAGCCATCATGGCAAAGAATCTTCTGTCTAGCTAACAAAAACATTGTCCCTCTGTATGAACATAGAGGCATATTTTCAAAGCACTTAGCCTTCCAAAGTTCCATAAGTTTGGAAGGCTAAGTGCTTTGAAAATATGCCTCAAAGTCTTTTTTGTGGAAAAGAATAAGGACTCCATCTTTTCTATTCACCTCTGGGAGTGGAGGAGTGGCCTAATGGTTAGGGTGGTGGACTTTGGTCCTGGGGAAATGAGGAACTGAGTTATTCCCACTTCAGGCACAGGCAGCTCCTTGTGACTCTGGGCAAGTCACTTAACCCTCCATTGCCCCAGGTACAAATAAGTACCTGTATACAATATGTAAGCCGCATTGAGCCTGCCATGAGTGGGAAAGTGCGGGGTACAAATGTAAAAAACAAACAAAAAAAAACCTCAACAACCTACCCACCATTTCTGAAATTTTTTATGCTCCACAGAGGATAGGTGAGTCTTCTGCAGTAGCACTGTCAACTTGCTATCTACGAAGGGCTTGGAGTATATTCTGTCATACCACCCACATTTCGTGATATTACTTAGAGATAACATGTATCATATTATCTAGGAATATAACAGATAAGATCTTGTGTAAAAATAAGGAGAAGGAACCGTCCCAGCGCTAGACTCCACTCACAGAACCCAAATAGACACTGGTAATAAGACAACCTTCAGGAACCCAGCGCAAGCGCACATCTAGTCCCCTCTGCTGCCCCACCCACCACCCTTTAGTCTTATATCCCTCAAATGACCCAATCCTCTGAACCATCACATTTGACACCCTGCCACCCAAAGCATCCCTACTGTGAATTAGCATGTACAACCTCCTCAAGAGTCCTCTAGAACAAAGAATGCTGCCCTGCAGAAGTTGAGGGGCAGTGAGATCAGAAAAGTCCTTCATGTGCCTCCATAAACTCTTGGCCCAGCTATTCAAGAAGAAACAGCATAGAAAAACACTAATAGGATACAAACAATAGAAACTAAAATACCGCAACTGAAATTGACGAAAAACAATAAAATGCAAGTACCACTCTTGTATAAAGTCCAGGTCAGCATTGTGGGGAAAATCTTATTTGTTGCTTTAGACAGTCCTCTGCAAGGGATGATAGTAGTTAGTCCACAGATCTGCCCCCCCCCCCCCCCCCCGAGTCAAATATGACCAGGTGTCCCCAACAAAGTATAGAGAATGTCTCAAGCAAATGTCACCTGATAGCAAGCTCCATCAACCATAAATGAACCATCTGACCCAAGATGGTGACTGCCACTCCAAAAATTTTAAACATTCTAGCAACAGTGAGTCTGCAAGCTGATTGTTAGCTGCCAACTTCACATTTAGATGTAGCCCAGCCACAAAGTTTCTTGCTTCATCCAGAGTCACACTTGCACAGACTCCTAATAACTGAATTTTAAGTCTAGCTGGAAAGAGGAGCAGAAATCTTAATTGTAGCTGCAAACAGAGTGTAGAGCACACTGGTACAAAGGCCCAGTACTTCTGAGAGACTCACCCACAGAGTAGTCCTGGAAACAAAGTACCTTGTGATTTTTAATAGGTGAGAGATTTCCCGTTTCAAGTTGCTTGAAGGATAGCTGCTTTTATGTGCATTATCCAGAACTTTCAGTATGATCATTCTGGGTTTTCCACTCGGTGTGCCCACTACACCCAGAAAGGGCCCCATCGATCGTCAAGATTCAACACCTTAGGAATTCATCCTTCTAAAGACGTTGATGAGCTCACCTTCCAGGAGAGATTCCGGAAGCCCAAGTAACCTGAGATCGCTCCGTCAGGTGCAATTTTCTAAGTCCTCCAATTTTTCCTGACACGCCTTGAGCGCAGATCGCATGTGAGCATGGGTTTCCTCCACCATTTGCACCTTGTCTTCCAGGTCTGTCATTGCTGGTATTGGCTGACATCTTTAGAAAGACCTTCTAGAGTATCTTGGACTTTCACCAGCGTGTCTGTCAGTGGTGCGAGGTAGTAATTCCATGTGGCTTATCACCTCTGCTGCCATCTCTGAGATCCAGATTGAGCTCAGTGAGGGACCTGCGGGGCTTGACAGCACCGCCATCTTATCCTCCATGAGTCGTGCACCTTCCTTCCCGCTTCTCAAATTTTTCAAGGTCATGTTCCAGGACAAGTTATTATATCCTCACTTCTTCCACTACCGAAACACTTAGGTGCTGAATCCCTCGATCTGAAGGTTGATTATGTGAAAATATCGGGTTATTTTATGTAGCATTGCAGGAGAAGATCTACCGAATGTCTTCCCCTGAGCATAGCGTCACATGATCTTCCAAATCGGGGGTGGCATTTAAAGCAGGATTTGGCAGCTTTACCTGTCAGAAGTACTGTAATTAGACTGGGAAATTTGTGTTTGT
Organism: Microcaecilia unicolor; assembly: GCF_901765095.1. Taxonomy (NCBI): domain Eukaryota; kingdom Metazoa; phylum Chordata; class Amphibia; order Gymnophiona; family Siphonopidae; genus Microcaecilia; species Microcaecilia unicolor. Next base: position 177,147,969 of record NC_044037.1, on the reverse strand, counting down.
ATTCCAAAGTCTAGACCTTCAGGGCCTGTATAGTAAGAGTCCTGATAAAAGACTTCAATGCTAGTGTGGCAAGAATGCTGTTGAGCTAGGTCATTGAGGAGCCAAGGGAAAGGGCCTGAGACTGTTTACTAAGACGGTATATTCGTTGTAAATGATACTGCTGACATAAAGGAGCCCTACTGGCACTGGAAGAGTGTTGTCCATAATTGGATACAAATGGAGAAATAGTGAATAAAGCATTTAAAGTGTAGAGCTCTGTTTAGAACCATGTTCTCAATCCCATACTTGAGAAACACCCTGCTAGTCGGGTTTTTATATATATATATATATATATATATATATACAATGGCTATGCATGAGAGAATCTTGCATTCACTATCTCCATTGTATGCAAATTCATTAATATTGAGTATCCTTAACCTGGTTGGCTAGGTGTGTCCTGAGGAGTGGATTGAGAGCCACTGGCTTATACTAATATGGAAGGGTTACGTATGACTCCTCACCTTCTTGGGGAGTTTATCTTGGTGTAGAGTAGTCTAGTCTTAAGAGGAGCTTAAGGATGCCCATTTGCTGTGTTGCATGTAAGATGGAGTAACTAAGTGTACATACAGTTTCAGGGCAGAAAGTGGAATGGAGCCGTGACAGAATGTTCTGGAAAAAGTATGGGATGGTTAAGGGAGGGAACTGTATATGCATTCATGACTGAATTTATATTGCATGATATATACGAGAGCCACTTGTGCGTCCTTGTTAAACTTTAGTAAACAAGTTAAAACAAATCTTAGCTTTACACATTTCTATTTTAGGCTTATGTTGGTCTCCCCGAGGTTCTTCTTGGCCTTGTTCCCGCTGCCGGTGGAGCTCTGCGTCTGCCCCGACTCATTGGAATCTCAGCTACTCTCAGCATGATCACCACTGGTATGTGTGCACACATATATTTGTGTGTTTTTCATAGATGACCTAGAAAGATATGGAATGTACACTGCCATCATTGTGAACTGATCATTGTATATCAAAATTGTGCTGCATAACAAAAACCTACTGGCATGAGATTTTTGATATAGGGACATCAGATGGGTTGATTTTGAAGGCTTGCCCTGCTATTACTAATTGGATATCCCAATTTTAGTAAAGATGGCTGTCAAAACATATTGTCTTCATTTTCAAGAAATTTGTGACGTGATGTAAAAACAGTTGATACTTCCCAGATAGTCATGAAGAATGGCAAACATGAATTGTTTCAAAATTGCTACTGTTCAGTCAGGGCTCAGATTTTTCCTGATGTTAATGACTCATTGGCATTGCAGAAAGTTTATACATGACTTCTTCCGTAAACTTTATCAAGAAAAATGGCCACAAAATACAGAAGAGGCAATGAAAAAATGGCTTTCTATAATATTCTCCAGTCTCTAATCTGTACTAATTTGCTACTATTTGCATCATTAATTCTAGGAGTTTTCTAATTGGTGGGAGATGATGTGTTTATACTTTTTTCCACAAAATCCAAAGAGGCTGGATCATTGTGAAGGAAATCCATTCAGAAGGATATGTGCCAGTTAGTTTCTATGTTCAAGGTTGATCTAGAACAGCAGTAACTCCTGCTGGTACCTTTATGAGTTCTTTTGTATTTTTCGATGACAAATGTATATAGACTACAGACTTAACAACTCCACCCAAGAAATAGGATATGATAGCTTTAATATGATTCCAGCAGAATAATTGGCTCATGGCTTCTGGTTGCAGACAAAGGCAAGAGACTGCCATGAATACTTTCTTGCACCGTGGGAGGGGGGGGAATGAGGGGTCTGGACTGCAGAGATGTGGCTATATCTCCACAGTGCACAGAGATGGAAAACGAAGGTAAAAAGTGGCTCCTAGCCTCAATACTTCTTCTGGTTTCAGAATCAAAAATTGTTTACTTTTTTTTTTTGTTTGTTTTTCTCTTGAAATATCTGGGAATAGCAATATCTTTAAACCCAAGAACATTTTAAACAACCATTGTTTATCTGGCAGTAGGGCAACTGTGGCTACCAAGGTTGCCGCAATTGCTTGTTCAGATTCAGATGTTTCCAAAAATTTGTGACATCCCAAGTCTTGTTGTGGTTGTTCTTGCTTTTTAGAAGGCACATAGTAAACTTGAGTAAGAGGTGGCAAATTTTGCCTCTGGAATCGCCAAAACCTCTTTGAAGTACCGACGTATCATCTCCAAAGGATTTATCATTTAACTTTTGGAAAATTTATAAATCTTAAATTATCTTCGCATATGGTTCTAATATATTTCCATTTTGTTCTTAGTTTGTAATATCTTTCAAAATAACAGTCTGAATATTCTCTGCATTCAAAACTTTTTCTACCTTATCAAGTTTATCAGAACAAAGTTTAAATTCAGTTTCATTTTTTTCCTCTTTCTTTTCAATACATTGACTTTTTTAGATAAGGTTTTAATTTGGTGAAATTGTGACTGAACCATTTGAGAGACTAGGTCCCACAGGAAATCAAGAGTCACCACAGGTGGTTTCTCTAAAATCAGTGAAGGCATATCTAATAAATCTGTTTTCAGCCCATTACCTGTTTTTTCTTGTGCCACACCAGGGGGCATTATAAGTCCCTCTGGTTCCCTCTGAGGATGTTCAATGTGGGCTTCACGCAAAGTCAGTTCAGTTCTGCTCTTTGGCGTCTGGCTGCTTGCTACTTCAGAGGGGGAGCTTGTTCGTAGTGGTTGCAGGGGCGGAGTTCTTGCTTCGGGGCTCAGCGTAACATCGTCCGGGAGACGCAGAAGATTACTCCATTATGCCGGCGTCTCCTATGGATCCACTCCTGAGCATTCTGCCTTGATCTGGCGCCCTCAGAAAACGGTCAATAGGACCAGAAGACACGAAGGCAGGCATTGGGGAAGCCCGAGCCGTTGCCTTCCCTCTTCTTTTCGGCATTTTGTTAACAGGAAAATCGAGGTGTGCATCGCTCCTAAGTGCGTGTGGCCATCTTAGATGTCAGTCCCTTGGTGCATATTTTTAATTGAGCAGATGTAAGTAGGGCAAACTGCTTGTCCCGAGCCCGCCCTTAATGAGGGGACGAGCCAACCTGCCTTTCCGGTGCTCTGTGCTCAGGCCGGATCTTCCAGGGCCAGAAATACTCAACCTGTGTTCAGTGTGCGGGGACATGGTTAATCCTGATTGGCCACACATTTAAAATATTCATGGCGGGAAGCACTTGCCAATGGGATCTAATCTTGTTAGTGTAGCCAAGCCCCGCCCTCCCCCTAACATAAGACCGGCTCCTCCGTGGACCGGAATCCTTCCTGCTCCCCGGAGGCGGTTTGATCTTAGTGTAGGTAACGAATGCTGTAGCACTGTGCTGCTAGGGTATAGCTTTGCAGTTAATATGTTACCTACTGTAGTATTAGTGAGCTACCTCTTTGGTTAGTCTTTGGGGGGGAGGCATGGGTTCAGATCCCTCTGCTGCCAAATTGTTTAATTTTGGGTACAATTAAATCAATAACGTAAACTTATGGTAGGGGGCAGTGGGAAGAGTGGAAGCGTTGGTGTGGTTTTGGTTGGTTGAGCAGGACACGTATTCTGGAAGACCTTTAGTTTGGCAGTGTTTGGTGGAATCTGTTTTCAGTGGTCTTGGTGACTCGAGATGAAAACTGTGTTGATGTGCCGGTAGTTGGGGTTCAAGTCCCATGAATTACTCTGGAATTTAAAGAATCTACTATTATTAAAATACAAGAGCAATGAGTTAAAACAAAATTTTTTCTATTTTACTTGTGGTTGCAGCAGTACTGTGTGTGTGGGGAGGGGGTGTTAGATGCATGGGATGAGTGCCTGTGTATAGAATGGACCTTCTTTTGTGGGTAATTGACACGTGGCGTCAACTTAGTTTCCCTGCCTCTCCTCTAGGGGTTTCAACTTTACTATAAGGAAGCTCTTCTGGTGGAGCACTGGGTTAGTTCCTGCTATAGTTCAATTGATTTGGCATTTTACACCCCAAGCGACAGTGGGTTCAGGTACTGCAGTTTCTTATTTTCTGTCATTTTCCTACATGTGCAGACGCTGCGTTCTTTGGAGGTGAATGGTTCCCCTTGTTTTCAGCGTATTGAGTGACTTGAGGGGCTGTGAGCTTTGCTGGGGGAGTACATGGAGGACCTGTATCTATCTTGTAGCAGGCAGGGGTAGCTTAGTGGCCAGTGCAGCAGGCTTTGATCCTTGGGAACTGGGTTTGAGCCCCATTACAGCTCCTTGTGACTTTCAGCAAGTTTTTTACTGCACTGCAACTATTTTCCTGCCTGTTGGTTTTTGTGGGTAGTTGCAGGATGTCAAGGGGTGATTGTTGCTGCTGATTGGCTGGTAGAAACTAGGGATGGGTCGTTGAGTTTGGTGGTCATAGAGTTTTGTTTGTGGGCTTGTGGTGGGAAAGTTGCGGAGGAGGGTTTCAGCCAAAAAAAAACTTTGGAATTTCAGGGACATGGAGTGAGTCATGTGTGGCTCACATGTGGAAAGTTTTAGCCCCTATGACAGGTGAAGAACTATACTACAGATCCGGGTATTGTCCTGGCATCTCTGGTAGGTTTAAACCCACTGTCATGCCCCAGGCTTTGCTCACTTCAGGATGTGTGTGCTTACTACTTGTCATTATTAAGAAGTGCATAAGTATTGCAAGATGTGATTGTTAGCACTTCAGAATCTGCAATATGTGTGTTTTTTATAAAGCATATACAAGTAAAGTATGGGGTGGCACATACCTAGCATTTCTACGTGTTACTGTTATGTTTGAATCTTTCTATTAATATTAATAGGAATCAAGAAAACACATACACTGTATAATATCAGATATTCCCTGCTAATACATATGTAGCTACCTTTCTTCCCGTAGTCGCAGGTAGCTCTAACACTAATAATGAACAATTTGTATGGTAATCAACAAGACTCCTAACTTCCCCAAATGCAAGACCATATTCAACTAATAGAACAACTTTATATCTTCCAAACTTTTATTCCCCCGCTCCCCTACCCTTCCATCCCAATCCCTCTTGTCTTTAAACGTCAATTCCCCTCCCCCCATTCCTTCTACGTGTTACTGTTAATTCTGGGGGTCTTGGGTTTGGTTTGTGTTCTTGCCTAGATTTTTGTGCACTGTGGTTCGTTGCCATAGATGGTTGCTTGCAGTTTGCCCTCTCTTGAGCCATGAGTCTTGCGGTAGTTGGTGTTGATTATTTGGTACACAATTGGTTGTGGTGATGTGGAGCTTGGATGCTGCCTGGTAACATTGTGGTTCTAGCAGTGGGGTGGTGAATTTGGGGTCAGTCTCTGGCCTTTTGGTGGGTCCTGGTGCCTTGCTGCATCTGGGAGCAGGTGCTTGAGGGGTGTCTGTGGGCATCCTTGTCCATTCCTGTTTTGGCCTTTGGACTTGTCTCAGCTGGGAGTGGTCCGTGGGCATGGGACCAAGTTGGTTTGGGTTCCACAGGCTATTTTTCTGGGGTGGCCTGTGCATCCACTTCTCTGCATGTGGTTATTGGTCTTAGAAGTTGTGTGATTTCGCTGGCTGCCAGGGGGTTTCTCCCTGTTTTGCGTTCATTTGGTGTTGGGTTGGGAAGTTTGTTTCAAGGCCTTTCAACTTTAGGTGGTTGTCACTGATCACTGCTGGTTATTGTCTCGTCTCTGATGACATTTAGCTTACCTTGCGGTTGGTAAGCCAGTGGGTCGTCGTGAGAGTTCTCGCTGCTTATGGTATGATTAGCATGATGACTTGTTGCTGTGGGCCATGGCCCGGCTTTTCTTGTCTCAAGGGGGGGTGGGTTGACGGACAGCGTGACTGTGTTCTGCAGTCTTTGAGCGGCAGATTGAGGGGATGGGACGGGACGCCTTCCATATATGGAAAGGCCTAAGACCCTAGGGATCCTCTACTTGGAGAACAGGCAACTGAGGGGAGGTAAGATAGCAGTGTATGGAATGAGTAGAGTGGTTTGGGCAGATGTGTATCCTTTGTCCACATGTACACAGTACTTGGGACTCAGGGGCAAGCTATTGAAATTCCAAAGTGGTATTTTAAAACAATTCTGAGAGGAGCGCAATTATATCTGGAATTTGTTGCCAGAGACCGTGGTTGAAGCAGTTGGCTTAGGGTCCAAATACCTAAATTAAATAATCAAACATAATAAAAATAAAAAAGAAAAGGGTGGGGGGGGGGGTTGGACAAATTCCTGAAGGATTAATCATAAGTCATTCTTTGGATGAACTTTAACTTCACTGCTTATTTACAAAAAAATAGTTTTGTACTGTTTTTTTGGGGTTTGGCTTGGTACTTGCACCTGGATGGAACGCTGTTGAACATGGTGTGTTGGGCTCAGTGGGCCTCTGGTATATCTCAGTAGGGCAACAGTTATGTTCTTATTTTGTATTTAGTAAGACTAAGCAGAAATTATTGTGCTGAAAACTGTTGTGAAGAGCACAGAGTGACCTTTTATTCAGGCAAAATTGCTGGAATCTATTTTATATAGCTAAATATTAATATATATTTATTGAAACATGTTTGAACTAAAAAATATCAATTAAAAAAAAACAGAACAAAAACAAAATGCGATTGGGGTGGCCAGCTGTTGCTGGAGGCACACAGATGCATGACCGGGTGGCTTTTGAGGGTCAGTTACAATGCTTCTGTTGAGACACCTGTTGCTTGTATTTAACCTCCTGTGTTTGGGGTATGTCGACTGGGGGCCTGTTGCTAGTAGTGTTGTACAGGATGGGGGGGGGGGCTTCTGTGGCGCTACTCGCCCTGGCATTGGTAACAGCGTACAACTGGCTTCCTATTATGCACCATGCATGACATGCTCCTTGCTCGACATTACAATGTGGCTAGGTTAGTTGGGTAATGGGGGTCTAGTTCATACACCAATACGTTTAGGTTTTATGGGCTACATTACACTCGTTTCATGGGAATGGTGCTGCTGTGCAGAGGCTTGTACACAACTGTAAGTGGGAATGCCATTGACTTTAAGGTGTTATTGCCTGCAGTGTACTTCCCGCTTCTGTCGATAAGGCGTTGCTCCTTGCAGGGTAGGGGCTGGGTGGAAGAGTGTCCAGAATAGTAGGGGCTGGAGGTTTGCTGCTTTTACAAGGGTTCGGTTTGGGGGGATCAATGGGTGATGGCTGCTTAATTTTCTTTAGCAGGGACAGTATGCCTTGGCTATTTGTTTCTGGCGTTTTTCTTTTTCCCTGTTATTTCTGCCCTGCTGCAGGTAACTGTGCGGAGCCAAAGTAGCCTGGAGCTCATTGCACTCAGAAGTACATAAGTACTGCCATACTGGGAAAAGACCAAGGGTCCATCGAGCCCAGCATCCTGTCCACGACAGCGGCCAATCCAGGCCAAGGGCACCTGGCAAGCTTCCCAAACGTACAAACATGCTATACATGTTATTCCTGGAATTGTGGATTTTTCCCAAGTCCATTTAGTAGCGGTTTATGGACTTGTCCTTTAGGAAACCATCCAACCCCTTTTTAAACTCTGCTAAGCTAACAGCCTTCACCACTTTTTCCGGCAACGAATTCCAGAGTTTAATTATACGTTGGGTGAAGAAAAAGTTTCTCCGATTTTGTTTTAAATTTACTACACTGTAGTTTCATCGCATGCCCCCTAGTCCTAGCATTTTTGGAAAGCGTGAACAGACATTTCACATCCACCTGTTCCACTCCACTCATTATTTTATATACCTCTATCATGTCTCCCCTCAGCCGTCTCTTCTCCAAGCTGAATAGCCCTAGCCTCCTTAATCTTTCTTCATAGGGAAGTCGTCCCATCCCCGCTATCATTTTAGTCGCCCTTCACTGCACCTTTTCCAATTCTACTATATCTTTCTTGAGATGTGGCGACCAGAATTGAACACAATACTCAAGGTGCAGTCGCACCATGGAGCGATACAACTGCATTATAACATCCTCACACCTGTTTTCCATACTTTTCCTAATACCCAACATTCTATTCGATTTCCTAGCCGCAGCAGCACACTGAGCAGAAGGTTTCAGTGTATTATCGACGACACCCAGATCCCTTTCTTGGTCCGTAACTCCTAACGTGGAACCTTGCATGACGTAGCTATAATTTGGGTTCTTTTTTCCCACATGCACCACCTTGCACTTGCTCACATTAAACGTCATCTGCCATTTAGCCGCCCAGTCTCCCAGTCTTGTAATTTTTCACAATCCTGTTGCAATTTAACAACTTTGAATAACTTTGTGTCATCAGCAAATTTAATTACCTCGCTAGTTACTCCCATCTCTAAATCATTTATAAATATATTAAAAAGCAGCGGTCCTAGCACAGACCTCTGAGGAACCCCACTAACTACCCTTCTCCATTATGAATACTGCCCATTTAACCCCACTCTCTGTTTCCTATTCTTCAACCAGTTTTTAATCCACAATAGGACATTTCTTCCTATCCCATGACCCTCCAATTTCCTCTGTAGCCTTTCATGAGGTACCTTGTCAAACGCTTTTTGAAAATCCAGATACACAATATCAACCGGTTCCCCTTTGTCCACGTTTGTTTACTCCTTCAAAGAATTGAAGTAAATTGGTCAGGCAAGATTTCCCCACACAAAAGCCGTGCTGACTCCGTCTCAGTAATCCATGTCCTCGGATGTGCTCTGTAATTTTGTTTTTAATAATAGCATCTACCATTTTCCCTGGCACTGACGTCAGACTCACCGGTCTATAATTTCCCGGATCTCCCCTGGAGCCTTTTTTAAAAATTGGCATTACATTGGCCACCCTCCAATCTTCCGGTACCACACTCCATCATATCGTCTGCATCTTACGGGGCTGCAGATGATCCAAGTCAGTCGACACATGAAATTTAGTGGCCAGCGGGCCTTCCTCTTCAGTTGGTTTGTCTGGTGTATGCACCGACCGGCCGTGGTCTTGAGGATTCTGTCCACAGGATGACAAGCTCTGCTTATCTTTGGTACTCTGGCGAGCATCCATGCACCGTGGTCAGGAAAGATTTATTGGACTGCGCTCAGTGGACAGGTCTTTGCTGACGGCATCCTTCCTCCTTCCTTGTCCTGCTGTGTCCAGGACTCTTTGGTCCGGGATAAGGTGGTACTATGGCTGCTTGTTTGATGGCTTACTGCATATGGTGGCCATTGGCGTTGGACTTCTGGGTTACTGTCATGCGCCCTGGTTCCCAAGGGTGCATAAGCGTCTATTATCTATTTGTGGTTTGGCAATGATGTAGAGTCTTTGGCTGCTTGTGACCTAGAGCCTTGTCCGACAGCTTTGTTTTTTTTTTTTGGGGGGGGGGGGCGACTGCCCCAAGTGCTCCCCTGTGGGGGGTACCCGAGCTACACTCTGTGCAGAAGGAGGTCCTGGACAGGGGGGGCCTTAATGTTTACCTGGCAGTGTTCATTGGGCCACAGTGCAATTACAGATGTGGAGGTCCATGTCTTGATGGTTAACCTTTCTGGCATGGCGGGTTAAGGCATTGCGCTTAAGGCAGGGGCTTCAAGGTTCACCCGGCAGTGTACATTGGGCCCCAACTCAATACAGACGTGGAGGTCCACGTCTTGAGGGTTAAGCCTTGCTGATATGGTGGTTAAGGATTTGGGTTTTTAATGTTTTGGCTATGACTCCTTCCTGTTAAATGGCAGGTAGTTGAGTGTTGCTTCTGAATAAATAATGGTATCTGTTCTTATTAGCTCGGGTTTTATGTCACCAATAAACAAAGCTGCGGCCTGTTTTATACCCAAAGAAAGTTGTTGGTCTCAGTCATTGATGTATTGGTATTAGTTAATTGTATGCTATAATTGTCTCTCCATTAGTATCTTTATACATAGTAACATAGTAGATTACGGCAGATGAAAGACCTGTACTGGTCATTCAGTCTGCCCAAGATAAAATTGTCATAACATATGTATACCTGACCTTGATTTGTTTATTTTAGATTTGAATGTTTTATTTGTATTTTGTTTAATTTTTTGAAACTTTTTTGACTGTTCCATTATTCATCAACCAGCACAACCTATCCATTTTTGGTTTTAATATTTTAATTTAATTTATCTGTATGATTTATTAAAATATCAATGCATGTTTTTATATATCTATCTATTTATATGGTTACAATATGTATGTTTTATCTCTGCAGAGAGAAATTTGACTCCTGAAGCAGGCGTGGTTGGTGTCAAAACACAGGACTTTGTCGAGTCTTTTTTTTTTTTTTTAAATCCAGGGCCCTGTTTACTAAGCTGCGCTGTAGGCATGCTAGTGTTTTTAGGGCACGCTAGTGCTATAGATGCCCATAGGAATATATGGGTGTCTCTCGCGTTAATGTGCGCTAAAACCACTAGCCTTAGTAAACAGGGCCCCCACTGTTTTGGAAATACATCTGGTCAACCCTCTACCTTTTTTAAATTCAGTTTTGATATGGGGATTCTTCTGCGACCCATGAGGCCCTTCATTGAACACCACTGCTTTATCCTTGAGGCAAAATGATTTGCTAGTAGTGGAATTTGTATATTTATAATTCTTTAAGTTTTACATTTACATCCTTTGACATTAAATATGGCAATATCAGAAAATGAAATACAAAAAAGGAAATACATACTTGTAACCATTTCTGGCATAAAGGAAAAACCTTTTTAAGTTTGTCCACAATTAATTGAATCAAGATACTAGGTAATTTAATATCAAAGAAAAAGGAAAAAAATTATTAAACAGTTGGATCAAAGCAGATTTTACAGCCAATGTAACAGCGCTCTCTAATTAGGGAGGCAAATCAAGAGGTTTAACACCTTCCTTCAGTACTATGAATTCTAGCAATTTTGAGGGAGTAAAAAATATATAATTAATTCAAAGGTAACATGACATTTGCAAGGAAACTTTAACAAAAAAGTAGCTCCTAGTTTAAGCACTCTAGATTTATACAATAAAAATTCCTTTCTCCTCTTTTTGTGTACTCCTTGCCATATCGGGGAAAATCTGAATCTTTTGTCCCAGGAAAATATCATTTAAATGGCAAAAGTATAGTCTGAGAATGTTATTTCTATCCAGTTCATGAGCAAAAGTCACAATTAAAGTTGTTCTCTCTGTGATCAATTCCAAAATTCTCAAGAAATTCTGTCAAATTTAAGTTTGGAGTAACCTGAGGTTGTTCTTCAGAAGATCTCACTACTCCAGAGATATATTGGGCCCGTGTTACAGGGGGGTAGCCCTCTACTGGGATCCCCAACATATCACTAAAATATTTTTTTAAGCATATCTATTGCTGTAATTAAGGGGGATTTAGGAAAATTCAATAGCCTCAGGTTATTCTTCCGCCCATTATTTTCCAGGTATTCCATCTTTCTTTCCTGAATTTCTTTTTCTTTAACCAAAATCACTGTTAGGTTTTGCAGTTGTTTAACCTCATTTTCCATCTTCAACATTTTTTCATTTTGTTCCTGAACTTTTATAGACAAATTCTGACAGTTTGCTTCAGTTCCACAATTTTGCCTTTTATGGAAAGATTCATTTGAAGTAGTGTCATTTACCTCTTGGATTGCGTCCCATAATGAATTCATTGTCACCTGAATAGGTCTTTTCAATCCTCCACCACTCTCAGAAGTAAATCCACAGGAAGCAGGGACCCCGACCAGCATTTGTCCCTGGTTTGTTGTTTCCTTCCCTGGAGTTGACGTGCTCGAGGGTCCTCCTTCCACAAACATAGCTTCTAGCGGCTGTGGTCCTGCCGGCACTACTATGCTTCCGGTTTGTGGAGGAGGGGGGGGGGGGGCTCAGCATCACTCCCCCTACGCTGCTCTGCTCCATGAAGCGGCGAGCCCGTCGAAGTAGATACCTGCACGCTAGGGGTCCCGATTCCATAACTCTCCAGTGTCGCTTGACGAGAGGTTGGGGTCAACGCTGGTGCCGTGGAGGTAGGAGCCTGCGTTTTCCCCTTTCTTTTCCCCATCTAGAAGTCGGGGATAGAAATTCTCTCTCGATCACTGTTGGGTCTCAGGAACTCCGAGATCCGGCAACCATTTCTGACGCCATCTTGATTCTGTTTCCGAAACTTGTGTATTTAAAGAAGCTGTTCTAACTGTGCAACTACATTTAGAGGCCTGTTTTGTAAATGAAATTGGGTGCCTACTTCCATGTGTAACTGGATATGTACACACCATAGAACTGGCATCAGTGTATGCAACTAAATGAAGATATGCACCTAACGTATACCCCTAATTCTATAAAAGCCACCAAAAATTGCGTGTGCAAATTTGGGTGCATGCCCAATTTGCACATGTAACTTTAATGAATAGTAAGCCAGTTGGCTTTTTAACAAGCAATTGGCACTAATAAAATTGAATTGAACTTTACATGTGTAAATTTAGGTGCAATTTGAGAAAGGGGGCATAAACAGGAGAGGCATGGGCGGAACAGGGGTGTTCCTAGCATTTACGCACGGCATTATAAGGAAGGATACGCGCCTAATTTAGGTGTGTACATTTGTTGGTTCAAATGGTTGCATCTAAAGTTGGGCATGATTCGGGCATAAATGTTAGTCTATAAACCGCTCCTAACTTTAAGCGCGGCTTATAGAATAGAGTTGGGGGATTTTTTTTCAGTGATGATATTGGCGCCATATAAGTTATACTCATAAGTGTGAGTTCTGCCTGCGCTCCACTCACTGTAAAGTACACACTGTAAGGTGCATGCATTTACAGAATAGCACCTAGTTGAGTGTTTCAACTTCTATGTGCTGTTATTGTAATTGTGTAACTGGTACATAAAAATGTTGCTGCTTTAATTTATAAAATTTATCCCATATGTTATTTAAAGAGAACTTGCACACTGAACAAGTTGTTTAGTATAGAGCTGTCTGGTTCTGCAGAGATCAGCCAGCTTTGTATAGGTAACTTATTCCTTTATCTGTGATATAGCAGGGCAAACAGCTAGTCTTTGTTTTCTTGGCCTCTTCAGGGACAAGTGAACAGGCAGGCTTAGCCCAAAGGTAACTTATTCCCTTATCTATGATATAGCAGGGCAAACAGCTAGTCTTTGTTTTCCTGGCCTCTTCAGGGACAAGTGAACAGGCAGGCTTAGCCCAAAGGTAACTTATTCCCTTATCTATGATATAGCAGGGCAAACAGCTAGTCTTTGTTTTCCTGGCCTCTTCAGGGACAAGTGAACAGGCAGGCTTAGCCCAAAGGTAACTTATTCCCTTATCTATGATATAGCAGGGCAAACAGCTAGTCTTTGTTTTCCTGGCCTCTTCAGGGACAAGTGAACAGGCAGGCTTAGCCCAAGTCAATTTGGAAATAACAAGCATCTGCTTGTCTCAAACAAGCTTTGGACATAATGCAGAGAAACTGTTATCAGTGAAGGACAAATATCAATGGTAAATATTCAGGGAGTTTTGAGGCTACAAAGGGCAAATGATGAATAATGGAAAAAATACCAAAGAAAAAGCAGAGGGTATGATAAGGTGACCTTAGAGGTCAGGGTTGAAGAATCTACATAAGAAATTTTAAAAATATAAAAGACATTAAGAGATTAGATAAAGAGAAGCTTCAGTAATCTGACAAGCATGCCTTGTAGCAGTCAGATCTGAAAGCTTGCAGGGAAACATATAGAGAAAACACCAGAGACATTTTTAATTTGCTTTTGCTAAAATTTAGATTATATAATTCAATTTTCTGTAACATTGCAATAAAATTCGTTTATCCCAATCAGTTATTTAATCTAATAAATTTTAGCATTTTTATAAAAAAGAAAAAAATATACTCTGGAGTGTTTCCTCTGCCAGAAGTGCTTTCTGACCCCTCCGAAGTGTTTAGTTCCCCCCAGAGGAAAGGGGGTGCTTTACAAAGAGGGGCATTGTCGAAAGAAACGTCCAAGTTGGGATTTGGACGTCTTTGTAAAATGTCCAAATCCGGGAGCGGGGAAAACCATATTTTCAAAAAAAGATGGATGTCCATCTTTCGTTTCAAAAATACCAAGGCCGTCCTTGGACATGGACATCTTTGACTTAGGCGATTTTCAAAACCAATCCATGTCTAAATAGGCGATTTTCAAAACCAATCCATGTCTAAAACGTCCAAACGCAAGCTATTTGGACGTGGGAGGAGCCAACATTTGTAGTGCACTGGCCCCCCTGACATGCCAGGAAACAAACCGGGCACCCTAGGGGGCACTGCAGTGGACTTCATAAATTGCTCCCAGGTACATAGCTCCCTTACTGTGTGCTGAGCCTCCCCCCCCAAAAAAAAACCCCACTACCCCCAACTGTACACCACTACCATAGCCCTTACAGGTGAAGGGGGGCACCTAGATGTGGGTTTTGGAGGGCTCGCTGTCTCCACAAACGTAACAAATAGAGGGGTTATGGGCCTGGGTCCGCCTGTCTGAAGTGCACTGCACCCACTAAAACTGCTCTGGGGACCTGCATGAGCTGTCATGGACCAGAGTATGACATCTGAGGCTGGCACGAAATATTAAAGATGTTTTTTGAGGGTGGGAGGGGGTTAGTGACCACTGGAGGAGTAACGGGAGGTCATCCTCGATTCCCTCCAGTGGTCATTGGTCATTTTGGGCACCTTTTTGTGCCTTTATTTGTGTTAAAAAAATTAAAAAAAAAATGTCTGGGTGAAAACGTCCAAGTTTTACTTTAGAACGTCCCTACTTTTTTCGATTGTGACTCAGGCGCCCAAGTCCCGCCTTCACGCCTCCGACACGCCCCCTTAATTTGGCCGGCCTTGCGACAGACTTCAGTTAGAGACGTCCAGAATCGAGTTTTGATTATATCAATTTGGACATCCATGTTGTGATTTATGTTGGAAGATGGACGTCCATCTCATTCGAATATGAGCCTGAAAGGTTGCTCACAATGTTTTCTTTTGACAGTACTTTTTCCCCTGGATTCTAATTGTTGCCCAAATTTGGGTGCGCTGCTGAGTTGCACATTCAGCGTAATTGCTTAGAACCATTAGCAATCGATTGGGTGCTTAACAACCAGTCATTGAGGTTACTTTGCAACAATTTGAATTTGCGTACACATCCAGCTGAGCGCTATCCTGTAATGCAGGGTGCCTAAAATCTCTTAGCTTGCTATCACTTAATGCTGATCTTTTCAGCAGCGTTTATAGAAACTGGCCCTTTATCTGCAGAGAAGAGGTAGTTTACAGAACTTATTACTTTACCATCTGAACAATTTACACCAGTTTATATTAACATTTTAAACATGGAAAACAGGACAAATACTGCATTTAAAATGGAACATCTGATATCTTAGGTGCATCTTTAGCTGCCTTCTGTGTTAAGCTTCACTTAGGGATGGGAGGACATGATGGGATTATTTTCATGAAAATCTGGTACTGGTATAGTGAACATGAGAATTACTGTGATTGTTAATCAGCATAATAGCTGCTGTTTCTATCCCTCCAGATACACATCTTATCAAAACAATGTGTTAGGGAGGGATGTTGCTGGTCTAGTCCACATACTAGTATTCTTCTGGCTAAGACTGGCTTCAGTGGCTTGTAATTTTTTTCCCCTTTTTTTTTTTTTCCAGTTGGGCCTGGGGTTGTCTCCATTGTAGTTGCTGCTCTGTGATTTGTTTACCTTGCATAATTGAACACTGCTTTGGTTTTTGTTACACAAGATTCCGCCAGGTGTTGATATTAGATTGCAGCAAATCACATACACAAAGTCCTAGACTCATGGGACATTTTCCTTTCTGCTTATTCCAGGAAAGTATGTACAAGCCAGGGAAGCACTAAAACTGGGCATAGTAGATAAAGTTGTGGGCGAGAATACAGTTGATGAAGCAATCCAACTAGCCAAGAAGGTTATAGGTAAGTGGAAAAAAAATGTACCAGTTCTGCTGGAAATAAACTGCATGAACCAAAGCTAAGCCAAGATTTCCTTTTTGGTAACAACTGCCCCCTAAAGCGCTCCACCCCTCAGAATGCTGGCAAATGGGGAGACAAGACTCATTTTAAATGATGCAACTCTGCTAGCTAACTCCAGACCATTATGTAATTTTAATCTGGGTTTCTCTGCATTTTCATTCTTTTCTGGTTTTAGCTCAGATTGTCTAACAGTGATTCTCAAACTTGTCCTGGGGGACCACCAGCCAGTCAGGTTTTCAGAATAAGCATGAGAGAGAGATTTGCTTGCCTACCACCTTCTATTATAGGAATATGCATATCCATTATGGATATCCTGAAAACCTGACTGGCTCGTGGTCCCCCAGAACAGGTTTGAGAACACTGGTCTAACATTTCATCTTACACCATGGCATTTGTAGCACTTATTGGAGGTTTCTCTTTATTTTTGCTCATAATGGTCTACCAAAACAAACGAAACCCACCAAAAACCTCTCCCAATCCCATACTACAAGTTAATTGCTTAGCTAATTTATATATATTTTTTAAAAACTATTTTCTTTTATTTAGTCAGTATGAAACTTGTTGGCTGGACAAAAAATCTGCCTGGGTATTTTTTATTTTTTGTTTTCTTTTTCATTGCTCTCCTTCCTGAAAATCCAGCTTTGCATCACTGAGTTGTAAATCGGACTTTTTTTTTTTTTTTGTTAGTTATATTTCTTTCACTTATCCGTAATGAAATAATATTCAAATGGAAATTTAAAAACAACAAAAAAAGGGACTGTGACCACCCAGTCTCTTTGGGGTACTGCCTTCTCCTCTTTACCTCTTCTAAGGGATCTCCAGAACTCAAGGAAAGACATGGTTAGTGCAGGCTTCATTTGAAAGAGCACCCCAGTGGGGCAAGGTGTGACTGGGGATCACTTCTGCTCCCTTTAGATTTCAGAGATTGCACCACTCTTTTTGAAGTGGGTAAGGGCTGGCTGCTGTACAGGAAGCCTCACAATGAAATAGAAAATAAAATATTAAGGGTTTTTCATTTTGAAAACAAAATTAAACTAAAGCATATCCCTCATATCAGTGCTTTTATACCAAATTTTTCTAGGGCCCTCACATGCTAACTTACCTAGTTCCAAGCTGGAGCCTGTTCTAGTGTTGAATATACATCCCAAAGCAGTGTGGGATTTGTAGTACCTGATCTACCCATTGAAATCGGTGCTGCAAGTCCCATAATACACCAGGATGGGGTGGTCAAATCCAGGGCTGCCTGGAATGGGATAACTTGGCATCTCTGGGCCTTAATCATTGAACATATAAACGAGAACTGGCTAAAATGCCACACTCATCCAGCAACATTGACGAGGCAGTGAATGAGTCTTCTTTCACTGTTCTTACTAAAGTTATAGCTCACAGGTGGATTGTCGTCACGACGGACGCCTCTTTGTCGGGCTGGGGAGCCCACTGCTTGGGAAGGACAGCGCAGGGGCTCTGGTCTCCTGCAGAGCCATTCGGTTGGCGCTTTTGGAGTTCATCCCGGTACTGGCGATGAAGCCTGTACGGGTCCTGTCGGACAATGCCACGGCTGTGGCCTATGTCAACCGCCAGGGAGATACCAAGAGCGCCCCTCTAGCCAAGGAGGCCATGAATCTATGCCAGTGGGCGGAAGCGAACCTGGAACAGCTGTCAGCGGGCCACATTGCCGGAGTCATGAATGTCAAGGCGGACTTTCTCAGTCGCCATACTTTGGAGCCCGGAGAGTGGCAGCTATCTGCTCAGGCGTTCTTGGACATCACGAAGCGCTGGGGCCAGCCGAACCTAGATCTGATGGCGTCATCGGCCAATTGCCAAGTGCCGCGCTTTTTCAGCAGAGGACGGGACCCTCGATCCCTGGGAGTAGATGCTCTTCTCCAACAGTGGCCGACACAAGAGCTTCTCTGTGTTCCCGCCCTGGCCCATGTTGGGCAGGGTGCTAGACCGGGTGGCAAAGCATCCGGGCCGGATAATCCTGGTGGGTCCGGACTGGCCCAGACGTCCCTGGTATGCGGACTTGATCAGGCTCTCAGTCGACGATCCTCTGCGGCTGCCAGTGGAGCAGGGCCTGTTACATCAGGGTCCCGTGGTGATGGAGGATCCCTCCCCCTTTGGTCTTACGGCCTAGCTATTGAGCGGCAGCGGCTGAGAAAGAAGGGCTTCTCAGACAAGGTCATCGCCACTATGCTGAGAGCGAGGAAGCGCTCTACTTCTACGGCTTACGCCAGGGTTTGGCGTACCTTTGCAGCGTGGTGTGAAGCAGGCTCACTTTCTCCCTTCACTGCTCCAATTTCTTCAGTGTTGGCATTCCTGCAAGAAGGTCTGGAGAAAGGCCTGTCGCTCAGTTCCCTTAAAGTCCAGGTAGCGGCTCTGGCTTGCTTCAGGGGCCGCCTGAAGGGTGCTTCCCTGGCTTCGCAGCCAGATGTGGTGCGTTTTCTCAAGGGAGTTAATCACCTGCGCCCTCCTCTGCACTCAGTGGTGCCTGCGTGGAATCTCAACCTGGTGCTAAGAGCCTTGCAGAAGCCGCCTTTTGAACCCTTGTCGAGGGCATCTCTGAAAGACCTGACGTTGAAAGCAGTCTTTTTGGTGGCTATCACTTCAGCCAGAAGAGTTTCCGAGCTCCAGGCACTCTCATGTCGAGAGCCTTTTCTGCAGTTCACTGAGGCATGAGTGACTATTCGCACAGTGCCTTCCTTCCTGCCCAAGATTGATTCATATGGAAGCGAGAAACAGCAGCTCTGTCTCCCTTCCTTTCGTAGGGAGGACTACCCAGAGGAATACTCTGCTCTCAAATATCTGGATGTGAGACGAGTTATCATCAGATACTTGGAAGTGACCAATGATTTCCGGAAATCGGATCATCTGTTTGTCCTGTTTGCAGGTCCTCGTAAGGGTCTGCAGGCTGCTAAGCCTACAGTGGCAAGATGGGTCAAGGAAGCCATTGCAGCGGCTTATGTGGCCGCGGGGAAGGTGCCGCCTATCCAGCTGAAGGCTCATTCCACTAGAGCTCAGGCGGCCTCGATGGCAGAGGCCGGGTCCGTCTCCTTGGCAGAGATATGCAAGGCGGCAACTTGGGCATCGGCCCATACATTCTCCAAGCATTACCGCTTGACTGTGACTGCTCGGGCGGAGGCCCGGTTTGGAGCTTCAGTGTTGCGGTCAGGGATTTCTATGTCCCGCCCTGGGTGAGTACTGCTTCAGTACATCCCACCAGTCTATGGATTGATCAGCTTGATGATATGGAAGGTAAAATTATGTATCATACCTGATAATTTTCTTTCCATTAATCATAGCTGATCAATCCATAGCCCCTCCCAGATATCTGTACTGTTTATATTCTGGTTGAATTTTAGGTTCAAGTTTAGTCTTCAGTTACTTCAGGAGGACTTCGTGTTCAAGTTTTTTCACTTGGATTCTTCAAGAGTTGAGACGAGTTTGTGTTACAGTGAGCTGCTGCATTCCTCTCCCCTCCGTTTTACGGGGCTGGATTGAGACTTAAATTCTGCCGGCACTCCCTCCCGCTTCGTGCGGCTGTAGGGCAGCTTTGTACCCCTCCCGCTTCGGCGGTGTTAGGGTCAGTCAGCTCCTCCCGCGGTTGCGGTTGCAGGATAAGCCAGATCTCCCCGCATCGGCGGGGTGGTGTCCCTCCCCCGCTCCGCGGGGATGAGCTGGACAGATTCCCCTCCCCCACTTATGTGGGGATGAGCTGGGTTAATTCCCCTCCCCCGTTTCGGCGGTGGTGAGCTGGGCAGAGTGTCCCTTTGTGGGTGTAATTCTCTAAGTGCTGAGTCCTGCGGATGGAGCTTTGATATCGACATACTGAGGAGTTTCCGGCAGCACATGACCACATATAGGGAGGCAAAAGTTTGCTCTCTATCTCCACCTGCTGGTAGATGGACACAACCCACCAGTCTATGGATTGATCAGCTATGATTAATGGAAAGAAAATTATCAGGTATGATACATAATTTTACCATCTGGGCCCTAGTTTCTTAGAATGTTAATCATAGAAACATCTGCTTGCTTCTTATTGTCAAGGTTCAAGGTCAATTTGGCAAACAATTTTCACCTTTACGAAAAGTGTTTGACAGCTTGCAGAAGTACAACATATCCCTCTCTCAGAGTTTGCAATCCTAAGTGGGTACCTGAGGCAAAAATAGTGACATCTGAGATCACAAGGAGTGTCGGTGGTGGAAAGTGGGATATGAACCCATCCATTTGATATGCTTTATTTTATTAATCCTTTATGTGCTTATTTCACATGTTTGTGATGTTTTGTTTTCCCATTTTAAAATTTAACCACTATGATTTTTAGATTGTTCAAGGTTTATATTCAATTGATTTGATATACTGCTTACAATCTGCACTGTCTAGTGCCCACATATAATCCTGGCTGCACCACTGGTCTGCCTGTCATTCCATTTGTGTCTCCCCAGCTGTGTGTCTGCCTGTGTCTCTTCCTTCACTTCTTTGTAACGTTTGTCTCATCGTCCTCATTTCAGTTTCCATTGTGCAGCACACACATATACTCATGTCTTGTTTATTATATCTGGGAATGTTAATTTGTACTTACAATGATCCTTTGGTTTATATATTTAATTGCTTCCCCTTTTTGTTTAGTCTGATATTGGTCAGTTCTCTCATCTTTCAAATTTGTGTATTTGTCATTTATAAGTGTTCCTTCTGGTATCATTTAGATACATTTTTGTATCCTGTGTCAGGTCTTGTTTTGTAACCATTGTGCCTGGACATTTTTTGTTCTCCACTCCTGTACAGTGGTTGATATGGCAGATAAGATCAAGGACCTTGAGATCCATAATTGTCACTGCAATTTACACTCGAGGGATTCCTGTTCTCCCGCAATATGCAAACTGTGAAGACGTTGTGCAAATGTTTGCTAGCTCCCTTCTGTCAGATACTACACATACAATAGCTCCTGAGCAAATGCAAATAGAAATCATGCAAGTACATTGTGCTCTCAGGAGTAAGTGGTCTAATGTGCTTTGAAAATTTCAAGGTAAAAAACAGGTTTTAAAAGAAAGCAAGGGGAAGTCCATCTGTTACTTGACACACACATGACTTTGCTATATTTCTGGACATTTCAGCGGCGATACTTAAGACAGACAGCTGAAGTGTTCAACAGCTTGACCCCAGAAAGAAGGGATAAGTTTTATAGGTGGCAATTTTCCTTTGCCCTTGTTTTTAACAAAGATAGGAGAAAACAACCAGGTGGAAGTGAACAGCTGCATCCAGTTAAGTATGACATGACAATTAACTAATTATTATTGGTAATTATCTCATATTTCATGCTGCTTTGAGCTCACATGCAGTGGTTCTGAGACTAGCTTCAGTGTGCTGACATTTGCACCACTGGGTTCCATCTTCCAGGACTGTAAATTTCCATATGAGAACCGCAGGATCTTAGCAGGAGGTCTACATAGTTCCATTATTTGACAGGAAGGAAGAGATAATGGAAAGTATTGTTTGAAACTTTCAAGTGCTTCAATCAGAAGTGATACATTAGAAACTGGGGTTTTGTAGTGTGTGTATATAAACAAGGCGCAGTACCCCCGGGTGCACGGAGCCGCCTCTAACATGGCACCGTGCCCCGACGGGCATGTGCGAGGGTGCCAGCGGGGTGGGAGCTGGGTACAGAGGAAATTTTTCTGCCGTACAGCAATACCCCGTTGAGGTGGGTGGCGAGCCGAAGGGGTTTATAACCCCGGGGCGGAGCCCAGACGTCCTCTTCTGGAGTCTGGGCATCAACCTACACCCAGCCCCCTCCCTCCCGAAACGATGACATGAACATAACTGTACTATGTCGCAGCTTTGGTGGGGTACCCAAGCCTGAGGGAGTAAGCTAGGCAGCTGGGACAGCTGTGCTTACGGTTGAGCTCCCTTGCTGTGCGGCGGGGAGCTCTGTATATGATTGGTCAGTCTCGCCAATGGCGGCGGACTGTGTTGGCTAGTAAGCCGGAAGGTTTGATTGGCTTGGGTATACCCAGTGTAATTGTGTTCGTTTTTAAAATAAAGCTGCGGCCAAGTTGTGCCATGTTAACAAATACTGTGAGTACTGTTATTTCAATATCTCAAATCCCCGGCAGGCCCGAGGGGTCTCGGCTGCCTATGTTAAGAGAATTTAAAAAAAAAATCTTTTGACATTTTAAAACAAACTCCTTAAGATTTTTCCCTCTTCAGTTTAAACTATTGTTTCTAGCATAAAAAAAAAGGGTGGGGGGATCTTTTACAAAGCTGCACTAGTGTTTTTAGCTTGCGGTAAACGCTGAGACGCTCACTACATTCCTATGGGTGTCTCCGTGTTTAACCGCCAGCTAAAAATGCTAGTGTGGCTTTGTAAAAGGTCCCCTAAGTGCCTTCTTTCATGGGTATCAACCCCCAGCAGTTTTCCTTCCAGGAGACAGATAGTAGCTGAATGTCTGGTTTTATTCCAATACCAGATGTTGTGAAAAGGGACAGACATTCATTGAGTTTTCTAACTGTAGAAAATATTAAGGGCCTGCGAGAAATTCGAGGAGTGTAGGAGATGAAGCTGACCTATAGTCTCCTTTGTGGTGCTCCTTTTTTTTTCCCCTCCTGCCCACAACTGGCAGTTAAAACTACCTAGCTGTGCAGCTTTTATTCAGTTCCCAAGGCCAGTACTCAAAATAGGTTTATTCCTGTAAGCCTTGTTAGTGCTTCCTTTGACTGCATAGTTCCCATTTACTTTGGATGGCAGGAAAAATTAACCTTTTTGCTTTTCCTTCTGTGGTAAATCTTGGGAACTAGCCTCTGCCAACAATTCCTTTTTCCAGGGCTAGTTTTAACCATTAGGCAAGTTTAGGCAGTTGCCTACAGTAGCAGCTTCTTGGGGCAGCAAGGAGCCCACTTCAGTCAAAACAGAATAGATTTAACCATCAGCTCATACTGTTTTTGCTTTCATCTGCAAGAAGGGTGGGTAATTTTCAGATACCCCATTTACCTGAAAAAATGTTTATTTTAAATATGTTCACTGATTTAATATTGGTCCAAATGTTTTTAGAATTGTTATGGGATGATCATGATGAAGGCCTGAAATTAATAGAGGAGGTATAAGTCTGAAGATTTAATTAGGGTTCCTGACAACATTGCATTGGAATGAAATTTTAAAAAGAAAAAAATCCTTAAACACACTAAACAAGTCCCTTCTGGACCTGTTGCTTATAAATGTTCTATGTTGACAGAGTCCTCTGGTTTGTCTAGTTCTGAGGTCTGAAGATTTTCATATGAATTTAGTTTCTTTGATCCACTTCCCTGAGGTAGCGAAATAATACACAAAAGCAGGTGTCTAGCGTAAAGAATATGGTAAACCTGCTACAAATATACAGCACTGTGCAAAGAATCACAGAGAAACTGCTGTGGATTGAGTTGGATAGGTATGTGGAAGAGGAAACCACATGGAAGATGTCCCTCTGGTACTGAGGCAGAAGGCTATTGCAGGCTGCAGCACATGGGTTAACCTTTCCTGTCTGTGTCTGGCTCCATCACCGTTCATGCACTGACAGGCATTTTTTTTTTTAATACTGATTTTTATAGCATGCTGTGGTATTTTTGAACCACTAATTTTGTGGTAGTTGTACGCTGAGCTGGCTGTACTGTGAGCTTTTCTGCATCTGCCTCTTTGTGTCTGAAGGTGTATAAATGTATGTGTCTGTCTTTATCCAAGATCCTCATCCACCAGTGCTTAAATGCACAGAGCACTTAAATCATTTCACCATCTGCATCTGTTTTAGTCCTGTTTAGTGTTCTTTCATATAAAATTACATTTTAAATTGAAACACTTGTTTTTTTTTTGTCTTGCCCTCTATAGGTGGTTCTGTTTTTCCCTGCCTCTCAGATTGATTACGTTTCTGTAAACAGATTAGTCTTTTTTTTTTTTTTTTTTTTTTTATATATATAATTATACTGATTTGCAGTATATCAAAAATAAATTTTGAAATTCTTTTAGCAGGAAGATGTGGTGACTTTGAAGATTGAGGCTGCAGGAACATACCTGTCTGTACAGTTTTTCATAAGTAAAATAATTCTCCTTTGCATTCTGAATGACTAGCTGTCAGGTTCTCAAGGGTAGTCTGGAATCGTGAGCCCTTGGGCTGCTGAGGAGGAGCGGCAGCAGCAGGCAAAACCCTCCAACCAGGACTGGACCAACAGGACTGGAGTAGAAGCTGTAGGCAGGCGAGGCAGGAATAAGCAGAACCAGAATGGACTTGGGTTGGCAGGGATCAGAATCAGGAAACACAATCAGGAACTAGCATGACTGGAACAATGCTTGACCGCTGTTCCCTAGGGGTTGAGCCCCTAGGTGCAGGCAGCTGGCAGGACTTACTGGATGGAGTGGATCAAGACAAGCTTGGCTAGAACAGGGTCAAGGTACAGGGTCTCAAACAGGCAGGAAATGCAGACTAGGGACACTAAGAAACAAGGCTAAACAGACAAGGCAGAAGTGCACTAAGCACAAACACCAACCTGGACCTTTGGCGTTGCAAAGGCAAAGCAGAAAGTTTCCAGGTGGCTAATAAGCCCATCAGCAGCTGAGACTCAGCTGCAGCAATCTCAAGGCAGCTAAGTGTGAGGCTAGCTGCCAAATTTCAAACCAAGTCTGGAGGGCTAGAATATCTGGACCGGAAAGAGTCTGGAATGTATAGGGAGACAGCAAGACAGTCCACGGCAGCCACCGGCTCCGGCCACCAGAGGGCGAGGCGAGCGCAGCCAAGGAAAACAGTCACAATCGTGACACTAGCAAGAGTTTGTAGACATCGTTTATTTAAAATACTTATAACCCTTTCAAGCCAAACTGTTCTAGGCGGCTTACAACTCAAAACATTCATAATAAAAGCAATGACAGACTATACAATAAAGCAAATACAAATGGCATTATCGCCTCAATCCACAATATTGTTCATGGTCAGCTCTTCTCATAAAAATAGTCATCAAAGTGCACTCTAAAATTGATTTAATAACCATCCAGCAACGACTCACTCTCCATACATTTGTCAAAACAGTAATGTTTTCAATTTGTGCTTATTGGTCTACAGATGTGTTAAATCTCATGACCAAAGGCAACTCCTTCCAAAATTTTGGTCCCCAAACTTTGAAAATTGACATACAATAATCCCCCTAATCTATAATAACCTTAAATGATGCTATGTCTAAAAGATTTGTGTTGGATTTGTCTACACCAACATGACAAGAGTGAGACCAAGAATTGGAATGTCATATTGTGTAGTTGTGACAATGTTTTTTAAGCCTGTGAATTGTAGTAGTAATTTAATGAAGTGTATTTCTCCTAATTGGCCAGCACATGGCGTTTGTTTTTGTATTTTTTATTTATATTTTGCTCACACCTTTTTCAGTAGTAGCTCAAGGTGAGTTATATTCAGGTATGCTGGATATTTCCTTATCCCTGGTGGGCTCACAATCTTAAGTTTGTACCTGAGGCAATGGAGGGTTAAGTGACTTGCCGAAGATCACAAGGAGCAGCAGTGGGATTTGAACCAGCCACTTCTGGATGTCAAGACTGGTACTCTAACCACGAGGCCACTGTTGCTGAAAAAGCTGTTTTCTCTTCTTTTCCAGTTTTAAGCTTGTGGAAAGGCAGTCTGCAGTATTGGCCAGATAACTTTCAAAGTTGGTGCCCTGGGCTTTTAGCCCTGGAGTTCAAATCTAGCCAGGAGGTACTGGATTTCCCCTAGTCTCAGCTAGGGAGAGCAGAGTGTGAACATCTCTGCCCTGAGATCCTGTTCAGGACTTGAGCTGTTAATTTCCTGCAGCTCCCCAGGTGCTACCCAGGTTGTAACAGGTTTATTGATCCTTGTTCCAGTTATCTGTTGCTTGCTGATTTTTACCTTTCCTTAGTTCACTATTCTACTTTTTTATGATGATAAACCTATTTGTTAGCTCTGTTTGTTCTGAACTGATGAAGAGTCCTGGTGGTTTGTGTTTTGGGTGTGACCCCCCTGGGAGTGTGGCCCCAGTGTCCTAAAGATCACCAGGGAGTAACTTGAGTAGGAGACTTTCCCAGAGGCAAGTGGGACCCAGTTGGTGGGAGGAGGGTGCTAGTATAGAGCGTGGGCCAGAGCAGTGCTGGGGATAGACTCTCCAGGTGGCTGCAGGGTTAACCCCAGGCAGGTGCTGTACTTTCCAGAAACCTAACAGGTTAAGTTGAATTTGGGTAGGTTCAGTGTTATCATTGCTAGTCTCTTCTGATGGGACATTCCTGTAATGGCCACATACTATATGTCTGAACAGCAGCATTGCAACTCCATACCTCGTGCACAAGCAGCTGAACATACTTAGCTACACATATCCCCATCTTCTCATTCAAACATCTTCCTAACAACAACTCAGAAGTACACAGTATTATGTTGTTCCATGAACGAGTCCTGTAGTTTATCTGTTGTGCTGAAGCACTGGTAAATGATGCCAATCAGGGATTTAGCTGGAAGGAGAACTGTTTTTATTTGGATTTTGCTCACACCTTTTTTCAGTAGTAGCTCAAGGTGGGTTACATTTAGGTATACTGTGTGTTTCCCTATCCCTGAGGGCTCACAATCAGTTTGTACCTGAGGCAGTGGAGGGTTAAGTGACTTGGCCAAGATCAGAAACAGCAGCAGGAGGACTGGAACTGGCCACTTCTAGATGTCAAGACCGGTGCTCTAACCATTAGGTCACTCCTCCACTCTGGCAATAGGAAATGCTGCAGATAATCAATGGGTAACTTGGGAAGTTGTGGTTATTAGTAACAAGTTTGCTGTTCTTGCAGTGTGTGGCTATCTGGCATCATTAACTCCACCCACAAGATGCCTGTACTTCAAGGGCTTAGGAAAAAAATGCACCTCCAATACCGAGCCATTGGCTTGACCCAAATTACTGTTGCTGATGCAGCACAATCTTGAAATTGCTCCTCCATTTTATTACTACTGCTTACCAAAAGTCATTTGACCAACAGCTTAAACTGCATTCAAGAGCGTGTTAGAGCAAGGCCCCGAATATAACCTACATCTCTAGAGAAGATTTGATATCTTTAAAGTGGCCATTGCATCCAAGCCAGCACTTATGGTACCATGCTGCCATTCAAAATGGAGTAATGGAAATTACCCCATTAATAGGTTCACTGCCAGCAGGTGGTGGTGCTTAAATATTGTTTTCAATTGCTAGTAACAAGCAGCTTCTCTAGAGGCCTGCAGAATTTGCCTGTCTCTCATTATTGAAAATATGATGGTAAAACAGCACCCCCTTCCCCATAAGCAGGATTGTGTATGTGGAGGACTCCTGCTCAGCTTAGAGGAAACAGTGACTAGGTTCATATGACATAGGGCTGCATGTTAATTGCTATAAATGTGATTTTTAAAAACTGTAATCGTGACTAAGAGTATTATGTTTCCCTCCTCCCTCCCACTGCCCATGCACTGTTCAGCATCTCTCTTCCTTCCTGACCCTACCTGCAGTTCTGTAAAACTCTGTACCCTTCCCTCCCCCACTCCCTAGTGTACCTGTTGAAAATCAAGTCTTAGCCACAGTGATATTTGTAGCCTGCACCGTGCCTTTGCCTCTGGCCCATCCTGCCCCTTCTGATGCAACTTCCTGTTTTTGCAAGGGTGGGACATATAGGGAAAGGGCCAATTAGATCACAGGCAGCCTAAGAGCATTGCTGCTACTGGCACTGCCGGAGCAAAGATTTGAGTTTTAATCGGTATACTTGGGGAGGGGGGATTGTGAAGAGGAGAGAACATAAGTGTTGACATATGGGGACAGATGAAGGTCCAAGCCCAGCATCCTGTTTTCAACAGTGGCCAATCTAGATTACAAACAAGTACCTGGTAAGATCCCAAAACAGTACAATACATTTTATGCTGCTTATTCTAGAAATAAGCAGTGAATTTTCCCCAGAACCGTGGGGTGGGGTAGGGCATGAGGGGAGGAAGAGATGCTGGACCATGCATGGAGTGGGCAGGGGGAGAAGGAAACATGCCAACCTGAGGGACAGAAGGGTGGAGGAGAAGAATAGAGGGAAAGATGGTGGATGGAGGGAAGGAAGCAACAGATAATGGACCTAGGGTTGAAGGGAAGAGATATAATGGACCTGGGGTGGAGGGGAGGGAGGGAGGGAGAGATGCTGGATAATTGGGGGGGGGGGGGGGGTTCCTTGGGGACCTGCCCCTTCCCCGCCCCACACACTTAGGACTCTGCAAAGCTGCTGTAATTGGGGTGGCCAAATAAGTCTGCCTGTTCTTTCCTCCTCATACCGCATCAGAAATGAGGAAGTCGGCGGCATGCCTCCAGTTTCCGATGCTGGTGCTCCCCAAGCATGTCCTTTGGCAAAATGGGGGGGGGGGAGGGGCTCCAGATCATCAAGGAATCCTCCTCCTCCCTCTCCTCTACCCCCAGGTCCATTCTCATTCTCGCTCTCACTCCCATTCCCCTCACCGCCTTTAATCACATGATCATGATTAAAAAATGTAATCAAAATGCAGCCCTAATATGTTAACAGATATGGTTTTGTATCTGTTTTCTCTACAGGTCAACCACTGGGATCTCGCCAGCTGAGTACCTTACCAGTTCAATGTCCACCAAATGTAGAGGCTTTCCTGGATGAAGCTATGGTAAAGGTAAAGAAGCAGTTCCGTGGGGCCCAGTCCCCTCTGGCTTGTGTTGAAGTTCTCCGAGCTGCTGTGCAGCTCCCCTACTTGGAAGGGAAAAAGAAAGAGAGGGAGCTCTTTCAATTTCTCTATACCACGGACCAGACAAGAGCCCAGCAGTATGCTTTCTTTGCTGAAAGAGAGGTGGCCAAGTGGACACTGCCATCTGGTGCAAGCTGGAAAACAGCCTCACCGCAACCCATTCGTACAGCTGCTGTCATAGGTAAAATCTAGACATTTCTATATGTCCCTACTTTGTTCCAAAGCAAATGCTATAAGTTGAGATGCTGAGCTTCCAAGCAGAATTTTACTAATTGTCCTCCATAATGGAGAGAGGGGATACTTCTGCTGCTTACTTCTAGATAAAGCTATAAGCCTGGCAGGAGGTGAGCACAACAAACACTGACCTTATCTCTTACAGTGTTGTGCTACCTCCTGACCCTCAATTTAATTACATAATCTGGCCTGGAAGCAGGAAAGCCCTTCCACGCATCATCACCTGCTGTCTCAGCTTTCTTGCAATAGAAGCCAAAATCGTGCATCTCATACTATGTAAGCGCTCTTCCTGCTGCGGGGCTGGATCTGGTCATTTGAATTAAAGGTGGAAAGGCAGTGTGACAGAGGCCGACCGACCTGGGTTTTTCCAGTTTTGGCCAAAACTGTAACTGAAACTTATTGTCTGGTTTCAGCCAAAACTGAAAACTAAAAATTGGTTGTGTGAATGTAAATCAATGAGGTCTACTGAGGATTGTTAGAGCTTGCAGCTGGCAGTTCTGTGCTAAACCCACAGGAGATTATTTCCCTCCAGTCTCAGGAACTACAAGCACAGACTTGTTCTTGGAAAGCCAGAGTCCATTTCCCACTGTTTTCTAACCTTTTGTGCCTTTCTTGGGATTTTATTGTTCCTCCATAATGGTGGACTGTTTTGGTGTACAACCCTTGACTGCCAGAGATTGTAAGATAGGCCTGAGGGGAAGAAGTAAGGGAGAGAAACAGGACAAAGCACAAATGTTTGGCTTCGACAAACTGAAACCATGGCTGTAGCCTTTTGGCCGAAATGGAGACTGAACCGAAAAAGAATTTTGGGCCAGTTTCGAATCTATTTGGTCATTACGGTTCATCCATTCAAGAAATCATCTCAACTCTACTGTCATGCAACCTACTAGGGCTTCTTCTTAACATGCCCAGTACTACTTCTAGATCTACAACTTCACACGTTTTATGCAGTACACTATCGAAATTTCATGTTCCTACAGTTTTTTACCTTAAAAGGCTCTTTACTTGTGTGTGTTACCATTGCTTCAATAGATTCTGTACCTTCAAGTTTACTTAAGAAGTTTGTCCACATTTATTCCGTTTATTCCATTGTAACTGGCTTTCTCGCATCAGGTCAGATGCCAGTTCATTTGAAATTAGCAATAAGATGACCAAAGATCAAAAAGGATCATCTTTGGACCCAACCAATTACCGTCCAAATGCGAACTTACCACTGCTCTCAATCATTGAATAAACTGTCTTCTCTCAACTTCTCCCGCGGAATCAGCTGTTTTTGGCCCTGCTGCTCCTGGATCGGCTCCGAAGGTGGCGCCTGAGGGTACAGGAGGCGTTGGTTTTCCTCTGGATTTTGTGTGGACCCTCTTTCAAGCCTGGAAGGCGGGACCCCCACCTTTAGGGGAGGGGGCTAGTGCGGCACTGGCTAAGAGGCCTCGGTTTGAGTGGGACGACGAGGAGGGATTCTCCCCTGTAGGATCTGAAGGTGCTTTGAGGGATTTGAGGGTCCTCAGGATCCGGAGTTGGTGGTTCCTGGGGAGGATCCCTCTGTAGTGAGGATTTTTCACAGGGAGGAGCTTGCGGAGCTCATTGAGCAGGTTTCTTCCACCCTCAAGTTCGAACAGCCAGAGGCGGCTTTGGGGGAGGCTAGACAGGTGAACTCCTTGGTTAAGGGGATTCAGCGGCAGGCTAGGTCTTTTCCCATGAATAAGGATCTCCGGGATATGGTGTTTCAAGAGTGGCATTCGCCGGATTCTCCCTGTAAAGTGGCTAAAGCGATGTCTAGACTGTACCCACTCCCACAGGAAGATAGAGATTCCTTTAAGGCTCCCACAGTGGATGCGGTGGTGACAGCAGTTACAAAAGCCACGGCTATCCCGGTGGACGGGGGGACTGCTCTCCGGGATCCCCAGGATAGGAGGCTTGAGTCCTTCCTCAAGCGGAGTTTTGATTTGTCGGCCCTGGCCCTGCAGACCTCGGTTTGTGGGGGGCTGGTTGCGCGGGCGTGTTTCCGATGGGCCGAGAAGCTGCTGGATGATTCGGTGGAGGTTGGGACCTCCGGGGTGCAGGAATTAGCCAAATTGGAAATGGGATCGTCTTTTTTTGTCTGATGCCCTTTATGATTTGCTCCGTGCCTCGGCCAAGAATATGGCTATGCTGGTGGGGGCACGTAGGGCACTGTGGTTGCGAGGTTGGGTCACAGACGCGGCCTCCAAAGCCAAGCTTTGTTCGCTTCCATTTAAGGGGTCCATGCTTTTTGGTGAGGATTTGGATAAGTTGGTGCGCGGGCTCAGCGATGCCAAGGCCCCTCGTCTTCCGGATTTTCGTCCTAAGGCGGTTTCCAGGGGTTCTTCCTCCCGAGGTCGGTTTAAGGAGGCTCGCCGGTATAGGCCCGGGAGGGCTAGTGGGGCCTTTAGAGGTCGGTTCTTCCAGTGCACCCAGTCCTTTCGTGGGAATCGGCACGGAGGGCGTGATTTTTCCGCGGGAGGACAGGTTTCGGGGCGTAGTTCACAATGAAGGTGTGCGGGTCCAGGCTCTGGTTCGGGTAGGGGCTCGGCTGAGTCTGTTTTACCAGGACTGGGCCCAAATCACATCAGATCAGTGGGTTCTCGAGGTGGTGCGAGACGGATACGCTCTGGAGTTCGACGGCTCGCCTCCCGAAAGGTTCCTGGAGTCTCCTTGTCATTCGAGGCTCAAGCGGGCAGCAGTGCGGGACACTCTGGCGCGCCTGGTCAGTCTGGGGGCGGTGGTTCCTGTTCCCGCCGCTCAGCGCCGATCGGGCTGCTATTCAATCTATTTTGTGGTCCCGAAGAAGGAGGATGCCTTTCGGCCTATCTTAGATTTGAAGGCAGTCAATGCAGCTCTGAGTCCCCTCTTTTCGCATGGAGACATTGAGGTCGGTCATTGTCGCGGTGCAGGAAGGGGAGTTTCTCACGTCTTTGGATCTGACGGAGGCTTATCTGCACATCCCCATTCGGGCCGGCCATCAGCGATTTCTGCGCTTTGCGGTTTTAGGGAAGCATTTTCAGTTTTGTGCTCTGCCTTTCGGATTAGCAACGGCTCCTCGAACATTTTCCAAGATCATGGTTGTAGTGGCGGCGGCCTTGCGGAAGCAGGGTATTCTGGTGCACCCGTACCTGGACGATTGGTTGATTCGGGCCAAGTCCCAGTCGGAGAGCGAGGTGTCTACTGCTCGAGTGGTGCAGTTTCTTCAGTCTCTGGGCTGGGTAGTGAACTTCGGCAAGAGTCACCTGGTGCCGTCGCAGTCGCTGGAGTACCTGGGGGTTCTTTTCGATACCAGGAACGGTCGAGTCTTCCTGCCGGGCCCCCGGATTCGCAAGTTGCAGGCTCAGATTCGTCTATTTCTGTCGGAGGCGGCTCCGACGGCCCAGGAGTATCTGCAAGTCCTGGGGTTAATGGCGGCCACCATAGAGGTAGTTCCGTGGGCCCGGGCGCACATGCGGCAGTTGCAGTCAGCTCTTCTCAGTCGGTGGTCACCTCTGTCGCAGGAGTTGGATGTGCGCCTTCAGCTGCCGGTAACCCCACGCCTCAGTCTCCGGTGGTGGCTAGATCCAGGCAATCTGGAAAAGGGAATGCCGTTGGAGGCTCCGCAGTGGGTGGTCCTCGTCGCAGACGCCAGTCTTCAGGGCTGGGGAGCTCATTGTCTCGGTCAGGTAGCTCAAGGGCGCTGGTCTCAGGTAGAAGCTCAGTGGTCCATCAATTGTTTGGAAACTCGGGCCATTCGGCTAGCGCTTCAGGCGTTTCAGAGTGTGCTGGTGCGGAAAGCAGTCCGGGTGTTCTGCGACAACGCCACCGCCGTGGCTTATGTCAACCGTCAGAGGGGCACAAAGAGTCAGGCGGTCGCGGAGGAGGCGGCGCTGTTGTGTCAATTGGCGGAGGTTCATCTTCTAGCGCTCTCCGCGGCACATGTGGCTGGAGTAGACAACGTGGAGGCAGATTACCTAAGCAGGCATGCTCTAGACCCCGGAGAGTGGTCGCTTCATCGGTCGGTGTTCAATTGCATTGTGTCGGTCTGGGGACTTCCCGTGATGGATCTCATGGCAACGGCCCGCAACACTCAGGTTCAGAGGTTTTTCAGTCGACGGAGGGATCCTCGAGCGGAAGGCATAGATGCTCTTCTAATGCCGTGGCCGCAGGAGTTGCTGTATGTGTTTCCTCCATGGCCGTTGGTAGGTCGAGTGATTCAGCACATCGCTCGGCGCCCCGAATTGGCCGCGTCGGCCGTGGTACGGAGATCTGGTGCGGTTGGCAGTAGCGGATCCTCTGCCATTGTCAGATGCAGTGGTGTTGTGTCAGGGACCGATAGTTATGCCAGATCCAGATCGGTTCTCGCTTACGGCCTGGCTCTTGAGAGGCACAGGTTAAGAAAGAAAGGTTTTTCATCCAGAGTTATCGATACGATGTTGAGTTTGCGTAGGCAGTCCACTTCGTTGGCGTATGTCCGGGTCTGGAGAGTATTTGAGCATTGGTGTGCAGGTAGGCAGGTTCTTCCCTTTCGGGCGTTGGTGACAGATGTCTTGGAGTTTTTGCAGGATGGTATGGACATGGGTTTGGCCTTGTCTTCTTTGAAGGTGCAGGTGGCGGCTTTGTCGTGTTTTCGTGGGAAGCTCCAGGGGAAGTCGTTAGCTTCTAGTCCTGATGTTGTTCGGTTTTTGAAGGGTGTTAAGTTACTGCGCCCGCCCCGGCGGCGGATGGTGCGTCCGTGGGATTTGAATCGCGTTCTGGATGCCTTGGTAAGGCCGCCGTTTGAGCCCTTGGTTGCTGTTTCAGATAAGGATCTGTCCCTAAAGACGGTGTTCTTGGTGGCTATTACTTCAGCTCGGCGGGTGTCGGAACTTCAGGCTTTGTCTTGTAGAGAACCTTTTTTGTCTTTTTCCAAGGAGAAGGTTTCGTTGCGCCCAGTGCCGTCCTTTGTGCCTAAGGTGGTTTCAGAGTTCCATGTGAATCAAGTTATTTCCTTGCCAGTTTTGGGTGACTTGGCGGGGGATGCAGAGCAGCGTCGACTGGCCAAGTTAGATGTGTGAAGAGTCTTGCGCTGTTACATTTCCAGAACTTGGCACTATAGACTTTCTGATCGTTTGTTCGTTCTCCATGGTGGTGCAAGAAAGGGCGCGGCAGCTTCCAAAGCTACGATAGCTAGATGGTTGAAGGAGTCAATTGCTTCGGCGTATTTGCTGAAGGGCCGCGTGGTCCCTAAGGAGTTTTTGGCTCATTCTACCAGGGGAATGGCGACCTCCTGGGCGGAGAGTAGTATGATTCCTCCGTTAGATATTTGTCGAGCGGCGGTTTGGTCGTCATTGCATTCCTTTGTTAAACGTTACAGGATTGATGTGCATGCCAAGGACGAGGCAGGCTTTGGGGCTGCAGTGTTGACCTCTGGCCTTCATGGATCCCGCCCTTAGGATGTTTACTGCTTTGGTACGTCCCATGCGTCTTGACCGGTCTGGAGGGTCGTGGAGGAAGGTGAAATTAGATCTTGCCTGCTAATTTTCTTTCCTCTAGACCCTCCAGACCAGTCAAGGCCCGCCCTGTCTGTACTTTAGGCCAGGAGGTCTGTTTGGTCTGGTTTGTCTGTTGTTCTATCTTGGCAGCTGTTGAGTGTGGTTTCTATGGTTCCAGACTTTTGTTGGTATGAGTCTGGTCAGGTGTGACCGTGTTTGATAGTCCACCTGTGGAAGCACACGCAATTATAAGGGCACAATGAAAGATATGAAGAAAGTGTCCAGTTGGCAGCGACCACGTACAGGGTTGTTAGTTGTAGTTGGTGTGTTTGTTTTTCTCTGCTTTGTCAGGGTTATACTGGCTAGTGGATGTACTGCACAGGTTATATATACAGTATTCAAAAGCTCAGTGTTTCTCAGTCTCCCTCTGCTGGTAGGAGGACATAACCCATGCGTCTTGACCGGTCTGGAGGGTCTAGAGGAAAGAAAATTAGCAGGTAAGATCTAATTTCACCTTTTTGACCTTTGTGCTATGAAATGTGTATGGTACTCACAAATAAACAATCTGCAATGAGTGTGTAGTTATAACAAAGAAACTATCAAACACATCACTCGAATATAGTGTCACACTGGGGATTCAGATCTGAAAGATAAAATATTTAAAATTTTAAAAAATAGCCTCAGTGTAACAGGGAGCCTGACTTTTATCCTCCACTGTAGATATTACCATCACAGGCTTCCACCACCTTCCGAGAAAAAAAAAACCAGAGTAAAACTCCCAAAATATTTCAAAAATTGTAAAGTGGGAGAAAGGTCTGTGTTTAAAAAAACAGAAGGGAGGGTAACACAATTTAACACAATACAGATCCAAATACCCACAACACTAAATCTCACTATGAATATAAATCACCCAAATAGACACTAATTAGCAATCCCTCACTAGACTAAAATCCTCATTCAAAAAGAGAAGCCTTCCTGCAAGTAAAGAAAACTCAAAATAGAGCAAAAACTCTTATAACATTACTAGAATTGCTTAAACTTCCATCCTTACTAATGAATGGATTCTAATTCTAACAAAAAGTAAACTTTACTTAGCTCAGAACATCCAAATTGTCCTGACAGAAGTACAGCCTCATAAGATTTTCACAGTCTGTGGGGTTTCTCCGAAATTAAAGTGTCCAATTTATATTATCCTTCTGGCAAAAATGTCCAATTTCCTTGTTTCTCGACAGTAGGAAATCCTTCTGTTTCGCTATCTTCATCAGGAGAAATACATAGCAGTGCATAAAAACTGCTTTACAAATTATCCATAGTAAACAATGTGCTCAAAATGGCTAACCTTTGTATGAGATGCCTTCAGAGAAACTCCACCCATAGATGATATCACTCACTTACACCATTGCTAACCTGCTCAATCTTAAAGCAGCCACAACCTAGCAGACAAACATTTATTTCTCTGATAGAGAGGAACATTTCAAAATGTATAATGTCATTCAATAAAATGCCTCCCATTCCATAGGTCCATTTAATCCTTTGGGAGATACGGTTTGTAAATAATAAATCCACTTTTGTTCTTTTTGGTGCAGAACCCTAGATATATCTCCTCTTCTGCCATTGGGTTCCAGATATTCTATAATCACACATTGCAACTCTGCAAAAGCATGATTTTTTTCTGTGCAATGCTTAGCTAAAGGCATATGAATTTTTCCAGATGTTATGGCATGTTTCCATATCATCAAGCTGATCAATCCATAGACTGGTGGGTTGTGTCCATCTACCAGCAGGTGGAGATAGAGAGCAAACTTTTGCCTCCCTATATGTGGTCATGTGCTGCCGGAAACTCCTCAGTATGTTCTCTATCTCAGCAGGTGGTGGTCACACACAGCAGCAGCTCTGGCTAGGCCTCCAAGCCTAATCCTTAGGTTTTGTTGAGGCCTGGGGTTGAGGGCTCTTTTGAGCAAGTGCAAACCTGGTGGTGCCAGGTCCCTCCTTTTCTCCCCCCTCCCGCTGGCTCCGTTTAAAAAAAAAAAAAAAAAAAAAATTTTAAACGTCTTTAAAGGCGTTTAATTCGACGTTTCTTTAAACGTTCATTGCAGCTACTCACTGGGACACCAGTTCGTTACAGCTCGGAGCGGCAAGCAGGTAATTTTACCTTTTTATAGCGGGCAGGGGGTTCCCCGATTCTTCTCCTCGTGGCATATGGCGTCGGAGGGCGAGGGCGCAAAGGGTCGCTCCCCGGATCGCTGGAGCGCTTCTAGAGGGGATGCGGGGGTTTTACAACCTGATTCGCCCTTGATGGGTGACAGTTTAGTGACCGATGAATGTCCCGGTCGTTCCTCCGGCGTGGCGGTTTTTTCCCGCCATAAACGCCCATCCCCCGCTCCTCGCCTCCGCCATCTTGGCCGGCCACACGGCTCGGACGGCTTCTTCGTGGGCCGCCCTTGAGGTTGGAGACATTAATGCCATGAACGCCCTTAATTTGGGCGACGGCACAAAGCGGCTAAAGTTAAGCGCCGTTCTTCCCGCGCGGCTCCTTCGCGGAGTTTCGCGCCGGACGCCATTTTGGATGCGCAGCATGTCTTTCCCCCGCTATTGCGAGCGCCGGTTGAGAGTGCGTCTAGGGCTGTTGCCCAGGCTGCGGAAGTGCACAGTCTGGGGGGTTTCTCCCCCGAGTTTGTTTTGCTGCTGCATCAGGCTTTCCTCATGCAAAACGCTGCCCCTGCTCCCTCTTCTGATAAAGAGTTTGAGGTTCCCAGAGGTAAACGCCCTCGGGTTGATTTCCAGGCCTTGGAGGACTTTGTCTCCTCCGATGTAGATGAGGGCAGCGTGTCTGAGGTCTCCCAACGGTCCTTTGCGGATTCCTTGGAGGAGATAGATCCCCGCTCGGATGGAGCGGATGACCCCTCTGCAGCGCGGCTTTTTAGCCCAGAGGATTTGCCTAACCTGTTGTTACAGGCCATGGACACTTTGAAGATTTCCTCTCCGGAGGACGTCTCTCCCTCAGCCCCTGTTGGCTCTGCCATTATGCTGGGGACGAAGCGCCCGCCTAGATCCTTCCACGTGCATGATGCCATGCACACCTTAATTGCGGCTCAATGGGATGTCCCGGAAACGAGCCTTAAAGTGGCTAGGGCTATGTCCCGCCTCTATCCTTTGGCTGTGAGTGAACGTGAGGCCTATCTGTGGCCTACCGTGGATTCTTTAATCACTGCGGTGACTAAGAAAACGGCGTTGCCGGTGGAAGGTGGCACGGCCCTAAAGGACGCCCAAGACAGAAGATTGGAGGCGGCCTTAAGGTCGTCCTTTGAGGCAGCTGCTTTAAGTTTGCAGGCCTCAGTTTGCGGCTCCTATGTGGCCAGGGCGTGCCTGACTATGGTGCAGCGGGCTTCCCCCTCGGATCTTTCCTTGAGGGCTGATTGGCCGGCCCTGGAATCGGGCTTAGCCTATTTGGCAGACTTGCTGTATGATGTCTTGAGAGCCTCAGCTAAGGGCATGGCTCAGACAGTCTCTGCGCGGCGGTGGCTTTGGCTGAAACATTGGTCTGCTGACCACGCCTCTAAATCCCGCCTGGCTAGATTGCCTTTTAAAGGCAAGCTGCTCTTTGGGGTCGAGCTGGACAAAATCGTGACCGATCTCGGCACGTCTAAGGGCAAGAAATTACCAGAGGTCAGGGCTCGGGCTAGTACTCGTCCCGGTACCTCCAGAGGACGGTTGCTGGAAGCCCGTCGGTACCGCCCGGGCAAGTCGGGTTCCTCTGCCCCCTCTTCCTTCAAGAGGAATTTCTCCCCCAAGCAGCATTCCTTTCGCAGAGACCGCCGTCCCGGAGGTGCTCCCTCCGGTCCTGCCCCAGGGTCTCGTACCCAATGACGGGGCCTTGGTCCACGCCCCAGTACAGATTGGAGGACGGCTGTCCTCGTTTCTGGGCGAGTGGACCACTATAACTTCAGACGCGTGGGTGCTGGAAGTCATCAGAGACGGCTACAAGCTAGAGTTCTGCCAACCCTTAAGAGACGGGTTTGTACTCTCTCCCTGCAAGTCTCCGGTCAAGCTGTGGCAGTGCAGCAGACCTTGGGCAACCTGATCCGCCTGGGTGCGGTCGTTCCGGTGCCAAAAAATCAGATTGGCAAGGGACATTACTCCATTTACTTTGTGGTT
This sequence comes from Microcaecilia unicolor, assembly GCF_901765095.1. Classification (NCBI taxonomy): domain Eukaryota; kingdom Metazoa; phylum Chordata; class Amphibia; order Gymnophiona; family Siphonopidae; genus Microcaecilia; species Microcaecilia unicolor. The sequence goes on along the minus strand of NC_044037.1, from coordinate 177,109,525 downwards.
CCAAAGAAAGGAGGTTCTGTCCGGCCTATCCTCGACCTCAAAGGGGTCAATCGGGCCTGGAAAGTGAGGCACTTTCGCATGGAGACTCTCCGCTCTGTTATAGCGGCAGTGAAGGCAGGAGAGTTCTTGGCTTCCTTGGACATCAAGGAAGCGTACCTGCATATTCCCATCTGGCCTCCTCTCCAACGCTTTCTGCGTTTTACAGTCCTGAGATGACACTTCCAGTTCAGAGCCCTCCCTTTCGGGTTGGCTACTGCTCCGCGGACCTCTTCCAAAGTAATGGGGGTCATAGCGGCCTTCCTGCTAAAGGAAGGAGTACAAGTCCATCCTTATCTGGACGACTGGTTGATCCGAGCCCCCTCTTATGCAGAGTGCGGCAAAGCTATGGACCGGGTAGTTGCTCTTGTGAGCTCCCTGGGATGGATCATCAACTGGAAGAAGAGCCAGCTGCGCCCGACTCAGTCCCTGGAGTATCTGGGAGTTCGATTCGACACCCAAGTGGGCAGAGTGTTCCTGCCAGACAATCGGATTGTCAAGCTTCAGGCTCAGGTGGACTAGTTCCTAGTAGCCTCTCCTATTCGGGCTTGGGACTACGTGCAGCTGTTGGGCTCTATGACGGCCACGATGGAAGTAGTGCCCTGGGCCAGGGCTCATATGAGACCACTACAGCTATCTCTGCTGCTGCGCTGGACTCCGATGTCGGAGGATTATGCTGTGCGCCTTCCCGTGGACCCAGCAGTGCGCAAGGCGCTGAGCTGGTGGACGCAGACAGACAAGTTGTCTGCAGGATTGCCTCTGGTGACCCCGGAGTGGATTGTCGTCACGACAGACGCCTCTTTGATGGGCTGGGGAGCCCACTGCTTGGGAAGGACAGCGCAGGGGCTCTAGTCTCCTGCAGAGGCAAGTGGTCTATCAACCTCCTGGAACTCAGAGCCATTCGGTTGGTGTTATTGGAGTTCATCCCGGTACTGGTGTTGTAGCCTGTACGGGTCCTGTCGGACAATGCCACGGCTGTGGCCTATATCAACCGCCAGGGAGGTACCAAGAGCGCCCCTCTAGCCAAGGAGGCTATGAGTCTTTGCCAGTGGGCGGAAGCGAACCTGGAGCAGCTTTCAGCGGCCCACATTGCCGGAGTCATGAATGTCAAGGCGGACTTTCTCAGTCGCCATACCTTGGAGCCCGGAGAGTGGCAACTATCTGCTCAGGCGTTCTTGGACATCACGAAGCGCTGGGGCCAGCCGAGCCTAGATCTGATGGCGTCATCGGCCAATTGCCAAGTGCCGCGCTTTTTCAGCAGAGGACGGGACCCTCGATCCCTGGGAGTAGATGCTCTTCTCCAACAGTGGCCGACACAAGAGCTCCTCTATGTGTTCCCGCCCTGGCCCATGTTGGGCAGGGTGCTAGACCGGGTGGCAAAGCATCCCGGCAGGGTAATCCTGGTGGGTCCGGATTGGCCCAGACGTCCCTGGTATGCGGACTTGATCAGGCTCTCAGTCGACGATCCTCTGCGGCTGTCAGTGGAGCAGGGCCTGTTACATCAGGGTCCCGTGGTGATGGAGGATCCCTCTCCCTTTGGTCTTACGGCCTGGCTATTGAGCGGCAGCGTCTGAGGAAGAAGGGCTTCTCAGACAAGGTCATCGCCACTATGCTGAGAGCGAGGAAGCGCTCTACTTCTACTGCTTACGCCAGGGTTTGGCGTATCTTTGCAGCATGGTGTGAAGCAGGCTCACTTTCTCCCTTCACTGCTCCAATTTCTTCAGTGTTGGCGTTCCTGCAAGAAGGTCTGGAGAAAGGCCTGTCGCTCAGTTCCCTTAAAGTCCAGGTAGCGGCTCTGGCTTGCTTCAGGGGCCGCCTGAAGGGTGCTTCCCTGGCTTCGCAGCCAGATGTGGTGCGCTTTCTCAAGGGAGTTAATCACCTGCGCCCTCCTCTGCACTCAGTGGTGCCTGCGTGGAATCTCAACCTGGTGCTAAGAGCATTGCAGAAGCCGCCTTTTGAACCCTTGTCGAGGGCATCTCTGAAAGACCTGACGTTGAAAGCAGTCTTTTTGGTGGCTATCACTTCAGCCAGAAGAGTTTCCGAGCTCCAGGCGCTCTCATGTCGAGAGCCTTTTCTGCAGTTCACTGAGGCAGGAGTGACTATTCGCACAGTGCCTTCCTTCCTGCCCAAGATTGTTTCTCGCTTCCATGTGAATCAGCAGCTCTGTCTCCCTTCCTTTCGTAGGGAGGACTACCCAGAGGAGTACTCTGCTCTTAAATATCTGGATGTGAGACGAGTCATCTTCAGATACTTGGAAGTGACCAATGATTTCCGGAAATCGGATCATCTGTTTGTCCTGTTTGCAGGTCCTCGTGAGGGTCTGCAGGCTGCTAAGCCTACAGTGGCAAGATGGGTCAAGGAAGCCATTGCAGCGGCTTATGTGGCCGCGGGGAAGGTGCCGCCTATCCAGCTGAAGGCTCACTCCACGAGAGCTCAGGCGGCCTCGATGGCAGAGGCCGGATCCGTCTCCTTGGAAGAGATATGCAAGGCGGCAACTTGGGCTTCGGCTCATACATTCTCCAAGCATTACCGTTTGACTGTGGCTGCACGGGCGGAGGCCCGGTTTGGAGCTTCAGTGTTGAGGTCAGGGATTTCAATGTCCCGCCCTGGGTGAGTACTGCTTCGGTACATCCCACCAGTCTATGGATTGATCAGCTTGATGATATGGAAGGTAAAATTATGTATAATCATACCTGATAATTTTCTTTCCATTAATCATAGCTGATCAATCCATAGCCCCTCCCAGATAACTGTTCTGTTTTTATTCTGGTTGCATTTCAGGTTCAAGTTTAGTCTTCAGTTATTTCAGAAAGACTTCGTGTTCAAGTTCTTTCACTTGGATTCTTCAAGAGTTGAGACGAGTTTGTGTTACAGTGAGCTGCTGCATTCCTCTCCCCTCCGTTTTACGGGGCTGGATTGAGACATAAATTCTGCCAGCACTCCCTCCCGCTTCGTGCGGCTGTAGGGCAGCTTTGTACCCCTCCCGCTTCGGCGGTGTTAGGGTCAGTCAGCTCCTCCCGCAGTTGCGGTTGCAGGATAAGCCAGATCCCCCCGCATCGGCGGGTGTGGTGTCCCTCCCCCGCTCCGCGGGGATGAGCTGGACGGATTCCCCTCCCCCACTTGTGTGGGGATGAGCTGGGTTAATTCCCCTCCCCCGTTTCGGCGGTGGTGAGCTGGGCAGAGTGTCCCTTCGTGGGTGTAATTCTCTAAGTGCTGAGTCCTGCGGATGGAGCTTTGATATCGACATACTGAGGAGTTTCCGGCAGCACATGACCACATATAGGGAGGCAAAAGTTTGCTCTCTATCTCCACCTGCTGGTAGATGGACACAACCCACCAGTCTATGGATTGATCAGCTATGATTAATGGAAAGAAAATTATCAGGTATGATTATACATAATTTTACCTTATGTTCAGACAGTCTCACTTTGAACATTCTCTTCGTCTGACCAATGTAGCATAAGCCGCAGGGACAGGTAATCATGTATATTACTGCTTTCAATATACATGAAGTATTATGTCATAGAAAAATCCATTTTCTGTTTATAGGGTCCTAAAATTTATCTGTCTCTTCCATCATGTCACACATAATACACTTCCCACACTTAGAATGTCTGCCCTCAACGGTTAATTTCTTGATACTTATATCTGAATGACATAACATGTCAGCTCGATTAGCTCGTCTAGAATAGGATACCATGCATTTCTGCCCAGAAAATGCTTCATGGGCAGACAATATTCTCCAGTTTTTATAGATCACTTTAGCAATTCTTGGAGATAAGGCAGTATATTGCATAATACAGGCAATCTGCTGTCTCACATCTTGTTGATCCTGAACCTTAGTATCCAATAAATATTCTCGATGATTGATTATATAAGGCTCTCTTGTATGCTTGTTTAATAGTTTGTCGGATATCCTCTTTCATGTAATTTCTCTTTCAAATGGTTTGCAGAATTTCTATATTTCTGAGGGGTATCGCATATCCTTCTATACCTAAGGAATTGTGCAAAGGGCAAATTATTTCTGATGTGGGTTGGGTGCATACTATCATTCGGTCAGTCGGTTTTACATACACATCAGTCTCAAAATGACCCCCATTATTGATTACCTTGACATTCAAAAAATTAATTTCCGAGGGATGTACCGTATGCTGGAATTTTAATGGTTGGATGGCACAGATTTAGATCTTGAACAAACTGCTCCAATTCTTCCTCAGATGAATCCCAAATCATGAAAACATCTATAAATCTCCACCAACATTTAGCATATTGAAAACGGGGGAGATGATAGATCAATTTTTCTTCCAGATTGGCCATGAATAAATTGGCCACCGAGGGGGCAAAAGCTGCTCCCATGGCTATACCCGACAATTGTAAAAATTTATCATTAAACAAAAAATGATTATTAGAGTGCCAACTTCAAGAAATTCAGATGGAACTGTAGCTGGTTTAGGGCGCTTTTCCAGCACCTGTTGTAAAATCATCAAATCTTCTTGTTGTGGTATAGCACTATATAGGGATTGAACATCCAACGTCACTAATAATCCACACCCATTGGCCGATGAAAAGGCATCTAATTTTCTGAAAAAATAGGTAGTATCCTTAATATGGGACACAACGTCTGGAACTAATGGTGCCAGGAACCCATCAACATACTTACATACTCTTTCCAGTAAAGAATCCCGGGCAGATACAATAGGTCTGCCCAGAGGGGAAATGAGTCTTATGAATTTTTGGAAGTAGGTAAAATATGGGTATCTTGGCGTTCTTGTAATTTAAGAATGACATCTCGTTCTTGGTCAAAAAGCCTTGTTCAAAGGCTACTGCAGTGATTTCAGATAACTCCTGAAGGAGGCCGTCAGTAGGGTCAATATCAATTTTACGGTAAGTAGTCTCATCTCTGTACGCTTCAGTTATATAATCTTCTCTACGCTAGATAACAATCGCACCTCCTTTATCAGCACGACGACGAATTATGACCTCATCATCAGAAAGTGACTGGATAGCTTTTCTTTCTTCCAAGGACATATTCTGTTTAACAGGAATATGCTGTTGCTCCAAATACTGTATATCCTTCATCACATGTTTTTGAAACGTCTCAATAACTGGATCCATAGGCCCAGGAGGGAGCCATTTACTTTTTTGATAATTTTAGAAACCCCTCTATGATGAATAGTGTCATGACCAAAAATATGCCCATAACTGTAAAGATCTAATAAATTTGGCAATATCCACTCTAATCTGAAAGGGATCATGGGCCGTAGAGGGAATAAAGGACAGACCTTTGCTTAATACTTGCAATTGTACAGACGAAAATACTTTATCAGTCAAGTTAATCACAGGGAGTCTTTCTTGCGATATCTCCCTCGTGGTTTGGTCTGCTTGAATGTCACCGTAGCTATCCCTCGACCTCTTCGAGCCCTTCTTCCTCGACCTCTTATTCGTCCATGTGACGACTCCGACTTCGGGTCGTCTTCTCCGCTAGATATACTCGAGGATAACTCCTCACAGGGTCTATCATTACTATCTGCGTGTGAAACCTCTTGATTTTTCATCCAAACATAAATAAATCCATCAGAATAATCTTTGTCTCCTGTCAATTTCTTGTATTTAAGAGACTGAAGATCTTTATTGGATTTATCAATTTTACCATTGAAATCTTCCAAAGATTTCTCTAAACCTTCCTTGGAAAATATTAAATTTTTCTTCTCCTCCAAGTTAGGTTTATCAGTATTGATTTTCTGTTGTAACGTTTGGATCAAGAGTAACATAAGATCTAATGAACATTGGTTAAGAATACTATTCCAGCTGTTCACAAACACTTCATCATCAGGGAATAATTTGGGACCCCGTTGCATCCGTAATCCTCGTGGTATAATTTCTAGTTTGCAATATTCTACTAGCGTGGCGCTATGTAATTCCCATCTTATTAATTTTTTGTATTCCTCCAACAATTCTTATCATTATCAGTCACAGTTGTGCCTAACTGGGATAGAGTAGGTGCTTGTAATATTGTAGAGCACTGGTCAGCTGAAAACCTCAAACCTGTCTGCCAATTTTGAGCCTTAATAGCAGTAATAATGAATTCTCACAAATAAACAATCTGCAACGAGTGTGTAGTTATAACAAAGAAACTATCAAACACATCACTCCAATATAGTGTCACACCGGGGATTCAGATCTGAAAGATAAAATATTTTAAATTTTTAAAAAATAGCCTCAGTGTATGGTACTAAAATAAGCACAGCATGTCACCCTGCTACCATCAAACTTACAATTAAAGGTGTGGGGGTAGGGGGTAGCATTGGTTTGGGAGAGATGATCATGAATGTGATGTGCTGAAGCTTCGTAGCAGCTGGGGCAAGGAGATTGTACAGATTGAGAGAAAGAGGGATAGTATAAAGTACATGCGGCTCTAGTACTTTTTTGCTTTGGCCTGAAGGGAGTATAGCTCTGGAACCTTGCTGGTTGACCTTTATTTTCAAGTGTTGTAATTTTTTTTTTTTTTTTAGTGAAGCTGAAGATACACATCACCTCTCAAACTCCATTAGAGGGGTGCAGTAGTCATGAACAGTTGAGAGCTGCTATGTAAAGACTGCTTATGTTTAAGAAGATTTCAAGTGTGCTTCTCCAGGGTTCTGTTCCTGCATTGTAGTTTAGTTCCATGATCGTTTATATCATGTGGTGCTCTCACAGTCCTGGCCTGACAAAATGAAAGTCCTGTCTGAGAGATACTTATCTTACCTATACTATTTAAATACATTTTCATATCTGCAGGGTTAGGAACAATGGGAAGAGGTATCGTCATCTCGCTGGTAAAGGCCAAGATTCCAGTGATAGCTCTGGAGCAAGACAAGAAGCAGCTGGATATTGGCAGCAAGGCTGTGATGTCTCTCCTGGATCGTGAAATCCTGAAGATGGAACAGCTTGGACACACTGAAGCTACTAATTCTCTTGGCCTAGTTCAATTCACTCTAGATTATGGCAAGCTAAGAGACGTAGACATAGTTATTGAGGCAGTGTTTGAAAATATGGCATTAAAGAAAGAGATATTCAGGCACTTATCAGGAATCTGTAAGCCAGAAGCATTCCTGTGTACCAACACGTCAGGCCTAGACATTGATGAAATTGCTTCTGTTACAGATAGACCTCAAATGATTGTTGGGACTCACTTTTTTGCTCCAGCTCACATAATGAAGCTCTTGGAGGTTGTGCGTGGCAGTTGTACATCTTCCACTTCAATCTCCACAGCCATGCAGCTTGCTAAAAACTTAGGAAAAATTGGTGTGCTAGTTGGCAACTGCCCATTGTTTGTAGGTAATCGATTAATGTTACCATATATTCAGCAGGCTATATTTCTTGTGGAAGAAGGCAACAAGGTCGAGGAAATTGACCGGGCACTTGAAGGTTTTGGCTTTGCCATGGGGCCCTTTCAAATGATGGATCTTGCAGGGCTTGACACTTTATGGAGATGTCATGTAGAACATGGACTAACTAGACCAGAACAGTCCACTGGAACATCTAACCACTGTTGTGGTAGCAAAAGGTACAGTCCGCTTCTAGGTATTTTATCGGAAAAGTTACGGTTTGGTCAGAAGTCTGGCCAAGGATGGTACAAATATGAGAAACCAGGGGGTAGAAAAGCTATGTCTGATCCATGGCTTCATAATTTTCTGTCTGAATACCGTGATGCTCACAACTTTAAAACACAGTACATAACCCAGGAGGAAATTATCGAGTGGTGTTTGTATGTCATAATCAATGAAGGTTTTAAGGCGTTAGAAGATGGGATAGCATCAGGTCCTGAAGACATAGATGTCATCTACACCAATGGCTATGGGTGGCCAAAGCATACAGGTGGTCCAATGTACTATGCGTCATTAGTTGGGTTACCAGTAGTGCTGACTAAACTGGAAAAGTATTATGAAGCTAATCCTGATATCCCTGATCTAAAACCCAGTATGTTCCTGAAGAAGTTGGTTGCCTATGGGAACCTTCCACTGAAGGAATGGCAGTTCCACCTTGGGTCTCAGAACTGCAAGCTATAAGATTCTGTAGCCAGTCTACGTTCAGAACTTTACCACTGGTACTGACAGCCATAATTTGATATCTGTGAAACTAATATGATGAATTAACCCATTAGCACCTCTTAATCTTGTCAAGAGTTTAATTACAAGTTCAACAAGATGAGTTCCAAAGCATGATGTGTCCTGAATTTTTCTGTCATTGGAGTAGCATAAGGATTAGGGCAGCAGGCTGAGAACCGGAAAGGCAAGGTTCAAATAACCACTGACACTCCTTGTGAATTTGGGCAAGTCACTTAACTATTTGTTGCTTCAGGTACAAACTTAAAAGTCAGGTCTATAAACTGGTGCCTAATGTTAAGTGCTGTACACCTGCGTTGCCTACTCAAAAGGGTAGGTCGAGGGATTCAGTTCCAAAGCACCGCTTGCCAAAGTGCAGGCTGAAGCCTTTCTAGGGAGAGGTTGGTCTCTTCTTTTGGATCCTCTCTGCCAGAGAACCCTGTCTAGCAGCCCCTCTTCCTCTCAGGGTAAGGCCTACCTCTCCCAAAAGTTCTTCTGTTTACTGGTCAGGGAAAATCACCCAAGGGTTCCATCAGTTCCCCTAGCTCCTGGTATCCTTCTTGAAACTCCCTGTCTTCTTTCAGTCCTTAAGGCTTCTGATATAGTTCATTTATTCAAATTACTTTGGATCACTCAAACTCTGTTCAGCTTTTTGTCCTCTCCACCTTCCAAAAGTAGTTCCACCACCCTCTTGAGAGTTGATCCCACTCCTTCCACCGCCCACATAGTCTCCTACACCTGACTACCCAGGCACCCCATTCAAGACTCCGGGATTCATCCTAAATCTAACAGCGAAGACTAAACCCAAGTTGTTTTCTTGTAGGGGCTTAAGATACTGCCCTTGTTCTGGGGGACCTACTTGTCACATACCTCCCCCCTTTTTAAGGCAATGTGTTCCCCTTCCTGGCCTTTGCACCCCTGTTTGTTACCCTCCCGGGACAAAAAGTCCACCCTGCTCTATGCTGTATTTTGAATCGTATGCCTGTAGGGCCAAATACCATCGGGTGAGTCTAGCATTGTTGTTCATCTGACCTAGCCATTTCAAAGGGGAATGGGCAGTAACTAATACAAAATGTCTTTCTAATGGATAGTACCTGAGGAAGTCCTCAGCCCACTTGACTGCCAAACTCTCCTTTTCGGTAGTGGCATAGTGTTGCTCGGCTTCAGTCAGCTTTTTCCTCTGGTATAACACTGGGTGTTCTTCTCGCCTCCATTCTCTGGCATAATACTGCCTCTAAGCCCAACCCAGAGGTTTCCGTTTGCAAAATAAATTACTTACTGAAATCCATGTTCTGTAGAATGGGTTGTCTTACATAAGGCCTCTTTCAGGTGGGCAAAGGACTGGTCAGCCACCCTATCCCATTTTAATTTTTTTTGGCTGGGAATTATGCAGCATGCCAGTTAAGTCCAGCCAGCTCTGCAAAACAGGTTATAAATTTCTGTCCCTGGAGGGCTCACAATCTAATTTTGTACTTGAGGCAATGGAAGGTTAACGGACTTGCCCAAGATCACAAGGAACAGTAGTGGAATTTGAACCGGCCACCTCTTGATGTCAAGATTGGTGCTCTAAGCACTAGGCTACTCCTCTACTCCTTCCTACACAATGGCTGAGGGTACTGTACTCCGATTGTCCCAGGGCACACTTCTTCAGACTAGCCATAAGTCCTGCCTGTCATATGGTCTCACAGACTGCTCCCAGGTGGGTCAAGTGGTCTTCCCAAGTAGCCGAGAAGATTACTATCCACCTTATAATTGAAAGAGAAAAACGCCTAGATTTCGACACAAATCGGGAGATAGACGTTTATCTCACAAAAACGAATAAATCGGTATAATGGAAAGCCGATTTTGGACGTTTTCAACTGCACTCCATCGCGGAAGCGTACAAAGTTGACGGGGGCGTGTCGGAGGCATGGCGAAGGTGGAACTGGGGCGTGGTTATCGGCCGAGGAGAGATGGGCGCCTTTCGCCGATAATGGACAAAAAGTATGCGTTTGTAGCTAGAATTTAGGGCACCTTTCCTGGACCCTGTCTTTTCACGAATAAGGCCCCAAAAAGTGCCCTAAATGACCAGATTACCACCAGAGGGAATCGGGGATGACCTCCCCTGACTCCCCCAGTGGTCACTAACCCCCTCCCACCACAAAAAATGATGTTTCACAACTTTATATTTTCACCCTCAAATGTCATACCCACCTCCCTGGCAGCAGTATGCAGGTCCCTGGAGCAGTTGTTAGGGGGTGCAGTGGACTTCAGGCAGGTGGACCCAGGCCCATCCCCCCCCTACCTGTTACAATTGTGCTGCTTAATGCTTAGTCGTCCAACCCCCCCAAACCCACTGTACCCACATGTAGGTGCCCCCCTTCACCCCTTAGGGTTATAGTAATGGTGTAGACTTGTGGGCAGTGGGTTTTGAGGGGGATTTGGGGGGGCTCAACACACAAAGGAAGGGTGCTATGCACCTGGGAGCTCTTTTACCTTTTTTTTTTTTTTTTTTTTTTTTTTGTAAAAGTGCCCCCTAGGGTGCCCGGTTGGTGTCCTGGCATGTGAGGGGGACCAGTGCACTACGACTCCTGGCCCCTCCCACGAACAAATGCCTTGGATTTATTCGTTTTTGAGCTGGGCGCTTTCATTTTCCATTATCACTGAAAAACAAAAACGCCCAGCTCACAAATTGTCGAATAAAACATGGACGTCTATTTTTTTTTCGAAAATACGGTTCGGTCCGCCCCTTCACGGACCCGTTCTCGGAGATAAACGCCCATGGAGATGGACATTTTCGTTCAATTATGCCCCTCTGTCATCTAGGTAGTCCTGAGCATAGGCCTGGTGGGGTTTAAGCACTGAATTCATTACCCTTTCAAATGTGGCTGGGGCCCCATGGTGCCCGAATGGAAGTACTGTGAACTGATAGTCTCTGTGGTCACAAATGCTGTCTTTTCTTGGGAGCCCTTCTATAATGGGATCTGCCAGTATCCTTTCGTGAGGTCAAGGGTTGCCAAATACTGCCCCCCCCCCCCCCTTAACTGTTCTATCAAGTTGTCTATTCTGGGCATTAGGTACATATCAAAACATGAGACCCTATTTACCTCCCTAGAGTTGACACAAAATCGGTTACTTCCGTCTGGTTTCGGGAATAATACACTGGGGCTGGCGCACTCGCTGGTGAATTCTTTGATAATCCCTAACTGTAGCATCTCCCTAGTTCTACTTGCATAGATTTGGGTAACCTGTACGGTTTCTGCCGGATTATCTGACCCAGTTGGGTTATGACCTGATGGGTTCCAACCCTACTATATCCAGGTAAGGAAGAAAAGGTGTCCTGGAACCAATGTACTAAAGCTTGTAACTGCACTTTTTGGGCCGGTTGAAGCAGTTCCTCCTTCCCTCTCCTTATCTCTGGGCCAAAGTCCCCATCTTCCTCTACCTGCATCGGTGATCAACCCATCTCTCCACCCATGACTTCAATAAGTTAACATGGTAGATTTGATTTCTACCTCGACCCTGTCTAACTTCGTACATCCATGGACTTATCAGACGTGTTAAAAGGGCCCCTTCCACTGAGTCAGTAACGTATTTTGGGATGTAGGAGGAAGTACTAAGACTTTGTCCTGGATTTTAAATTCCCGTTCTCTGGCCTTTTGGTCATAGTAACTTTTTTTTTTTTTTTTTTCCTGGGCCTGGCCTAAATTGGCTTTAGCTATTTACCTAATTTGTTAACTTTTCTCAGTTCCTGTACATATTTAGGGACTGAGGTCACTTCTTGGGGTCCTTCTCGCCCATACTTCCTTGACTACTTCCAGCAGGTTCATAGGCAGTCGCTCAAACATCAGTTCAAAGGGTGAGAACCCTGCTGACGCCTGTGCTACTTCTCTATATTAAAATAGCAAATAAGGAAGAATCACGTCCCAACAGTCTCAACTTCCTCCCACCACAGTGTATCAATGTCCTTTCCACCCTTTCTAGTGGTTCCTCCATAATCAGTAATGGCACTAAGGGAGCTTTCCCCGGTAGTTTTTGGGACACATTCTGGCACTTGGTACACAATTGACAAAACTCCCTTACGTCCCTATAGATCCCTGGCTGAAAAAAAAGTCTGTAATCAGACCATGGTTCCTACCTCTGTGAGGAGTCCGGCAAGAGGGTGAGAATGGGTTAATACCAGTAGAGGCTTCCGAAAGATCCCAGGTACCATGACTTGCTTCTGCTTCCTTCTGGACCACCCGTCAGTTATTTGATATAAAAAGTGGTTGTGCTTTTAGTATATGGGATAGGGGCCATTCTCCCTCTGCTCTTGATTCTCTGCTTTCTCCCAATATGTCTGTAAATGAGGGTCTTTTCTTTGTTCACTGGGGAATTGATGAAACCTCTATATCACCTCCTCCCCCACTGCTTCCACCTGACCCGAGGGAATTAGTGCCTTCCATTTTTCTGCCCTTCTCTGAGAACGGGACTTTTGAGTTTTTCCCAGTTCCTTGATTACCCCTGTCTCTGAAAAGGGGAAAATATCCTGTAGTTGGAACAAAGAGGACCCTTCCCCGGGGTATTCTCTCGACCGAGTGGACACCCAGCCCTCCTTCATGGTTAAGGCCTCTTGCATCCCTTCCCAATCCCTACCTAGAATCAGGGGAAAAGGTATTCGCTCTACAATCACTACCCTTAAGGACCAAGTTGTCCCCTCCCAAGTAAGATCTATCTTGTATGTAGGTTCTTGTTGGGAGTCCCAATGTACACATTAAACCCGTACCATTCTGTTGACGGTCCCCAGCCTTTCCCCGATCCCCTACTTTCCTTGCCAAGGGTCCCGACACCAGGGATTGGTTACTCCTTGTGTCGATGAGGGCTACCAAGTCCATCCCCCCACACGTACCCCACACTTCAAGGGCTGCTCCCCTCCCACTTCTTGCTGCCAGAAATCCACTGACCCAGAAAAGGAGTAATCCATCAAAGGACATATCTGCTTAAAATGCCCTACTTCCCCATAACTGAAACACCTTAGGGCAGGTCTAATGTCTAGTTGTGGGCTAGGCCCAGGATTCTCTCCTCCTAGTCCTCCCACCACCCCTGGGGAGGGCCCATATCTTCCCTCATTGAATTTCTTTCCTTCTTCCTTTATGATTTTAACAGGTTCCCAGGGTTTGCCTATGGAAGTTTCCTCTCGGGGTACCCCGTCCCCTTTCTGCCCCCAATTCCTTCTGCTTCTAGGTAATGTTCGGTCAAACCTATGGCCTCCCCTATATTTTTGGGCCCCTGCCAAACAACCCATATTCTGGCTGCCAAGTGTTAAATATTCAAAACTGTTCAATGACAACCAAGCTCACTATAGCCTTTGGACCTTGGGATTCTGGTTCCAACTGAGTGGCTAAGTCCAGAAGGTTCTGCGCCACTATGTGTGAACGCTCTCCTTTCTTAAATTCCCTTCTCCTAAACTTGTCTATTCTGCTCTGTCAAGCCCCAGATCTTGGATGGCTGCTTTCACTTGCTTATAGTCTAGGACTTGACTCTTATCCACACTCCCTCCAGGCAAGGTACCCTTTACCTGATCAGGCTGGTGAGGACTTCCTTCCCCAAGGTAACACAGCGAAGCCTTGTCTCATTTTAGTGGTTTCACTCTAATCCCACCAGTGCCACAAAATGTAGTTTCGTGCCACCTACTTGAAAGAGTAGGCCAAGGGATCCAGCGTCCAAAGCACCGCTTGCCGTGCAAGCCGAATCCTTTCCAATTCCAGGGAGAAGTCACTCTTCACTTGGCTCCCCTATGCCAGAGAGTCTGGTCTAGCAGCCCCTCTTCCTCTTAAGTGAGAGCTACCTCTTCCAATAGCTTCTGTTTACTAGTCGGGGAAAATCCCCCAAGGGTCCCATCAGTTCCACTAGCTCCCGGTATCCTTCTTTAAACTCAAGAGTCTTCTTTCAGCCCTTAAGGCTTCTAGTATAGTTCATTTATGCAAATTACTTTGGATCACTCAAACTCTGTTAAGCTTTTTGTCCTCTCCACCTTCCAAAACTAGTTCTACCACCCTCCTGAGGGTTGATCCCACCCCATGCAAGGCTCTGGGAGCCACGCTGCATTTATTTATTCTCGCACCTTTTTCAGTAGTAGCTCAAGGTGAGTTACATTCAGTTACACTGGATATTTCTCTGTCCCAGGAGGGATTACAATCTAAGCTTGTACCTGATGCAATGGAGGGTTAAGTGACTTGCACAAGGAGCAGCAGTGGGATTTGAACCGGCCACCTCCAGATTGCAAGACTGGTGCTCTAACCACTAGGCCACTCCACTCCACATGTAACAGTGAGGACTATAAACCCAAGTTGTTTTCTTGTAGGGGCTTAAAGATACCTCCCTTGTTCTGGGGGATCTACTTACCAGTGACAGGCTATACACTGCGTCACAAATGTTAATAGCATGTATATATTACAGAATACTAGTACTTACACATGTGATTGGTGTTAATAAGTGGAAGTTATTCATGTACATACTAGGTGCTATTTTACATTAAGGGAGTTTTTTTTTTTTAACAAATGTGCAGTAATACTTTAAGCACACACTAAACGCTAGAGACAACTATAGGAATATATGCAGGCTTATTTTTGAAAGAGAAGGGCGCCTATCTTCCGACAGAAATTGGGAGATGGGCGTCCTTCTCTCAGGGGTCACCCAAATCGGCACAATCAAAAGCCGATTTTGGGCGCCCTCAATTGCTTTCCATCGCGGGGACGACTAAAGTTCATGGGGGCATGTTGGCAGCGTAGCGAAGGCGGGACTGGGGTGTGCTTAAGAAATGGGTGTCCTCGGCTGATAATGGAAAAAAGAAGGGCGTCCCTGACGAGCACTTGGCCGACTTTACTTGGTCCATTTTTTTTCTTGCAACTAAGCCTCAACAAGGTGCCTGAACTGACCAGATGACCACCGGAGGGAATCGGGGATGACCTCCCCTTACTCCCCCAGTGGTAACCAACCCCCTCCCACCCTAAAAAAAAAAATATATATATATTTTTTTGCCAGCATCAAATGTCATACCCAGCTCCATAACAGCAGTATGCAGGTCCTTGGAGCAGTTGTAGTGGGGGCCGTGCACTTCAGGTAGGCAGACCCAGTATCATTCCTCCCCCCCCCCCCCCCCCCCTGTTTACACTTGTGGTGGTAAATGTGTGCCCTTCTTCACCCCTTAGGGCTATGGTAGTGGTGTACAGTTGTGAGGAGTGGGGTTTTGGGGGGGCTCAGCACAGAAGGTAAGGGAGCTATGCACCTGGGAGCAATTTCTGAAGTCCACTGCAGTGCCTCCTAGGGTGTCCGGTTGGTGTCCTGGCATGTGAGGGGGACCAGTGCACTACGAATGCTGGATCCTCCCATAACCAAATGGCTTGGATTTGGTCGTTTCTGAGATGGGTGTCCTCGGTTTCCGTTATCGCCGAAAACCGGGGACAACCATCTCTAAGGGCCACCTAAATGTTGAGATTTCGGCGTCCCTGACCATATTATCGAAACGAAAGCTGGACGCTCATCTTGTTTCAATAATACAGGTTTCCCCCTGCCCCTTCATGGAGCCGTCCTGCGTGGACGGCCCCAGGAAAACTTGGGCGTTCTGTTCAATTATGCCCCTCATGGGCATCTCTAGTGTCTAGTGTGTGCTAAAAATGGTTGCGTGCTTTTGTAAAAGATGCACAACTATGAGGGGGGTGGGCAAGCCATGGGTGTGACACCAAGCGATACACGCAACTTACAGAATACTGATATACACTTGTATTCTGCAACAACCTTTTAGTTCAGTGTGGATTACAGATACCAAGAGAAATTCAGACAATACTGAAGAATTTAGTCATGTAAACAAAATAACAATTTCATAACATCTAGCCCTTTTATTATTAGCAGAAATATTTCTTTTAAAAATACACTTTTGTTTCCTAAACATTTTCTAACCAGATATAACTCTAAGCTTGGTTAGAAGAAAATTTCACACTTGAGCAGCTAGATATTGGAAAGTAGATGAAAATATTAATTTAGAATGTATTCCCTGTGGACTAGGAAACTGTAAAAGAGGCTTTCTTGAAGAAATATTTCCTGATCGAGTTAGCAGACCTACTAGATCGTTCATATACAATGGCGCGTCACCATAAAGTATTTTAAATATTATGGTGCACAATATAAAAGACAGCTGAGCTTCCACAGACAGCCCGTACAATTTACACAACAGTATCCAGGAATCGCGTAGCACTGACTGATTACCATCGCTACAAAGAAGTATTTGTAGCGCTGGAAATGGAACTACCGCCAGGCTGCTGTGGTAGCCTTATGGTAGTTCCAGAAAAGCGAGTAGTAAGCCTATGTTGGACTTATCACCACTTAGTAAAAGTCCCCCTTTAGATTATACTTTGTGTACTTGAATGTAACTCACCTTGAACTACTACTGAAATGGTGTGAGCTAAATCCAAATAAATAAACTACAACAAACAGGCAAAAGAAAATATATTTAACTAGTAAAAAAGGCCCGTTTCTGACACATATGAAACGGGCGCTAGCAAGGTTTTCCTCATAATGTGTATGTTTTGGAGAGTGTATGTGAGAGTGACTGTGTGTGATAGAGAGAGTGAAAGTGTGAGTGTGTGTGTGAGAGAGAGAGTGAGTATGGGTGTGAGCGTGTCTGTGAGAGAGTGTGTGTGTGAGAATGAGAGTGTGTGCAATTGCGTATGGGAGACACAGTGTGATAGAGAGAGAGAGAGTGTGTTTCACACAGATACAGTGTGTGCGTGAATGAGAGTGTGTGTGAGGCACAGATTGTCTGTGAGACTGAGTGTATGAGACCAAGCGAGTATGTAAGTGACTGTGTGACACATAGAGAGTGAATGTGATACAATGTGAGACATAGAGTGTATGAGAGTGAGAGACAGAAACACATAGTCTGTGAGAGAGAGAGTGTGTGTGTGTGTGACAGAGATACCTCCCTCCCTCCCTCCCTCTCTCTCTCTCTCTATGGTGTCAGGCCCCCCTCTTTCTCTGGTGTCTGAGATTGCTGCCACTGCACCTAAGCAATTGGTGTGCTGGAGGAGAGGAAGAGAGAGAGAGAGAGTGTGTGTGTGTGTGGGGTGGGGGGGATGTGTTGGAGGGGTTCAGCTTGGAAGAAGAGGGGTGTGGGGGATTGTGGATGCGCTGCCAGATGAAAGTAAGTGAGTATGTGTGTGTGTGTGTGGGGGGGGGGGGTTCAGGAAGCAATGGCAGATGACAGAGTGAGGGAGTGTGTGTGTGTGTGGGGGGGGGGGGGGGCAGGGGGTACAGGAAGCGCTGCCAGATGAGAGAGTGAGTGTGTATGGGGTTTCATGAAGCGCTCCCATCCTTGAACCCCCTCCCCAGTCTCTCCCATCCAAAAACCCCAGTCCCCTCCCCACCCGTCCCCTTCTCCAATCCGAGAACCCCCTCCCCAGTCTCTCCCATCCAAGAACCCCAGTCCCCTCCCCACCCGTCCCCTTCAACTATCCAAGAACCCCCTCCCCACCCCCTTCTGCTTCTCCCATCCATGAACCCCTCCCACATCAGTCTCCTTCCCATTTGAGGAGCCCCACACCCTTCTCCCATCTGAGTCCCTCCCCACCTACCAGCTCCATTCTCCTGCCGCCCAGGCCCACCACCCTCACTGCCTTAAAAAAAAAAACCCAATTTGAAGCACTGGAGTAACAGGCAGCAGCACCTCGCGTCTGCCCTTCTACTAAAAATCTCTTCCATGACGTCATTGGGCCTTCCCACATTGAGTCCCACCCACCCTCGCGGTAATTGGAAGTTACCTGAGAGGAGGGCGGGACTCAATGTGGGAAGGCCCAATGACGTCGTCGAAGAGATTTTTAGTAGAAGGGCAGACGCGAGGCGCTTCAAATTGGGTTTTAAAGGCAGGACAGCGCCGGGAGCGGACTCGCAGCACCCCCCACCCGCTGACATCTGGGGCGGAGCGCCCCCACCACGTCGCCGTCGCGCGTTGCTGAACTTGGGAGGGAGGGAGAGTGGTGCTCGGGCGGTCGGGGTGGGGCTACCTGAGGCGCGCGGCGCGGTTGGTAGCCAGCGTTTCCTTGGCAGGGGGAGGAGTAGGGAAACACGCTCCGCGTGTTTCCCTACTCCTCCCCCTTCCTTGATGCGGTCCCTGCTTTCATTTTTCTGTTGGTTTTCCGCCCTCGACATCATGACGTTTGACGCGAGGGCGGGGCAGCAAGTCGTTCAGTGGTTTCACCACCACGAACTTACGAACCGTTCTGGGAGTCTGAGTGACTTCAGAACGTTGTCCTCAGAACGTTGAGGGTGCCTTTTATTATATTAGATGTTCATCTTAAACAGCTTGCTTTTGGAGTTAAACCTCTGTGCCCTCCTTCAGTCAGATCTGATGGTTGTGACAGCCTCTTAGCCCTCTGTCTGGGCTGTCCGTGATGCTGCACTGAAAGAGACGTACAGGTCACTGTTTAAATCTTACGGTCAGATTTACTTCTGACAGCACAGATTTATTTGTCCTCAGCTGAAACTGATTCTGATTTCTGCCTTTCTTTCAAAGGGCAGAACCATCTGTAACAAAGTACGGGGTCCTTTTACCAAGGTGCAGGAAAAAGGGCCCTGTGCTGGGGGGGGGGGGGGCATTTTTCCTGTGCATCACAGCTGTTTTTTTTTTTTTTTTTTTTTTGCAGCAGGTAAAAAAAAAAATGGGTCACATGGTGAGAATGCTTACCATGTGGTCATGTGGTGGGGAGCCCTTACCACCACCCATTGAGGTGGCAATAAGGGCTCCTGTGCTAACCCAGCGGTAACTGGGCAGCGATGCCAGATTACTGCTGGCTAATCGCCGTGCATGCTATTTCTGGGGGTTTTCTTTTTTCCCCCCGGAAATGGTGCACACTTGCTGTGGGACTACCACCGGTGACCATGTTGGGCTTACCGCCGCTCTGTGAAAGGGCCCCTACACTTTTCTCAGCTACTACTGATGATCTTTTCTTAGAATAATAGGAGCATTTAATCTCAATGCTTGATAGCCACTGACTGCACAGTGTAGCAGTGTCGGGTTTAACTTGCTGGTCAGGTTTAGCATCTTTAAGGAACAGATTTTATACAAGATGAACTTTAAAGCTACAAAAAAAAATACATGTAAGGAGCTCCTGTTCTTCCACAGCAGTGCGTATTTTTTCTTTTTATAATTTCATACCATTTTCAACCTATGTTTATAGCTGTTGTTCTCTGATCAATGTGTGGTCAATGAGGTAATTAGCGAATACTTCAAGCCAAAGTTTGTGCTTAACATTGACAAAAGCAGTGATCAAAGTTGAATATCATTTTCAAATTGTGGAAAAAGATTGAATAAACATTGTTTTGATATCATTTTTCTTACCATGTGTTCTTTCTCTTCAGTACTTCCTTTTTCTCCTCAAATTTTTCTCTCTCCCACTTCCAACCTAAAAACCTCCAAGTCCAGCCATAGCATAGCAAAGCAAGGTTAGACAAGTCTATGGTTCCACTTCTGCACCAGCAACATGGGCAAAGAGCTTCGATAGAAAAATATAATTATTCTGGATGTGGAGGGATGAAGTTGAGACAGGTGGATACAATCTCTGTCCAGAGTTATCTACCAGATGTAGCACTTTACAAAAAGCAGCCAAACCTCAGAAAATATGGCTATCCTCCTTCCAGGAGCTGGCAGTTCTGTCCATTGCAGCATCCTTAATTGCATCAAGTCCCCCACTACTACTATTGGAGTGTCCATTTCGTGAGTACAGACACTACCCATCTGCAAAAAACATTGGGCCATATTCATGTGGGGTGTAGATATTTAAAATTGCCTTTTTTGTTCCTATTCAATATAAATCTTCCTTTGAGAGTACTGTTTGGAACCTACCACCCAAAAGCAAAGAGGGAGATATGATAGTGGTCTATAAAATACTGGGTGGAGTGGATTAGAATGGGTAGACATGAATCACTTGTTTACTCTGTCCAAAAATACAAGGCCTAGGGGGCATGCAATGAAACTACTAAGTATTACATTCAATACAAATTGGAGAAAATTTCTTCACTCAACATGTAATTAAACTTGCCAGAGAATTTGGTAAAAGCAGTTAGCAGGGTTAAAAATAAAAGGTTTGACTAATTTCCTAGCAGCAAAATTCATAAGACATCATTATTAAGCTGGACTTCGGAAAATTCACTGCTCATTTCTGGGATAAGCATCATAAAATCTGCGTTTACTGTTTTGGGATCTTGTCAGCTACTTTTGACCTGTATTGGCCACTATTGGAAACAGGATACGGGGCTTGATGGACCTTTGGTCTATCCAAGTATGGCAATGCTAATGTTCCAAAAAGCCTTCCAACCTGTCCTATCTTCATCTCACTATGTCCACCTTTGTTAAATGAGTCTCTTGGAGGCATGTAATATGTGTAACCTGTCTACACAGCGCCTGCAGGATATCGGATCTCTTTATTGGGGAATTAATCCCTGCCATATTCTGTGGTATTCGCATCTTGTATGCCTTTGAATCATTACTGCTTGAGACATTAGCAGTACCTTAAGGTCTGGGCACCCAACCTCCACCTCAACCCCAAGAGTGGAGGAGTGGCCTAGTGGTTAGGGTGGTGGACTTTGGTCCTGGGGAACTGAGGAACTGAGTTCGATTCCCACTTCAGGCACAGGCAGCTCCTTGTGACTCTGGGCAAGTCACTTGACCCTCCATTGCCCTATGTAAGCTGCATTGAGCCTGCCATGAGTGGGAAAGCGCAGGGTACAAATGTAACAAAAATAAAAAATAAATCATATTGATTCTAATGATAAGTTGCAGTGAGTCTGGTTTTACCAATCAATTTCCCTGAAAAATCATTACTTACCCCTTTTTCCTACCATGGAGGATCAGTTGATTCCCACCTCCTCCCCCAACTCTGTTAAATTCCAGCTAGTCATCTCCCTGCCATAGCTCACTCTCCAACGCTCAATCCCTCCCTCCCTCACCACAACCCTGCTTTCCCGTCTCACCAGTTTCCTCACGTAAGTACATGCTGATCTCATCCATACTCTCCAGTCATCTTGCACATATTCATTCCTGATATTTGAAATCCAAACAAATCCCCAAGGTGTAGGAGGGGGCACTGATCACAGTGGAGGCCAGATCTCAAACAGTCTAGTAAAATATTATCCACCTTGAAGTTACCCAAGAAGTCCACCTTCACAGTCATAACATGCAAGTATTTCTGGGATTCAGTCCATTCATCCACTCTTTGTCTCAATGATCCAGATGATAACCCACTCAAGACATATTTCAGTCCCTCTGTCCATACATGGTCCAAACCACAACAGTATCACTACGATACAGGCCTCCTCCACAGTATGTATGTATGTAAGAATCATAACATGCAACACAAAAAGGATTGAGTGAGCTGCACAAGCCTATGTTCCATGGGGATGGAAGCTATACTAATGGCACAGTCAGAATCCAGTGCTTGGAGCTATGTCAATGCTTTGTCTCCTACACTGTAGACAGATAATTCACCTTTCCTTCGTGCATAATTCTCAGTTTGAAATTTTTGATGGTTAGCAAATATGTTTTAGGCAATTTATTCATAACAAACTAAATAGTGTGGCTGTGTTGGTTTGGAACAATTGGAGGGGTGAGCAATCAGAGTTCAGGTCATTGCTGTGCTTTTCAAAGCTGGTTTTGATGTAGTGTTTCGCAATATTTTACGTGTTCTACACTTTGCAAAAAAATATAATAAAAATAAAGATTTTAAAAATGTTTTTTTTGCTGGACTAACTTGGTACAGATCAGATGAAACGCTCTCCTTTGCGCAGATATCTGGGCAGAATAATCCCAAAACATAATTACGCTTATTATCTTATATGCATGCAGCAATGCAACTTTATGAATGTGGTTTCAAATCTTCACAATAACCCTTGGCCTATCAGAGTGTTCCTTGTGCTGTCCAGGACATAAGCATGTTGTATATGCAAATCTACCAAGCGGGCTGCTGGAGTGAGTTCATCCACCAACCACCTCTTAAAGAATCCGATTGAGTTCCAAATCAGATGGAGTTTCTGGTAGACCTACAAACCGCGAGCTATTCTCCATGTTGATTTTGTCTTCATAAGTCTCAAACCTTTTTTTTGTTTACTGAAGTCTTATCTGAATTTGGGCCTGCTGAAATGGATCCTGCACATCAGAGGTTCATCTTTCTAAATCCAGCATTTGATTTCTAAATTCTGTTAATATTTGCATTACTCTATGAAGCTGTGATGAAAGACTCTTAGATTGCCTACCTAAAGCTGACATTTCAGAGGCTGTGAGTGTTTGTATCAGAGCATCGCTCATGTTACAACTATTCTTCCTAATCTTCCATCCTGCCCGCCTTAACTTTTTATTGTGATTTTCTCTGCCATTTCTGCTCAAAAATTCAGCCAAAAATGTGTCCAAACCAATTTGGATCTGCAATCTTCAATTATTTTTGAAAGCAAACTTTGTAGATGGTTTATTTGTCTGTTCGATTTTTGATATATCACCTTTCTGGTACAACCAAAATGGTCAGAGATTATGAGAGGGTTCAGAGCACAAGAGCAAAGCATTCACTCTTGCACAGCATATCACATGCTTCTTTGCCCAGCATGCGTCTTCTGCCATCACCCCCTTCTCCAGTTTCTGTCCCCCTTGCCTGAATCTACTCCCTACTTCTTTTCCTATATTGTCCCTAGTACTTGCCCCCTCTCATTTCTCCAAATTAATGTATGCCTTTTCAGCCCTTTACTGTTGTAAGCCACATTGGGCCTGCACGCAGGTGGGAAAATGTGGGATATAAATGCCATAACTAAATAAATAAATTACCATGTCTCTTCCCATTCCTCTTTTCTCCCTTCCACTGCATCTGACCTTTCTTACCCCATTCTCCAGCTTCTGGCCCATCTTCTTCCCCCTTCTCCATCACATCTTTCTGCATAAACCAGTGGTTACCAAACATGGTCCTGGAGGCAACACAACCAGTCATGTTTTTGGGGGTATCCACAATGACTATTAATGAGATATATTTGCATGCACTGCTTCCTTCATACAGATCTCTCATGAATATTCATTGTGGATATTCCAAAAACCTGACTGACTGGGGTGCCTCCAGGATCAGGTTTGGGAACCGCTGGCATAAACTGTATACCATCTGTCTTAACATATAGAGGGGTTGTAATTCTTATGTATGTTGCGTTGTTCCCTTTCTTGGATAAAGTTACGTTATAATTTTATAAATGAATAAACATAAGCATAATTTAGTGCAGGGTGCCTAAAGTTAGTGCTGGGATGCTGTGTGTAATTGCTTATACAGAATACAACCATAAGTCAGTATTTACGTGCCAACCTACAGGTACAGCTGC
Organism: Microcaecilia unicolor; assembly: GCF_901765095.1. NCBI lineage: Eukaryota > Metazoa > Chordata > Amphibia > Gymnophiona > Siphonopidae > Microcaecilia > Microcaecilia unicolor. The sequence goes on along the minus strand of NC_044037.1, from coordinate 177,086,051 downwards.
TTACACCGTTTCAGTGTCTGTTATAAATGTCCGCAACTAAATTCTGCAGTTATAAACGTAACCATAGTAAAACATTCATAAAAATGCAATAAGCAAATACAGATAATGAAAGAACTCAAAGTCAGACTATACAGCATCAATCATAATAATTAAAAGCCTTAAACAACAAAAAATATTTCAGGTGTTTCCAAAATGCTGATTTACTGGTTTCATGTTTAAGCCGCAGTGGCAAACTGGTCCATTCAATGGGACCTCTGATAGAATAAGTACCTAGCTTTGTAAATTCCAAATGTACATGCTGTAATGCAGGAATTACAAGCAAATGCTGGTGCTCAGACCGCACAGATCAAGATGGCAAATATCGCTGTACAATAGCTTTCATCTAGTGAGCTGAGTCTTGATAAAATAGCCTGATGAATCATAATCATAACTCTTCCTACTTTCTTACCTATCTATATGTTGCATCTTTAACTCTTCACTATCAATTATAATGTTCTATTACGTATTGTGTTGACAGTGTAAGTAGTATGCTATGCCATACCATACTTTGTATTGTTTTTGAATATTTTTACTGCTGTAATTGTCTATTGCTCATTTTGATCTAGCCTTACTGTACACCGCCTCGAGTGAATTCCTTCAAAAAGGCAGTAAATAAATCCTAATGAATAACAACTTGTACAGTATTCTCCATTGTACCGGTAACCATTTCAAGCGCTTCAAACAGGGAGTAATATGTTCAAAACAAGAGAGGTCCATCAACAAACAGCAGAATTCATAACTGAAGTGCCTGGAGTGAACACTTCAGCAAACCAAGGTACCTTAGTGCAGGCACCTACCACATCTACTCTCTGCTTGCGATTACATGCCAAAGGATTTCTGTGCTAAGGTTATATAATTACGACTAAGGAATGGTTAAAAGTTGCCATTAAAATCCGTGTATATAAATAGCCACCGCTAAACTTACCAACTGTGGAACAGTGATTTGATGCTGAAAGGAAATTGCATGCAAATGAGATACGCCTAAAGTCTACGTGCAGCTTGGTACAGAAAGTACCTAGCACATATGCAGAATGGTCTCACGATCAATATTGATGTTCTGCACATGCCCAACAAAAGAAAGCAGAATGGTAACAACATACATGTCAAGACTCTCAAGACATGTTACTGTAAGGTCTTGATATCTTGGAGTATAACCTTGGCACACCAGAACACACCTGAAGTCTCTATTATTTTTCTGAAGTTTCTTTATTGAATAAATCACAGATAATTTACTCACAGTCAGATGTTCAGAAGTATTGCTCCAGGGCACAGAGCCTCCGTAATCCTGAGAGCTGTTGCAGTGGTTGGAGGTGGAGATCTGAAGAGATGTAGCTTTATTGCAGAGGTGGGAAATAGTTAAGCAGATAGAAGTGGTTCAAAGCTGGGTGACTGGAGAGTGTGATATCTCATTAGAGTAGATATTTTCAAGGTAAAAAACCAAGTTCGTTCCAGGGAGTTGGGAGCAGAACAAGTGCTGGTCTGAAGCAAGATGGAGAATGCCTCATGGCCAGAGGGACAGGGAGGTCAAGAAGGCTTACACAGACCCAGGGAGGAGGACCAATGGGGACAGAGCCTGCCACCGGGTGGCAAGGGAGGTGCTAGAGGACGACCCTAGATTGGAGGGAAAGGTCATACCTGGCTGACCTCTCAGGACAGAGATAAGAATGACCAGGATATGATACCAGGTAGACAAAGGAGCCAAGCTTGGCAGAGAGAGATAGAGAAGGTCTGGGCAGCCTCACAACCAGTGGTAACCGTTCTTATACAGATAGACAAGTGTGGCTGCATTGCCTGTGAACTACATTACACACAATGCGTTGCTCACATATCTTTGCAGTGGGAACTGCAGCAGTGAAAGTCCTTAGGAAAGAGAATAACAGTAAAAGCATTAAACACATTTTAGGATCACATTATAAACTAGTGCGAGGCTGTCAGACAGACCAATGCATTCAAGTTGCACTGACACCATATGCATTCATGAGGATTGATGTGTTGTTTATTTATAGTTCCATGGCACTGCTACGTGTGGAGCACACACCCAATACTATTAAAAAATGCAAGCGCACTGCTTTCCGATGGGCAGAGCACACACATATAAATACACAAATATAGCTTATTTCCCCACTCGTGGCACATTTCCCACACACATGCATGCAGATTCTATTAAAAAAATGCTAGCAGACAGCTCCACTGAGAAGTCACCCTCATGGAATGACAGCTCGGACCTGCCGGAAAATTTTGAACGTTACAGGGAGGTGCTCCTTTCTGTGCATTCTTTGGAAGCATCTGTGCTTCACATGGAATGCTCATTTTAATACAAATGAGCTCGTTTTCATAGATTTGCTTAGCGTTTTCATTCACTGCTTTCCTCACGTGGTAGAAGCAGTGTCGAGACCATTTGTGCATTAGGCACACAATAATGTGTGTGCTAAACTGCCTAAAACCAGTCTAAATGAAATGTTGCAAGCCCAGTTTGCTTTGATCATCTCCTACTAAGTGCAGTTATGCAAACTGCAAATTAGTGCTAATTAGCTCCAGTTAACTGTAATTATTGCCAATTATTGGTGGTTAATGCCAATCAGCAGCTAATTGATCAACTAAGTTACATGCATAACTAGTACTGTTCTAACATCTGCACATGCAAGTTTGGATGCTAAGCAGATTGAGGGGGAGAGTGCTCAGTTCCCTCCCTCCCTCCCTCTTCACTGCACCAGAGGCACATTTGAGTTACAAGTTTCATTCCATTGCTTCCCTCTCCCCTCAGAAAAATGACAGGGAGTTAGGACCCAACTGATTGGCTGCAGGTAAGTCCAAGAAACAGAAGAGAGCTGGAAAGCAAGAGCAAACTGACTCCATTTCCTTCCGCTCTTCTTCCACAGCAGGACTTCATGTGCAGGTCTGAGGATGCAGTCAGAATTGGCTACATGAGGTTGGGGGGGGGGGGGGGTGAGATCTCGTGCAGGCTTAGCAGATTGGCTTCGGGCAACCAGGACTGGAAGACAAGACAGCCAAATCTGAACACAAAGAAGATGTGCCAGGTTCTCAGGCCACTGAGCTAACCATTTGATGCTGCCAATTCCTTTTAATGATAGCTCAAACTTTAATAGTGTCAAGTACCTCCACTACTGTACAGTCCTTTCCTGTCCCATGCCTTTAGACATATAGTTTCTTCATTTCATCTATTTTTTTTCAGGGGGAGGGGAAGAGGAAGTTATCTGTTTTGTATTTTTGTTCCATCTTCTTCACCTTCCACTTGAACCTTGGCCCTCCTTTCCCTTTTTACTTCATCACTTCTCCTTCCACCTCCGTTCAGTTTCTTTCCCTCCTGACCCTTGCCATCATACTTTTGGCTCTTTGTTTTTCTCTTGGCCTTGCTTTCACCCCTCCCTTCCTACCTCGAGCCTTAGTAGTGGACCATATTTCTAGCAGCTTGAACCACAGCTATGTTCTCTTTTTTTCCCTAGCACCACAACATCCTGGACAACAGCAGTAGCTTCTTGCTCCCTAGTAGCAGTCTCACAACTCTCCCCACTATCATGATGATTTGAAGAGGCATTTTCTCTTTTAAAATGTCCTAATTGCTACTAGCAGTTTCACTAGTATTCTTGAGAATTCTCTCCCACTTTCTAATCCTGTAGTGTGATGTTTATATAAGTATGAAATAAAAACACTTCCTAGAATGTTGTCTGATCAAGATTTTCAGAAAATCCTGTATATAACATGTTTGGCTTAATTAAACCATTTATACAAATGTTCTTTCATGTTTTCAGGGCTGGGAACAATGGGGAGAAGTATTGTCACTTCTTTGGCAAAGGCCAAGATTCCGGTGATAGCGCTGGAGCAAGACAAGAAGCAGCTGGATATTGGCAGCAAGGCTGTGATGTCGCTCCTGGATCGTGAAATCCTGAAGATGGAACAGCTTGGACACACTGAATTTACTAATTCTCTTGGCCCAGTTCAATTCACTCTGGACTATGGCAAGCTAAGAGACGTAGACATAGTTATTGAGGCAGTGTTTGAAAATATGGCATTAAAGAAAGAGATATTCAGGCACTTATCAGGAATCTGTAAGCCAGAAGCATTCCTGTGTACCAACACTTCAGGCCTGGACATTGATGAAATGGCCTCTGTCACAAATAGACCCCAAATGGTTATTGGGACCCACTTTTTCTCTCCAGCCCACATAATGAAGCTCTTGGAGGTTGTCCATGGCCATTACACATCTTCAACCACAATCTCCACAGCCATGAGACTTGCTAAAATGTTAGGGAAAGTTGGTGTGCTGGTAGGCAACTGCCCATCATTTGTTGGTAATCGATTAATGAGGCTGTATGTTGAACAGGCTGTTTTTCTGGTAGAAGAAGGCAGCAAACCAGAAGAGATTGATCGGGCCCTTGAAGATTTTGGCCTTGCTATGGGTCCCTTCCGAATGATGGATCTTGCAGGCCTTGATATAGGATGGAAGGCTCGAACCGAAATTGGACTGACAGGACCAAAACTGCCCATTGGAACACCTGCTCGCCAACGTGGCAGCAAGAGATACAGTCCACTTCCAGATATCTTGTGTGAAAAGGGGAGATTTGGACAGAAATCTGGTCAAGGCTGGTACAAGTATGAGAAATCTGGGGGTAGAAATGCAATGCCTGATCCATGGCTATATAATTTCTTGTCTGAATACCAACGCATTCACAACCTTAAGACACACTATGTAACCCAGGAGGAAATTATTGAGAGGTGTTTGTATGTCCTTATCAATGAGGGTTTTAAGGTGTTAGAAGATGGGATTGCCTCAGGACCAGAAGACATAGATGTCATCTACAATAATGGCTATGGGTGGCCAAAGTATACAGGTGGTCCGATGTACTATGCTTCAATAGTTGGGTTACCCGTCGTGCTGACCAAACTAGAAAAATATTATGGAGCTAATCCTGATATCCCTGATCTAAAACCCAGTAGTTTTCTGAAAAAGTTGGTTAGCAAAGGGAACCCTCCACTGAAGGAATGGCGGTCCCACCTTGGATTTCAAAGCAGCATGCTTTAATATCCGCAGCCAGCCTACTTAATTAGATATGTGTGGTAGCCAAGTTCATTAATGAATCTCTTGTCATACCATAAGGCTGCTATTCTCAACTCAGGCCACACCCAGCCAGTCCAGTTTTCAGGATATCCAGAATGCATATGCATGAGATAGATTTGCATACACTGCCTCCTTGGTATGCAAATCTATCTCATCCATATTCATTGTGGATATCCTGAAAACCTGATTGGCTGGGTATGGCCCGAGGACTGGGTTGATAACCACTGCCATAAGGATCACTAATCTACCTGCATCTTTAGCCATTTCCAAGAATGATGTTGTAATATAATTAATCAACAGCTGAGCACAATGAGTTCCAAACTGATGTATACTGAATTTTTCTGTCCTTTATTGTTAAAGACAAAAAATTTTCACATAGACAAACTTTTTTGATATCATCTCTGAATCTTAAAAGTTAGATTTAAATGTGAATGTGAATTTGCATTTCATGCTGAATATTATTTAATTGAATCTGAACTTTTAGAATTCTATTCATGCTCCACTTCCAGAAAATGCTAACATATTTTGTTCTTTTTAGATGTGTTGAAATAGCAAATTCTTTAAACCAAAGATTGTGCTTAACAGTGACTAAAGCAGTAATTAAATTTGTATAGCAAGTTAAAATGACAGAACATTATTAAATATTTTTCTAATTTAACATTTTGTCCTTTTTTTCATTATTGTTCCTTCGCCTCTTCTTTGTTTGATATATTGTCTTTTCATTAATTTGTTATCTCAAGTTCTTTATAGTACTTCACCTGTTATTTCTTTTTAATGCCTTGGGCTACTTAGGGCCCCTTTTACAAAGGTGCACTAGCATTTTTAGCATACACTAAAAATTAGCGCGCGCTAACCGTGTAGATACCCATAAGAATATTATGGGTGTCTACATGGTTAGTGCACGCTAAAAACGCTAATGCCCCTTTGTAAAAGACTCCCTTAGTCCATTCTTGTGCTGTGATCCTAAGCATTTGAGTTCTCCTCTCTTTCCTTCAAGATGTCCTTATTCCTCCTTGGTGGCTGTTCTTCACTTGTAGCACTATTTTTGAGCACTGGAGGGAGCAAGAGCTTATCTGTCTCCCACCTGTTTATGTTTATTTAAAATTTTATGTACCGCCATTGCCATATACAAAGGCCCTTTTACTAAGGTGCGTAGACCAGGGCTGGTGGAACCCGGTAATTGAGGTAAGCATGGCAGGGGGGCACCAACCTCTGGAGGGCGCCACAAGCCAGGCTTACTGCCGCCCGGGTGGCTCACTTGCAGGCTACTGTCAGATCCCACCTGCCCGCCCTCAGCTCCCCGACAGCCGTCCTTTCGTTCCTGCCGCCCTGGGGTTTTAAATCTTTTATTTTACCTCAAGTTGCAGCAGCGCCAACAGCAGCGAAAGCAGCAGGCTCTTCTCTAGCCTTCCCTTCCATCTCAGTGTCCCGCCTTCCTCTGATGTAATGCTTTAAACCCCCCCTAGGGTGGCAGGAATGAAAAGGGGGATGCTAGGAGGAAAAGAGGGCGCGCAGTTGGGGCTGGGTTTGGAACCGGAACTTGAGGGCTGAAAAGGGGGGCAGGTGGGACTGGGGCAAGTCACTGGACATGGATGGGAGGGGTGGATAGGGGGCAAAGGAGAATCGCTGTCCATGGATGGGAGGGGAGGGCAGAGGAGAATCTCTGGATATGGATGGGAGGGGAGGCAGGGAGAGAGGAGAAATTGCTGGATATGGAGGGGAGGGCAGAGAGGAATCATTGGACATGGAGGGGAGGGCAGGGGACAGAGGAGAAATTGCTGGACATGCAGGGCAGGAGAGAGAGGAGACTTGCTAGGCATGGATGGATGGAGGGGGCAGGGGAGAGAGGAGAATTGCTTGATATGGATGGAGGAGAGAGGAGAGTTGCTGGATATGGATGGATAGATGGATGGAGGGGAGGGCAGGGGAGAGGAGAGTTGCTGGACATGGATGGAAGGGAGGGCAGGGGGAGAAAGGAGAGTTGCTGGACATGGAGGGGAGGGCAGGAGAAATTCTGGACATGGAGGGAAGACAGGAAGGAGATGCATATGGAGGGGAGAGGAGAAATGCTGGACATCGATGGAGTGGAGGACAGAGGAGAAATGTTGGACAGGGATGGAGGGAAGGAAAGAGAGGAAGGAGATGCACACGGAGGGGGAGGGGAAGGGAGAGAGAAGAAATGCTGGACATGGATGGGGGGAGGAAGAAGGCAGGAAGTAGATGCACATGCATGGCGGAAAGGGGTGAGAGAAGAAATGCTGGACATGAATGGAGGGGTGGGAAGACAGGAGGAGATGCATATGGATGGAGGGGAGAAGAGAAATTTTGGACATGGAGGGAAGGGAAGACAAAGGAGATGCATATGGAGGGGAGAGGAGAAATGCTGGATATTGATGGAGTGGAGGACAGAGAAGAGAGGAGAAATGTTGGACAGAAATGGAGGGAAGGAAAGACAGAGGAAGGAGATGCACACAGTTGGAGGGGAAGGGAGAGAAGAAATGCTGGACATGGATGGAGACGAAAGAAGACAGGAGGTAGATGCACATGGATGGAGGGGAGGGGTGAGAGGAGAAATGCTGGACATGGATGGAGGGAACGGAAGTCAGAGGAGGAGATGCATATGGATGGAGGGGAGGGAAGACAGAAGAAGGAGATGCACATGGATGGAGGGGAGAGAGGAGAAATGCTGGGCATGGATGGAGGAGAGGGAAGATAGAGGAAGGAGATGCATATGGATGGAGGGGAGGGAAGAGAGAGGAAGAAGATGTATACTGATGGAGATGAGGGAAATGAAAGAGGAGAAAAACTGCACATGGATGGAGAAAACAGGCAGACGCTGGATCCACTCTATACCTTCTTCAGTCAGGTCTGCGGAGGACGCAGCTTTTACTTATGGATGTAAGACAAGAAATGAAGAAGAAAGGAGGAAAGTAAAGAAATAAATGGAAAGGAAGCCCTTGAAACGGAGATAAGAGAACAGATAGCAGCAGAGTCAGAGACTGGGACCAGCATGATCAGAAAAACAAAGTCACCAGACAACAAAGGTAGAAAAAATCATTTTATTTTCATTTTACTGTTGGAATATGTCCACTTTGAGAATTTACATCTGCTGTCTTATTGTGCAATGTATAGCAATGTGTTTCGTTCTGCTTTTCTGGTATTGTGCTGCATGCAGAGTCTAACTTCTTAGGATTTCAGGTTAATTTTTGAAGAATTTGAAGATGGGCTATCTCTGTTCTGCATGTGTGACTGCAAGGCCAAGTGTCTGAATAGGGATCTGTTTGTTAGGTTCTGAGATTTTGATTATATATTGTTTCAGGTTTGGCAAGACTGTTCTCCTAATTCCTGGTCTGTATGCAGATTTGGTTTGTGTCATTTTAGGTATACTGGAGCTGTAATAGCTTACAGAAATTATTTATAATGAAAACAAAAAGAAAACCCCACAAGTTATTTTCTTCTATACTGGTGTAATATTTTCAATGATGTCTGTTTATATGTGCCATGGCTGGTAAAAAAAGGGGTGTGGCTACTGTGGGTATGACTACTGTAGGGGCAGAGCCATAGTGATCCCGCCCCTGGATGGGTAGGGGCGCCGACTAATAGGCGGCAGGAGGGCACCAGAAACCCTAGCACCGACCCTGGCGTAGGCACTTATGCGCATCCAACGCACGTCAAATTGGCACTACCGCCTGGCTACTGCGTTCCCTGGGCGGTAATTCCATTTTTGGTGCACGCCCAAAACATGTGGTAGAAAATATTTTTACCCGGCGGTAATCAGCAGTTTACGGGTGTTGTGCACTTACTGCCCGGTTAGCATGTGAGATCTTACCGCTAAGTCAATGCGTGGCAGTAAGGTCTCAGGCCAAAAATGAACGTGGGCTGGTTTTATTTTTGCTGCGTGTCCATTTTCTGCCCCCCAAAAAAGCCCTTTTTCCAGGCACGCTGAGGAAATGGGCCAGTGCGCCTCCAAAACACGCATCTACACCAGCATAGGCTACTTTTAAGTGCCTTAGTAAAAGGGCCCCACAGTTTCTAAGTGGTGTGCAATATTCTAAAATTTTCATCATGAAAAGAACTCCATAAAAAATACAGGAGAGACCTAAAACGTACACAAGAAAAGTGAAGATACTTACCTGAAGAAGGTATTCTCCGAGGACAGCAGGCTGATTATTCTCACACGTGGGTCGACATCTGCGTTGGCCCGGGAATTGGCATTTTGCCATAGCAAAGAACAAAAACTTTGCTAGAGTTTTCTGGCGTGCGTGCGTGTACCTCAGTTAAATCAAAAAGCATAACAAATAATTCCAAAAGGGAGGTGGGAGGGATTGTGAGAATAATCAACCCCCTGTCCTCGGAGAATACCTGCTACAGGTAAGTATCTTCGCTTTCTCCGAGGACAAGCAGGCTGCTTATTCTCGCATGTGGGGTATCCCTAGCATCCAGGCTCACTCAAAATAATAAACTGTGCGCGCCAACTTCAAAGCTACCACCGCGCAACCGCCATACCCCGGTGGTAGAGCCGATTTGGCACGCTACCCATTTTTTTGAACTTAGAACTTAGTAAAAAGGCCCCATAATAAGGTAAATAGATCTCACCTGTGTCCAGGCACAGTAGCTGAACTGATTTGAATACTCTAGGATGAAGAATGGAGCTGTTTCTGTTATATGAAGTGAACTGACTGTTTCTGTTATATGAAGTGAACTGACTGTACATTTGTCCTTTAGATTGTAAGCTCCTTTGAGCAGGGACTGTCCTTCTATGTTAAATTGTACAGCGCTGCGTAACCCTAGTAGCACTTTAGAAATGTCAAGTAGTAGTAGTAGTAATTTGAAACAAAGTTATAAATGGGATAAACCCTTAAAACACTCCAGGGTAAAGTTACTCAAAGTTACAGACTGAGGGAAAGCTGTAAGAAAATTTCATTGTGTTTGAATATCCCTTGAGGCATGACCAAGACAGCCTCGATCAGGCCATCCTTCCAAAATCTGTACCTCTAGGTTAAGAAAACTGCTGAGGAAGGTCACTGTGAGACCTGTGAGTATACTCAAGAGGCTACGCCACGTTGGAATCTCTACATAGTATTTGGACGAGGTTCCTATTTTCTTGCCTTCAGCTGACATGCTGGGCATGTTTACATTGCACTGTAGATGCCAAGCGACCCCTGATGCAGGCGCTGTGCACCGAAACACGGCCCGTGTTAGGTCATTGATGTACAAGACTGTGTGATTGACTGATATACGCTGTGAAATAAAAGGACCTTTCCCATTTTTGAAGGCTCTTGGTACTTTCCTTCCCCACCCCTGTTCCTGGAAGCTCATATGATTTGCCTCTATCGTCTAAGGGCCCTGTTTACTAAGGCGCATTAGCATTTTTAATGCGCCTACAATTAGCGCAAGCACTAACCCTGTAGGCGCCTATAAGGATATTGTAGGCGCATATATGGTTAACACACGTTAAAAACGCTAGCATGCCTATAATGCGGCTTAGTAAATGGGGCCCTAAGTTTTAATACCCTGCTACACTTGGAGATGGGAATTCAAATGAAAATCAGGGTTCATCTCGGAATGTTCCTAAGATTTTTTTTTTTACCTATTCCTACACCAGTAACTCTGCCTATAGATCCTGTGGCAACGTCTAGTGTTCCTGTAGTCTCTGATCAGGTCACTTTGAAAGATATTTGGACTTTACTCTCTGTTACTGAAGGTTATGACTGATTAGATAGTTAAATTTTCTTATGGCACTACTGAAAAAATGGGCGAAGTGGATGGTAGGCTTAAAAAGATTGAAGATACCTGTGAAGGTTTTTCCTCCCAGTTATCATCTTTACAATCCCTAGGAGCAGCACGGGTTAAGGATAATTTGTTGGTTCACGGGCATGTAGAATTTTTGGAGAATTCACTAAGGATTAAAAATATTAGGTGATCGAATTTTCCAAAAACCCATCTTCTGACACCAGAGATATTGTTTAAAAATTACCTTAAACAAGTTTTGAATATGCCGGATGTGGATAATATCTCATTGTCTAAATTGTTTTATTTGATAAGTTCAGTTATTGATTCAGATCAGGGAGAGCAATCTGTATATGATCCCACAATAATTAATCTAAGGGGCCCTTTTACAAGGGTTCGGTAGGGCCTACACATGTCCAGCGAACGGCAAATCGTTATTGCTGCCCAACTACTGTGTGCCCCAGATAGTAATCCTGAATTGTGCGTGCATAGAAAACACGCGGTAGAAAATATTTTCTATTTTCTACCATGGGGTGCCTACCCGGCGGTAAATGGCAGTTGGTGCGTTCTGCATGCTTATCGCATGGGTAGCAGATGAGACCTTACTGCTAGGTGAATAGGTGGCGGTAATGTCTCAGGCCAAAAATGAGCGCGCCCTGGTTTCAATTTTAGCGCATGTCCATTTTCCGGAACCTTAAAAAGAGGCCCTTTTTCATAGATGTGGTACAAAATGGCCCAGCTCGTGCCCAAAAGATGTGCTTGCACTACCGCAGGACACTTTTTATTGCAGCTCAGTAAAAGGATCCCTCAATTTTTTGACACTTCTCATGACATTATTTCCACTAGAGCTACTTTGCTTGTGACTTTTGTAACAGAGAAGGGATAAATTGTCAGTTTTAAAGGCTTATTTTTCAAAGAAAGATTTGGTGTATTGTGGTCAGAAGGTTACTATTTTTTCCAGATGTTTGTAGAGCTACCCAGCAGAGACGGAAACTATTTCGGGCTAATGTGGGGTATAAATGTCATGAATAAATAAATAAATAAAATTTCTTCAATTTAAAGTCTAAAGTGTTAGCTATTGGAGTCACTTTCTTTGTACGGTTTCCTTGTAGATGTTTAATTTCCTATCAGCAGGCCAATTATGTTTTTAATGATCCCTCTCAGCTGGAAGCTTTCCTTATGAATAAATAATTTAGTTCTTCTTTATTCATAAATATGAATGGAAAATAGTTTCTTGGGGAAGATGGCTTAGAGGGAGTTTGGCTGAGTCAACCATATCTTTCGTTTGCTCTGTAATGTTGTGTATTAAATAAGCTGTTTTTCTTTTCATCATGGCAATGATGGTATATTTCATTTGTAATGTAATCTGATTTCTATTGTAATTTTTCAAAATTTAATTAAAAAGATGGGTGGAAAGAGGAAGGTAAAAATGAGAATGGGAGACTAGATAGAGTATAAGACATAAGAAGGGACTAGAGTAGAGAGAGGATGAGTAACAGGGAAGGAGCTGGAGCTGTTGAGTGGATGAGAAGCACATGGTGGCAGCTGAGTCTGGGAGGGTGAGGGGAGTGGAAATGTGGGACTTGAGACTGGGTGAAGGATGTGACAAAGTAGGAGATGGCAAAGGAATAAACATTGTCTTTCTTAGTGTATGGACTTTTCCTCCAGGAATATGTCCAAACTCTTTTCAAACCCAGCCATGTTAATTGATTTCACCACATCATCCGGTAACAAATTCTTCAGCTTGATGGTAATTTTATAAGGGGGTGCATATTTTAAGCATGAAGTATGTGCCCACATTGTTGATATTTTAGGGGCTCTTTTACTAAGCTGTGGTAAAAAGGGCCCTGCGCTAGCAGCAGCGGCCGTTTTTGCCACATACTGAGGCCCTTTTTACCGCAGTGGGTAAAAAGCCCGATAAAAGAAATGCCCATGTTGTAAGTTTGCACTTACCATGCAGCCATTTTAGGGGGAGCACTTACCACCACCACCCATTGAGATGGTAACTGCGTACTGCCTGACTACCGCAGGATAACCCCCTGTGGTATTTTTCTTTTGGAATTTCCAGTAGCGACAGAAATGCCACATGCTGGGGGTGGAACTAATGCCAGAGGCCACATTAGGCCTGCGGTAGTTCCAATTTGCCGCACAGCAACCCTTTAGTAAAAGGGCCCCTTATTCATTTATGTGCAGATGTAGCCACATATCCATTTAAATGATCTTATATAAAATACTGATTGACATAAAAGTACATGATGATGTGTACTTTGTCCGTGGATATGCACAAGGGAGTTCGACAGAGTGTGGCCAGAGCATGTAAGTGTGTGTATAGATTATAAGATACTATAATTTATGCGCATACTTGAAAAGTATTGATGCAGATATTTCAACCAGCCCTAAGCCTGGTGTAAACATAGTAACATAGTAGATGATGGCAGAAAAAGACCTGCACGGTCCATCCAGTCTGCCCAACAAGATAACTCATATGTGCTAATTTTTGTGTATACCCTCTTTGATTTGTACCTGTGTTCTTCAGGGCACAGACCGTATAAGTCTGCCCAGCACTATCCCCGCCTCCCAACCACCAGCCCCGCCTCCCACCACCGGCTCTGGCACAGACCGTATAAGTCTGCCCAGCACTATCCCCGCCTCCCAACCACCAGTCCCGCCTCCCACCACTGGCTCTGGCACAGACCGTACAAGTCTGCCCAGCACTATCCCCGCCCCCCAACCACTAGCCCCGCCTCCAAATCTTGACTAAGCTCCTGAGGATCCATTCCTTCTGCACAGGATTCCTTTATGCTTATCCCACGCATGTTTGAATTTCGTTACCGTTTTCATTTCCACCACCTCCCGTCTTCATGCCTGCCATTTATGCTAGTATTTTATAAAGACAAGTAGGTGCTTAGTTGGCGTTATAAAATAGCCTTAATATAGTTATCTTAAAAGGCACTTTAACTAGGTGTCCCCTTATAAAATTTCCCTCTTTGTGTGTTGAATAAAACAAATATTTCATCCAATTTGTTTTAAATGTACTACCTCAGAAACTTTATTGGTTCATTACTTGTAGTCTTTCTGACAAATGTGACTGTCTCTTCTTTGAACCTGTGTACCCTTTTTTTTATATAAAAGGATGGTGCTTGGGCTGTCGTATTACAAATTCAAGGTCCTGTAGTCCTCAACCAGTATGTCAGGATACACTTTCGTGTCACTAAGAGCTGAGAGGTGTGTCACCAAAAATGTGATTGTCAGACAGCAAGCCCTTGCGTTCCTCAATAACGATGTGTGCCTGCAAGCTGGGGACAGCAGAGCAGGGAATCAGATATTTGAAATCCACATAACTGGTCCTTTCTGCATCACCATTACCCACAATCCTCAGTGCCGCCACCAAACCCAACTGGAAGTCTGCTGTTCCCCATCCAGCTGTTATCACCTTTCTTTCATCATTTTCAGCAATAATAAATGATATTTAAGGGATCTTTTTGTTTGTTCAGCCATGAACGGTAGAGTAGTGGTTCTCAAACTTTCTTCTACTGTGACACACCCGTCAGATGGTGTTCATGTCCGTGACACACTGATCACTAACAGGATTCATTAAGGGGCCCTTTTACTAAGCAGCGGTAAGCCCACCGCAGAGGCCGGCGGTAGTTCCCACCTCTAGTGTATGCCATTTCCGGCACTACAAAAATATCTATTTTTGTAGCACCGGAACTTAACTGGTGGTAATCGGGCAGCGCCACACACATGCTTTACTGTCCTGGGATCTTGCTGGGTACTTGTGATCTGGATTGGCCACTGTTGGAAACAAGATATCGGGCTTGATAGATCTTTGGTCTGTCCCAGTATGGCAGCGCATATATTCTTAGGACTATTAATGGATAGCCTCACACAAATAATTTAACCAGGCAGGAGTTTCTCCTGCCTACTTAAATCCCTTTGAATATCGAGCCCTTGGACTTTAGCCGAAGGAAAGATCTTCTTTTATGTTTCTTAGCACGAGCTACATCAGGGAAAAGCTGTCTCGTAACCAGAGCACAAGGCATCATTCTGCTTAATATAAGCTTTCAAAACTGTTATTTTATCATTCTGTGGGACAAAGGATTGAAGAAGCATGGCTCTAGTAGCCAGTGAAATCAAAGAATACTAATTTATCAATGCCACCTTCTTCAGCCTTGGCCTGAACCCTTTTGGTTGGCAAATAAAAGTAATTTCAGCGTCTCCTTACAGTAGTTACATGGTAATACATCAGAAAATAAATATATTTATGGAAAATTAAGAAAATACAGATTTTTGGGGTCTTAGCTGTTTTCTACATTTACATGGAGGGACATTTTAGAAAGGATGTCCAACTTAGAATATGGGTGTTCAAGTCAAAACGTCACAAATGGACGTCTATTTCACATATATTTTAGAACAGGATACAGTCTGTTATGAGATGAGTGTCCATGTACTGGAAACATGCTCTACGAACATCCGTTTTATAAATTGAAATGTCCAGATTATGAATGGGGAAAGCAAAGGACATTGATGTCTGTGTGGTAGCATAGGAGTATTTGTCTTATAAAATGGCACACAGATGTCTATGTAGAGCAGAGAGGTAGCCTAATGTTTAGAGCAGTGAGCTGAGAATCAGGGGACCCAGAGTCAAATCCCACTTCAGCTGTTTTTTTTAAATTATTATTATTATTTATTGCATTTGTATCCCACATTTTCCCACCTGTTTGCAGGCTCAATGTGGCTTACATAGTTGTGAACCCTCCAGGAACAGAAAAATATCTACTGTACTTGAATGTACACCGCTTCAGTAGCATTCAGGCTTACAGGTGTCATAATTTTAGAAAAAGGAGCTGAAGTGGAGTTTAAACCTGGGTCCCTTAGGAGCTCTTTTACTAAGGTGTGTTGAAAAATGGCTGCGGTAGTGTAGGAGCGTGTTTTGGACGCACGCAGATCCATTTTTCAGCACACCTGTAAAAATGCCTTTTTTATATTTTGACCAAAAATGGACGTGTGGCAAAAGGAAAATTGGTGCGCGTCCATTTTGGGTGTATGAGACCTTACTGCCAGCCATTGACTTAGCGGTCAGATCTCACATGTTAACTGGGTGGTAACAGTCTATGCACGTCAGAAAATAAAAATTATTTTTTGGCGCACGTAGTGGACACGCGTCAAAAATGAAATTACCATCTGGGCCAGGCAGTAACTCGGAATTGACACGCGTTGGGTGTGCATAGGCACTTACACGGCTTAGTAAAAGGGCCCCTTAGTTCCCAGGCTATGGAGTAAGTTTACCAAGCTGTGGTAAAAAGGGTGCTGTGCTAACAAAGGGGGCCATTTTTGCAACACGCTGCGGCCCTTTTTACTGCACTGTGTGAAAAAGGCTGAAAATAGCCATGGCCATGTGGCAAGATTCCACTTATCATGTGGCCATGCGGGGGGGGGGGGGGGGGGGCACTTACCACCACCCATTGAGGTGGCAGTAAGGGTTCCCGCACTAACTCGTTGATATTCAGGTAGCACACAGTGCTGCCCAATTACCGCCAGGTAATACAGGCTGATTGTCCCTACTATGGGAAATGGCTTGCACTGGGGCTGGAACTACGACCGGTGCCTGCGTTGGGCCAGCGGTAGCTCCAGATTAGCATACAGTAAGCCTGTGTTGGGCTTACCGGCACTGTGTAAAAGGGCCCCTATGTCACTAACCAGTAGGCTTTTCTTCAGATTTATATGCTGTTCTGTTGCGAATGTCTATAATACTTGAAGCTGTCATACAGCCTGGCACCTTTGCCAGTTTCACATTCATGGGAGAGGGAGGGGGGAAAACAACCACTGAGGAGGTGCAATCAAGTACACAATGTCAAAAGCAATAAAGAACAAACTCACATACAAAGATGTTTCTGTAAAATTTGAAACTATTTCTTTACCTTACAACCATGATAAGCTTAATGTTAACACTTTTGTTGATTTACAAACTGTGTAAATTACTACACTTTAACTGGATAATTAACCTAATCAATATTTTTGGAAGCCTGGTTATAGCCTAATCTAAAACACTGACATCTTATGATTCTTTCCAGAAATAATACAATTATTTCCTTAAAGCAGAAATTAAAACAATTGTTTTTCCAAGCGTCCCATTTATAGGACATGAGGCATGAATGGGGAGGGGCAATTCTATATATGGTGTCAAAGGTTAGGTGCCAAGATGCAGTGTCTTAGGCACTAATTCTATAATGGCATTTGGGTCCCTGGATTCCATTATAGAATATTAATGTAAGTAGCTATTTATGCACCAACATATAGACGTGTCCTGTGTGAGAAGTCAGGTTTTGGGGAAGAGGAGCGGGCTCAAGAAAGGGAAAGTTTTTCCTTCAAGAAGAACAGACTACAAATCCCAGACTTCTCGAGGTAGGGTGGGTCGCCCCCTTGTGGGAAGGGATCAGTCAAGGTTCAAAGGGAAGTCAGAGAACTAAAGAACCCAGAAGCCCTTAGAGCAGAACAGGAAGGGCAGGACTACAACTCCCAGCAGTCCTCAGAGGAAGGGGAAGATTGGGAGATGGGCTCCGATCAAGTAGAGGAAGAGCACCTAGGAGATGAGTGGGGGGGGGGGGGAGCTTAATAAGCTAATCAGCATTGATAACAGCACTTAACAAGCAATAATGAGCACTGATTGGCAATAATTAGAATTTACGCACACAACTCGCTAAGCATATTCTGTAATGAACTGCGCCTAAATTCTAATGTGTGAAGTTCAAAAGGGGCACGGCTATGGGCATGGAAATGGGCATTCCATGGGTGTTCCCAAATTTACGTGTGCAGTTATAGAATATGGCCTTGTGTGTGTAAATCTACGCGTAGGGATTTACGCCACGCTTTCATTGGTGTAAATAGAGGCACGCAGTTTTAGATGCTGGGATATCAACTAAGTATATTCTATATACCATGCCTAAATCTAGGCAGCACTTATAGAATATGCTTAGGCAGAAATGTTTACCGTGCAGATTTTTTAGGCGCTTTATCTGTCTCTAAATGCATAAATGGTACCTAACTTTAGGCACAGATCAAGTCCATTCTGTAACAATGTGCTTAAATTCTAGGAACACCCCTGAAATGCCTCTGCCCATGCCCTCTTAGAATTACGCAGTACAGGAGTTCCGCACACATTGTTACAGAATATGATGTGCACATAACTCCCAATTAAGGCCAATTAACACCAAAAACAGGTTGTTAGCGGCCAATTATTGTTGCTGATCGGCTCATTAATCAAATAAGTTGCATGTGCAGATCGGAATGTGTGCTGATTTGTGAGTGCAACTTTAGTTGATATATATAGAGAATCCCGGGGGAAGTGTGCGGCATGCCTATATTATGGAATACCACTGAGCGTGTGACCAGCATTTACGTGCATAACTAACAATCATACATGTAAGTGCTAGCTTTCTATAACTTAGTGTGCAAGTGACACCTAACTTTAGCTGACCAGTTATACAATGAGAGGGTGAGTGTATTTGAAAAACATCCCACAGATAAACAGTGCCTCACATTAAGGGGCCCTTTTACTAAGCTGTGGTAAAAGGAGGCCTGAGCTAGCATCAGTGTGTGTTTTTGATGCATGCTGTGGGCCCCTTTTTACTGCAGCGAGAAAAAAGGCTGTCTGTTTAAAAAAAAGAAAAGAAATGGCCACGCAGTAAGTGAACCACTTACCGCGTGGCCATTTCAGGGGGAAGCACTTACCGCCACCCATTGAGGTGGTGGTAAGGACTCCTGCGCTAACCCGGCGGTAACTGGACAGCACGCGGCACTTCCCAATTACTGCCAGGTAAACACTGGCGCTAAAAAAATAGAAAAGATTTCTATAGCACTGGACATGGCGTGTGCTTGGGGTGGGAACTACCACCAGGCTGCTGTTTGATGCACAGTAAGCCCGCGGTAGGCTTACCAGCGCTTAGTAAAAGCTCCCTCAGTAATCACTGGAGGCTTCCAAATAGACTTCACTGCAGAGGCTACTTGCAGCCCCCTTCCGCACTGCTTCCAGCTCTCTGGCTTACGAAGATGGCTCCATCTGGACTCCCCATATTGCCAACTTTCCAGCAGGAGGGAATTCACCATGTGGGAGAAGCTATGACTCAACTGAGAGGAGAGAAGTCAAGTCTTCTTCCACTGTTGACATGCAAAGGCTGATTCCTACTGTGATATGACTCCAGTGCCATCATTCTTCAAAAGCTCATACTTTTAATCAAAAGATTATTAGTTTTTGTTTAAACTTACTTGCTGTGTGAGCTTGCATTCATTAGATGGCACCATAGGCCAAATAACTGAGAAATGATTGTGTCAATTAGAAATCAGTATCACACCAACGTAGTGATGTCACAAGATGTTGGTGTGGCTAATCTGCTATTTTGTTAGCATATATGGAAGCTGAAAATATATACTGAGGATAATTTCGTATAGGTTGTCCAAGCTGAAAAAAGATGCATTGTACATTCAAAACAATGCTAGTGTTTTACCAGTTAAGAAGTGCACATTTACAACATTGTGTGTTTTCCTTTTCCTCCATTTGCAAATTCGTGCATGTCTGAGGTGGAACTGGGTGTGAAAAGACGTGAAACTGTGTCTCATTAGGAGTAGGGGCTATGAGTGGTTTTCTGTGCATTTTTGTCTGTTTTCAGTGTGTTTGTGTAGGAATGGAGTGTGTCGGTTTGGCGAAGTATATGTGTACACATGTGGGTGTGGTGAAGGGCTATATGTATGTATGTGAGTGGGTGGGTGTGTTTGTGGTGGGGTGTTTAATTTTGGATGTTTGGAAAGGTGTATATGTATGGGGAGAGGATATGTATAGGAGATGTGTGTTTGTGGGTGGGTGGGGGTTCTGTGTGTTTGGGTGACAGGATGGGGTGGGGTGAGGTGAGGTATAGGGGAAGGGAGAAAAGGATGCATTTGTGCCTGTATATGGGTGGGTGAGGATGAAGGGCTGTGCATATGGAGAAGTGGGATATATGTATGAATGTGTATGTGTACATATATGTGGCAGGGTGTTTTGTGTTGTGGGTTTTGGGTCATGTCAGTGTGGGGGTATAGGAGGATAGTGTGTGCAGATGTGTGTGTGTTGGGGCATGGGGGGCAGGGTAGGATGAGGTAAGGTGTGGAGCTATGTGAGTATGCGACCTGGTGGATAGATGGGAAAAATGGCTATGTGTATGTGGGTAGGTGTATGTAGGTAGAAGGGGGTATAGAGTTTGTGCCTCTTGGCATATAGGCATTCTGCCCCCTTTCCCCATGCACTCAAATCCTCAACATTTATAAGTACATAAGTACATAAGTAATGCCATACTGGGAAAAGACCAAGGGTCCATCGAGCCCAGCATCCTGTCCACGACAGCGGCCAATCCAGGCCAAGGGCACCTGGCAAGCTTCCCAAATGTACAAACATTCTATACATGTTATTCCTGGAATTTTGGATTTTTCCAAGTCCGTTTAGTAGCGGTTTATGGACTTGTCCTTTAGGAAACCGTCCAACCCCTTTTTAAACTCTGCTAAGCTAACCGCCTTCACCACTTTCTCCGGCAACGAATTCCAGAGTTTAATTACACGTTGGGTGAAGAAAAATTTTCTCAGATTTGTTTTAAATTTACTACACTGTAGTTTCAACGCATGCCCCCTAGTCCTAGTATTTTTGGAAAGCATGAACAGACGCTTCACATCCACCTGTTCCACTCCACTCATTATTTTATATACCTCTATCATGTCTCCCCTCAGCCGTCTCTTCTCCAAGCTGTATAGCCCTAGCCTCCTTAGTCTTTCTTCATAGGGAAGTCGTCCCATCCCCGCTATCATTTTAGTCGCCCTTCGCTGCACCTTTTCCAATTCTACTATATCTTTCTTGAGATGCGGCGACCAGAATTGAACACAATACTCAAGGTGCGGTCGCACCATGGAGCAATACAACGGCATTATAACATCCTCACACCTGTTTTCCATACCTTTCCTAATAATACCCAACATTCTATTCGCTTTCTTAGCCGCAGCAGCACACTGAGCAGAAGGTTTCAGTGTGTTATCGACGACGACACCCAGATCCCTTTCTTGGTCCGTAACTCCTAACGTGGAACCTTGCATGACGTAGCTATAATTCGGGTTCTTTTTTCCCACATGCATCACCTTGCACTTGCTCACATTAAACATCATCTGCCATTTAGCCGCCCAGTCTCCCAGTCTCGTAAGGTCCTCTTGTAATTTTTCACAATCCTGTCGTGATTTAACGACTTTGAATAACTTTGTATCATCAGCAAATTTAATTACCTCGCTAGTTACTCCCATCTCTAGATCATTTATAAATATATTAAAAAGCAGCGGTCCTAGCACAGACCCCTGAGGAACCCCACTAACTACCCTTCTCCATTGTGAATACTGCCCATTTAACCCCACTCTCTGTTTCCTATCCTTCAACCAGTTTTTAATCCACAATAGGACATTTCCTCCTATCCCATGACCCTCCAATTTCCTCTGTAGCCTTTCATGAGGTACCTTGTCAAACGCCTTTTGAAAATCCAGATACACAATATCAACCGACTCCCCTTTGTCCACATGTTTGTTCACTCCTTCAAAGAATTGAAGTAAATTGGTCAGGCAAGATTTCCCCACACCTCCCACCTTCACATTCTTGCAGGATCAGGCACTAAAAATCCCACACTGCTTTGGGATGTAAATTTGAAACCAGGACTGGCCAAAAAGTCTCCATCCTGGAAATGGGTTAGTTAGCATCTCTGCTTTTAAAGGGGGTAATATTCCCTTTGCCCAGCTGTGTACATATAACCCAGCTAGGAGCCAGGAACAAGTAGTTATAAGTACATAAGTAATGCCACACTGGGAAAAGACCAAAAGTCCATCAAGCCCAGCATCCTGTCCCCGACAGCGGCCAATCTAGGTCAAGGGCACCTGGCAAGCTACCCAAACGTACAAACATTTTATACAAGTTATTCCCGAAATTGTGGATTAGATTGGATTGGATTTATTGATTTTATATACCACTTTATACCATGGTATCAAAGCGGTTAACAATTTACAATTCTCATGAAATTTACAATTGCAATACAATTTTACAGATAAACAGGAATAGCGATCCTGGGGTTTGGGAGGTCAGATTCTCTCACCAGTTCTGGGTTCCACTCAGCTGTTCAGTCCAGAAACCATACTGCTCTCCAAAAGTTTAATAATGAATCTTAACTTTTATTTGCAAACCGCTGCTACAAGCAGACTTTAACTTCAACCTCCTTTCCAGTACAGTCAATTGATAAACTCCAAGGCAATCTTAACATCCACCTTCTGTTATTCCCAGGGGAACACCTTTGCCACTGTCCTCTTCAAGTGTATCTACAGTTGAATTCTTATTCAGGGCTATTTTACATATATACAGTTCTCCTGTCTCTTCCCATCCTGTAGAGAGAGATTATCCCCAAAGGCTGTACTCCTCTTAACACTGAATCACTTTTGTGGGCTCAGACCAGTGGTGTGCTGGAGCCGGCTCGCAAGAGCCGGTTGTTAACTTTTCTTCCGACTTGCGAGCCGGTTGTTAAAACCCGCGAGCTGGCTCTCCTCCCTCCCTCCCTCCCTCCGGATCCGTCCCTCACCGACCTGTCCTTCGAATTCTTAGGGGCAGGCAGTCTTGCCTGCCTGCTGCCAGCGCTAACTCTTCCCCTCTGCCGGTTGGAGCTTTAAAAATGGCCACCGAGACTTCCAGAGGCGGCCTCGCGAGACTTCTGCTGGTCTTGGAGGCCGCCCTTGTAAGTCTCGGCGGCCATTTTGAAGCGCGAACCGGCAGGGGAGAGTCAACGCTGGCAGCGGGCCGGCAAGACTGCCTGCCCTGAAGAATTCGAAGGATAGGTCGGTGAGGGACGGATCCGGAGGGAGGGAGGAGAAGTCGCCGCTGAACAACTCGGGAGGGGTGGCAGGGGAGAGAAGGGAGTCGCTGGGCATGGGTGGATGGAGGGGAGAGAAGGGTCGCTGGGTATGGGTGCATACAGGGCAGGGGAGAGGAGGGTCACTACTGGACATGGGTGGATGGAGGGCAGGGGAAAGGAGGGTCACTGGGTATGGGTGCATAGAGGGCAGGGGAGAGGAGGGTCACTGGGTATGGGTGCATGCAAGGCAGGGGGAGAGAAGGGTCGCTGGACATGGGTGGATGGAGGGCAGGGGGAGAGAAGGGTCGCTGGACATGGGTGGATGGAGGGCAGGGGATAGGAGTGGAGAGAGAAGAAATGCTGGACATGGATGGAGGGGAGGGAAGAAGGAGATGAGATGAGGGAAAAGGAAGAGAGGAGAAAAACTGCACATGGATGAAGAAAATAGGCAGAAGCTGAGGACCAGAAATGAAGAAGAAAGGAGGAAAGGAAAGAAATAAATGGAAAGGAAGCCCTGGAAACGGAGTTAAGAGGACAGATAGCAGCAGAATCGGATACTGGGCCAGCATGATCAGAAAAACAGTCACCAGACAACAAAGGTAGAAAAAAAATCATTTTATTTTCATTATAGTGTTTGGAATATGTTCACTTTGAGAATCAGGTGCTCAACATTAAAAGTTTATATTTATTTATTTTCTTATTTATGGCAGTTTATCGCACATTAATTATGAATTAGATTGGAACCCGGGATCATTTAATTTTTTTTTCCTGGAGTAATGCATTGCCACCCCTCCCAGGCTGTCTCCCCGGCTATAGCCAGCTCTGCAATTTGGGGGGAGGGCGCAGAGGGGGACCGGGGAGAGAGCCTGTTGTTAAGCATTTACCAGCACACCACTGGCTCAGACCCTCCCTCGATCTGACCCTCCTCCAGCGGCAACCCCACCTTTGGTCCACCCTGGTTCTGGGATGAGTTCTCCTTGGCTCCGGTCCACCACTCCTGAGCTGGGCCTTCTTCTACCCAGCTATAGCACACTGTCTCCCGGTTGCCACTTATTAAAGCTGCAACCTGCCTCTCACAGCCAGTGGATCTCTCCAATTCTCAGAACTCCCCTCTCTGTCCTCAATGGCAGGAGATGTTCAGGCAACTCCAGACCTGCAGGCAACCAAAGACTCCCCCATCTCTTTCAAATCCCCCCCCCCCCCCACACACACACACTCTTCAGTACCAGGGCACTATTTCTCTGCATTCAATTTAAATTACTCCCCATGAGTTGGGCTTCCTTCCACCCAGGGACATCCTACCACTCCAGCCCTCTAGCAGGGACCTTCCTCTCCCCAGGGCTCTGGAAAAAATCTATCACTCTAGCAATACCCATTCCATGGGGTATTACATTGATGAAACGTCCAAGTTTTTAAAAGCTTGTGAAATGCAAAATATGAAGGGGCATTTTGAAGTTCCTCGGACAGGGAGTTCCAGAGGAGAGGACCATAATATGAAAATGCATGCTTTCTGGTAGATGGAAGTTTAATCACACCAGGACCCAGAAGTTGCAAACGATTTTTTTTTGTGAAGAGCGAAGTTCCCGTTGAGAGATGTTTTATGACAACTTGCTACAAAGGTAGACCAGATGTCCCAAATGGAATGATTTATAGACCAGACACAGCAGATTAAAGCTGATGCGTGTTGCAATAGATAGCCAATGTAATCGATAAAGCACTGGAGTAATACGGTCAGATCTTTCATACCCTGTTATTAAATGTGCAGCTGTATTGTGCACCAGTTGCAAACATTGACGGCTGGATGTACTCAATCCAGTCAAGTAATCAAGCCTGCTTGTGACAAATACATGTAATAGTTTTATCAAATTACTTTCAGCCTGTATCGGCTTCAGTTGATGCAGTATTCGAAGATTAAAAAACCAGGACTTCACATTGTAGCCTATCTGCAAGTTAAATTTTAATGCATCATCATAACGGAAACCTAGGGGCCCTTTTACTAAGGCAGTAAGGGCTTAGGCCGTAAATAGGCACACGCTAGTTTTAATTTCAGCATATTCCCATTTCCAGGCCCATTCAAAAAATCCCCTTTTCCCAGCCTTGGTAAACAAAATGGTCCAGCGTGCGCACAAAATATGCACCCACACTACCGCAGGCCACGATTTACCGAGATTTAGTAAAAGGACCCCCTAATATTGTTATATCCTGTAAAAGTGGAAGAGATTTACCACATCCTTCTGGAAAAACTTGTAAGTCATTATATTTATGTGAGAGCCACACTGCAGATGATTTTTCTGCATTTAAAATGAGATCATACTCACACATCCAGTCTGTTAGAATCTTAAGGTTTTTTTTTTATTCATATAAGAACATAAGAATAGCTATACTAGGTCAAACCAATGGTCCACCTAGCCCAGTATCCTGCCTCCAACAGTGGCCAATCCATGTCACTAGTAACTAGGCAGAAACCCAAATAGTAGCAACACTCCATGCTAACAATCTCGAGACAAGCAGTGGCTTCTCCTTGTCTGTCTCAATAGCAGACTATAGACTTTTCCTCCAGGAACTTGTCCAAACCTCTTTTAAATCCAGATACTCTAACCGCTGTTACCAAATCCTCCAGTAATGAGTTCCAGAGCTTAACTATTGCTTGAGTGAAAAAATATTTCCTCTTGTTTGTTTTAAAAGTATTTCCATATAGTTGCATCGTGTCCTCTGGTCTTTGTATTTTTTGAAAGAGTAAAAAAAATCGATTCACTTTTACCCGTTCTACACCACTTTGGATTTTGTAGACCTCATTCATATCTCCCTCAGCTATCTCTTTTCCAAGCTGAAGAACCCTAACCACTTTAACTTTTCCACATATGAGAGGTGTTCATTCCCTTTTTCATTTTTGCCTCTCTTCTTTGAACCTTTTCTAATTCTGCTATATCTTTTTTGAGATACGGTGACAAGAATTGAACCATATGGCAACCAGAATTGAACACAATACTCAAGGTGAGGTCGCACCATGGAGCAATACAGAGGCATTATTAATATTCTTGGTCTTATTTACCATCTCTTTCCTAATAATTCCTAGTATCCTGTTTGCGTTTTTGGCCGCCGCCGCCACACACTAGACAGAAGATTTCAGCAATTAAGCCCAGAAATAACATCTTCTTGATTATTTTTCATACAGACAATAAGTTGATGTTGTCAGCAAAAAAATGAAAATCAATCTTCCAGCTATCCAATAATTTTGCTAAAGGTACTAGATACAAATTTAAAAAGTCGGTGAAAGAAGTGATCCTTGCGGAACTCCTCTTTCCAAAACTCTCTTAGTAGAAAGTTCCTGATTCCAACAGACTGACTGTGTACAATGAGAAAAGTAAGAGCCATATTATTGCATGCCACTGATTTGATTTCAGTTGCTCTAAGATGTTACAGGGTTGTGCTGAAAAGTTTAAAGGCAGCTGAATCTCAGTTTAATTAGCCTGGACTCGAAGATAGATTGCTGAGTAGAAAACCCCAGTGACAGAGCTGTGCTGCAGAGGCGTAGCCAGACACCCAATTTTGGGTGGGCCTGGGCCCAAGATGGGTGGGCAGAAGAACCTCGCCCCGTCCCACAGGTGATTTGGTCTCTCCTTCTCTCGCCTGCATGCCATACGGTCTCTCAAACATCCCCCCTCTCCTATATACCTTTTAAACAGCATAATTTCACCAGCAGCGAGCAGCAACTAATACACACTGCTCATGTTGGCCCCACACCCTTCCCTCTGATGCAACTTCCTGTTTCCGCCTAGGCAGAAATACATCAGAGGGAAGGCTGTGGGGCCGGTGCAAGCAGTATGTATGTCATTGCTCACTGCAGGCGAAGATCTGCTACTTACAAGGTATGCAGGAGGGACACTTGTTGGGAGTTTTCGGCTGGTGGGGCTTGGGGATCCCTGCCAGCCACATCATAGGTATGCTGCTACTGGGTGGGCCTGAACCCAAAGTGGGTGGACCTGGGCCCATGCAAGCCCACCCTTGGCGACGCCACTGCTGTGCTGTAAACATAGTAACATATTAAATGACGGCAGATAAAGACCTGTACGGTCCATCCAGTCTGCCCAACAAGATAAACTCATTTACATGGTATGTGATACTTTATATGTATATCCGAGTTTGATTTGTCCTTGCCTTTCTCAGGGCACAGACCGTAGAAGTCTATCCAGCACTGTTCTTGTACTAAGTTGTGAAGCTAACTTCGAAGCACCTTAAAATTTACACTCCAGCCCATCCCTATCTATTCAGTCACGATCAGGGCATAGACCGTAAAAGTCTGCCCAGCTCCCATTTTGTTTCCCAATTATCGGCGTCGCCACCCAATCTCCGCTAAGATTCCGTGGAACCATTCCTTCTAAACAGGATTCCTTTGTGTCTATCCCACCACACATTTTTGAATTCCATTACCGTTTTCATCTCCACCACCTCCTGCGGGAGGGCATTCCCCATAAACCTTAAAGACTGCCACGTTATGTCTGGATTTACTGCTCAAAGGGACCCTTTTGCTAAAGGGTTGCCAGGCAGCAATGGCCTTCCCGTGCAGCAACCCGGAACTACTGTCACCCCCAGCGCGCAGCATATCTGGCGCTGCTGGAGTTTTTGAAAAATTAATACTGCAAGGGGCTACTGCCTGGTTAGCGCGGAGCCCTTACCGCCACCTCAGTGGGTGGCAGTAAGTGCTCACCCCGAAATTGCTGTGTGGCAAGTGTGAACTTACTGCACAGCCATTTCTTTTTTTGGCCTTTTTACTCGCTGAGGTAAAAGGGGCCCTGGCACATGGCAGAAACAGCTGCCGCTGCTAGCATAGGGCCCCCTTTTACCAAAGCCTAGTAAAAAGGCCCTTTGGTGACCTGCTTGATGATTTAGAAGCACTGATGACCAGCTTGTGCTGAAATGTTCAAAGAGAGACAGTGGTTTGTAAAATTGATGTATTTATATTTTTAGTACAATGAACTATTGTACTTAGAATAGTGTTTCAAATAAGGGCTATGAAGGAAAGCACAGTCTTTTGTAAAGTACTCTGGGAATTGTGAACATCCTGGCTTGGATGTTCCATTTTCTACATAGAGGCCCATGTAAAATGGAATTTATAATGTAAAAGACCATCATTATGATCTGAAGAGAGGTTTTGGAACCTTTCCAAGAGATGGTAAAAGGAAAATACATACCTCTCAACTGAATGTACAATTCATCCTGCTCATTAACAAACCAGTAAATATCTTGTAAGTGCTTTATCCAATCCTCTAGAGAGCTGTGGCTGATTCTAGTGTGCCTTACCCAAGTGATTTACGATCTTGCCAATTCTTTTCAGTTTTATCTGTGTCCTTTGGTGGATTGGACATCATAGAGTTCTGAAGTTAGCTGCTTTGTTTGTACAGATTATGTTCAACTCTGTACACTGGATCAGGTAACAGCCTTAATTCTTGTGCAGCAGCAGTTTCAGCTTGGCTAGAGGTCTTTAAATTTAAATTGAATCCTAAGAAACTGGAAGTGCTCTCGATTAGTAGAAGGGATAGGGTTCTATCCTGGCACAAATTAATAGGGTGGATCTGTCCTGTGAGGAGATGGTTGCTGATTTAGGAGTTAGGTTGGATGCAAAACTTATCCTGTGATTCCAAATCTCTTTTGTACTGAGGTCCTTATTCTGAAGCTTGCATTGTATTTGTTATCCCTGCCCTCCTTTAGAGAAAAGGATCTGGTCAGTATTATTCCTGCCCTAATTACTAACAAAATCGATTACTATAATTCAGTTTCAT
This sequence comes from Microcaecilia unicolor, assembly GCF_901765095.1. NCBI lineage: Eukaryota > Metazoa > Chordata > Amphibia > Gymnophiona > Siphonopidae > Microcaecilia > Microcaecilia unicolor. The sequence continues at coordinate 177,057,531 of NC_044037.1, read as the reverse complement.
TGCTTTAGACTTCTTCAGTTCCTCTAGAACATTAAGGCCAAACTATTATTATTTTATTTATTTATTTATTAGGATTTATCTACAGCCTTTTTGAAGGAATTCACTCAGGGCCCCTTTTACTAAGCTGCGGCAAAAGGGGGCCTGCACTGGCTTCAGCACGTGTTTTTGATGCGCACCAAGGCCCCCTTTTACTGCAGCTGGTAAAAGATGAGTCTTTCTTTTTTGTAGGAAATGGCCATGTGGCAAGTGAAGGGCCACCAAGAGACTGAGCTGGGCCTCCACTGCCGTTGCCGCCCCCCCAGGGCCCCCATCGCCACTACTGCCCCCCCCCCCCAATCGCTACCACTGTCGCGTCCCTCTCCTGCTCTTAGGCTGCCAGCTCCACAGTCCCTGGTCTCTACCCGCCCACCCCCAGCCCCATCGACAGCCCCCCTCCGTCCGCCACCAGCCCCCTGCGTTCAAATCGGCAGCGCCTCACCTCCGTGTGAAAGCGTCAGATCGCCTCCCTTCGGGCCCTCCCTGTGTCCCGCCTTCGCGGAAATAGGAAGTTACATCAGATGAGGATGGGACACAGTGAGGGAAGGCCCAAAGGGAGGCGATCAGTCACTTTCACACGGAGGTCAGGCACTGCTGATTTGAATGCAGGGGTCCCGGTGGTGGATGGAGGGGGGCTGTTGATGGAGCTGAGGGCAGGCAGGTGAGACTGGGGACTGCAGTGCCGGAGGCCTGGGAGCATGAGGAGAGAGACCCTGGTGCCGGGCCCCCTTGGAGGCCCGGGCCCAGTGAATTTTGTCCCCCCCTGCCCCCCCTCTCAGTGGCCCTGCTTGCCATGTGGCCATTTTAGCGGGAAGCCCTTACCTGGTAGTAACTGGGCAGCACGTGGCACTGCCCAATTACCACTGTGTACAGCCCAGCACTACAAAAACCGCTCACTAAACAGGAAGTACAGCCAGGCTACTGCAGCAACCCAGCGGTACCTCACACTTGTAGCGCTGGTTATGATGGTGCGCTGAGGGTGGGAAGTAACCCTGGCAGCGCTATAGAAATGCTAAGTAGTAGTAGTAAGTATCGCTGGGTTCCTGCGGTAGCCTGGCTGTACTTCCTGCTTAGTGAACGGTAAGCCCATGTTGAGCTTACCGCTGCTTTGTAAAAGGGGCCTTCAAGGCGGTGTACAGCAAGAATAAGTCAAGCATAAGCAATAGACAATTACAGCAATAAAAATATTCAATATTAGAGGGGGAAAAAGAATTGGTTAGACACCTCTACTCTGGAAGAACTATAGTATAATATAGTATTTATTCTTCTATTCTGCGTATATCAAAATTGGTTCAATGCGGATCACAACTCCTAAGAAACCAGGTGCAACCTGGGAAATACATAAAAAAGGTTGCATAACATAATTAAATCAGAAAACAACCACATGAGTGTACAAATTACATAATTATTCCATTATTTATCAACACAATTGTAAACTATTACTATGTACCAAATCTCTGGAATAAAAAAAGTCTTTAAAAACTTCCGAAAAAGGTTTGTCATCTGTAATGAACCATAAATCGATTGGAAAGAGCTTCCACAATTTCACTGCCTGGAAAGAAAAGGAGGATTCAAATAAACGGGACAATATCATCTCTCTGGGATTAGGAAAAGCAAAATGACTTGGCTGTCTCATTGACCGGACCCTTACTGATGAAGCAAATTCAAACAGAGAATTCATGTATAATGCAAGATCTTAAACAGATTATAATAAAACTTGAATATCACCCTGGCCTCTACTGGAAGCCAATGAAGGAGCAACAAAAACAAGGAAACATGATCAAGTCTAGATAGTGAAAAAAATCAGCCTAACTGCTGTATTCTGTATTGTCTGTAGTTTTTTTTAAATACTTTTTGAATAATTTAGATAAATCACATTGCAATAGTCAATTTGAGCTACTAAAAGTGACTGAACCAACAGTATGAAATGGGCAGAAATCAAAATATTTACAAATTCTAAGCAGTTTCTTCATTAGGAAAAAAAATTTCTTAACTATAGAATTAATTTAAGCATCTAACGACAATGGTTTGGTCAATCACTATTCCCAAAATTCTGATTCATGTTGAGAAACATTTAAATGATTTATCACATGAGGAAGTAGCATTCCTACTCACTAACATAAATTTTGTTTGTTTTTTTGTTATTGAATTTCAGATGATGTTGTAACATCTAGCCACTTATTAATTGCAGTCTGGCTTCTTTGGTAGCCTCAAAAGGTGATTGAATTGGAATTAATACAGTAATATCATCAAATTAATACAGTAATATCATCAGTGTGTGTATATATATATATATATATATATATATATATATATATATATATATATTTCTCCGAGGACAAGCAGGCTGCTTGTTCTCACTGATGGGTGACGTCCACGGCAGCCCCTCCAATCGGAATCTTCACTACCAAAGTCCTTTGCTAGTCCTCGCGCGCCCGCGCGCACCGCGCATGCGCGGCCGTCTTCCCGCCCGAAACCGGCTCGAGCCGGCCAGTCTTCTTTTGTCCGCACTTGGTACGGTCGTGTTTTCGCCGTGTCGAGCCCCGGAAAGTCGACCTCGCGCGTCCTTTTTCGACGTGTTTTTTCTTCGGAAAATCCTCAAAAACTGTTCGGGAAGTGCTCCGGAAGCCCTCTCGGGTTTCGTTTGCCCCTTCCCGTATTTTCAGATTTTGCCCCGGTAAGTTTTCTTTCGTCGTCGGGGTAGGCCTCTTTTCGGCCTCGGTCGAGATTTTTCTCCCTCAAAGTTTTGGTGCTCACTTTCGCCATTTCGGCTTTTGATTTCGCCGGCGCGATTTTCCGCCCATGACATCGAAGCCTTCCAGCGGCTTCAAGAAGTGCACCCAGTGCGCCCGGGTAATCTCGCTCACTGACAGGCACGCGTCGTGTCTTCAGTGTCTGGGGGCCGAGCACCGCCCTCAGGCCTGTAGTCTGTGTTCCCTTTTGCAAAGGCGGACTCAGGTAGCGAGATTGGCCCAGTGGAACGTTTTGTTCTCGGGCTCTTCGTCGGCATCGGCACCGGGGGTATCGAGTGCATCGACGTCTTCAGCGTCCAGAGCTTCATCCTCGGCCGCCAGTGCATCGAGTGCATCGAGGCATCGGCCCTCTGCATCGGCGCCGAGACATCGGATAGCTGCATCGACGTCGGTGGTACCGGGACCTCGTCTGCTGATGTCGTCGGACGGTGGTGCATCGTCTGGAGCGCAGGTGAGGGCTGTCCATTCCCCTGCTGGTGGCGGTGAGCCTTCGGGTGGGTCTCCCCCTACCCTGAGGGCTCCTGCGGTACAGCCCCCCCGAGACCGACCTCCTTCGGCCTCGGCCCCAAGGAAGCGACGGCTGGATTCTACGTCCTCCTCGTCGGTACCGGGAAGCTCCGGTGACATGCTTCGTTCCAAGAAGTCGAAGAAGCATCGTCACCGGTCCCCTTCCCGTGTCGGTACCGAGAGCTCTGGGTCGCCGAGGGAGTCGGCACCCAGCAGGCATCGGCACCGAGAGGACCGCTCACCCTCTGTTCAGGAGGTGTCGATGCGCTCCACTCTGGACAGCCCGGAACAGCCTCCACGCCCGGAACAGGTTCTGACGTCGACGCCTGCATCGACTTCCATGCCTTTCTCTGCAGCCGCTCTGAACGAGAGCCTCCGGGCCGTTCTCCCAGAGATCCTGGGAGAGCTGCTGCGCCCTACCCCTCCGGTACTGGCGCCCTACCCCTCCGGTACTGGCGCCGGCTGGCCCATCGCCCGAGGTGAGGTCTCCGGTGTCAGTACCGCGTGCGGTGCCGGCTGCCGTCGCCTCCCAGGAAGGCTCCCCGACTACGTCGGCGGAGGGAGCTTCGCCGATGCGGGCGAGGGAGTCTACCTCTCGACGCCCCCATCGTGGACGTGGCTCCACGGAGTCGAGTCGGGCACGGTTGCAGACACAGGTCCGTGAACTTGTGTCTGACACCGAGGGTGAGGCCTCGTGGGAAGAGGAAGAAGACCCCAGATATTTCTCTGACGAGGAGTCTGAGGGTCTTCCTTCCGATCCCACTCCCTCTCCTGAAAGACAGCTTTCCCCTCCTGAGAGTCTGTCTTTCGCTTCCTTTGTACGGGAGATGTCTACGGCCATCCCCTTCCCGGTGGTTGTGGAGGACGAGCCCAGGGCTGAAATGTTTGAGCTCCTGGACTATCCTTCTCCACCTAAGGAAGCGTCCACTGTTCCCCTGCACCATGTCCTCAAAAAGACATTGCTGGCGAACTGGACCAAGCCTTTAACTAATCCCCACATCCCCAAGAAGATCGAGTCCCAGTACCGGATCCATGGGGACCCAGATCTGATGCGCACTCAGTTGCCTCATGATTCTGGAGTTGTGGATCTGGCCCTAAAGAAGGCTAAGAGTTCTAGGGAGCATGCTTCGGCGCCCCCGGGCAAGGACTCTAGAACCTTAGACTCCTTTGGGAGGAAGGCCTACCATTCTTCTATGCTCGTGGGCAAAATTCAGTCTTACCAGCTCTACACGAGCATACACATGCGGAACAATGTGCGGCAGTTGGCGGGCTTGGTTGATGCTCTCCCCCCTGAGCAAGCCAAGCCTTTTCAGGAGGTGGTCAGGCAGCTGAAGGCGTGCAGAAAATTCCTGGCCAGAGGGGTGTATGACACCTTTGATGTTGCGTCCAGGGCCGCTGCTCAAGGTGTGGTGATGCGCAGGCTCTCATGGCTGCGTGCCTCCGACCTGGAGAATAGAATCCAGCAGCGGATTGCGGACTCGCCTTGCTGTGCGGATAACATTTTTGGAGAGAAAGTCGAACAGGTGGTAGAGCAGCTCCACCAGCGGGACACCGCATTCGACAAATTCTCCCGCCGGCAGCCTTCAGCTTCTACCTCTACAGGTAGACGATTTTTCGGGGGAAGGAAGACTGTTCCCTACTCTTCTGGCAAGCGTAGGTACAATCCTCCTTCTCGACAGCCTGCGGCCCAGGCTAGCAGCGTGCGACTCAGCAAGGCCCCTCGGCTCCCCAGCAAAAGCAAGGGACGAGCTTTTGACTGGCTCCAGCAGAGCATAGCCGACATCCAAGTGTCAGTGCCGGGCGACCTACCAGTCGGATGGAGGTTGAAAGCTTTTCACCAAAGGTGGCCTCTCATAACCTCCGATCAGTGGGTTCTCCAAATAGTCCGGCAAGGATACACCCTCAATTTGGCCTCAAAACCTCCAAATTGTCCACCGGGAGCTCAGTCTTACAGCTTCCAGCACAAGCAGGTACTTGCAGAGGAACTCTCCGCCCTTCTCAGTGCCAATGCGGTCGAGCCCGTGCCATCCGGGCAAGAAGGGCTGGGATTCTATTCCAGGTACTTCCTTGTGGAAAAGAAAACAGGGGGGATGCGTCCCATCCTAGACCTAAGGGCCCTGAACAAATATCTGGTCAAAGAAAAGTTCAGGATGCTTTCCCTGGGCACCCTACTTCCCATGATTCAGGAAAACGATTGGCTATGCTCTCTGGACTTGAAGGATGCCTACACACACATCCCGATACTGCCAGCTCACAGACAGTATCTGCGATTTCAGCTGGGCACACGTCACTTCCAGTACTGTGTGCTACCCTTTGGGCTCGCCTCTGCGCCCAGGGTGTTCACAAAGTGCTTGGCTGTAGTAGCAGCAGCACTTCGCAGGCTGGGGGTGCACGTGTTCCCATATCTCGACGATTGGCTGGTGAAGAACACGTCCGAGGCAGGAGCCCTGCAGTCCATGCAGATGACTATTCGCCTCCTGGAGCTACTGGGGTTTGTGATAAATTACCCAAAGTCCCATCTTCTCCCGGCACAGAGACTCGAATTCATAGGAGCTCTGCTGGATTCTCGGACGGCTCGCGCCTATCTCCCAGAGGCGAGAGCCAACAACTTGTTGTCCCTCGTCTCGCGGGTGCGAGCGTCCCAGCAGATCACAGCTCGGCAGATGTTGAGATTGCTGGGCCACATGGCCTCCACAGTTCATGTGACTCCCATGGCCCGCCTTCACATGAGATCTGCTCAATGGACCCTAGCTTCCCAGTGGTTTCAGGCTGCTGGGGATCTAGAAGACGTGATCCACCTGTCCACGAGTTTTCTCGAATCCCTGTACTGGTGGACGATTTGGTCCAATTTGACTCTGGGACGTCCTTTCCAAATTCCTCAGCCACAAAAAGTGCTGACCACGGATGCGTCTCTCCTGGGATGGGGAGCTCATGTCGATGGGCTTCACACCCAAGGAAGCTGGTCCCTCCAGGAACGCGATCTACAGATCAATCTTCTGGAGTTGCGAGCGATCTGGAACGCTCTGAAGGCTTTCAGAGATCGGCTGTCCCACCAAATTATCCAAATTCAGACAGACAACCAGGTTGCCATGTACTATGTCAACAAGCAGGGGGGCACCGGATCTCGCCCCCTGTGTCAGGAAGCCGTCAGCATGTGGCTCTGGGCTCGCCGTCATGGTGCTCCAAGCCACATACCTGGCAGGCGTAAACAACAGTCTGGCCGACAGACTGAGCAGGATTATGCAACCTCACGAGTGGTCGCTCAACTCCCGAGTGGTGCGCCAGATCTTCCAAGCATGGGGCACCCCCTTGGTGGATCTCTTCGCATCTCGAGCCAACCACAAAGTCCCTCAGTTCTGTTCCAGGCTTCAGGCCCACGGCAGACTGGCATCGGATGCCTTCCTCCTGGATTGGGGGGAGGGTCTGCTGTATGCTTATCCTCCCATTCCTCTGGTGGGGAAGACTTTGTTGAAACTCAAGCAAGACCGAGGCACCATGATTCTGATTGCTCCTTTTTGGCCACGTCAGATCTGGTTCCCTCTTCTTCTGGAGTTATCCTCCGAAGAACCGTGGAGATTGGAGTGTTTTCCGACCCTCATCACGCAGGACGAAGGGGCTCTTCTGCATCCCAGCCTCCGGTCCCTGGCTCTCACGGCCTGGATGTTGAGAGCGTAGACTTTGCCTCTTTGGGTCTGTCAGAGGGTGTCTCCCGCATCTTGCTTGCTTCCAGGAAAGATTCCACTAAGAGGAGTTACTTCTTTCTATGGAGGAGGTTTGCCGTCTGGTGTGACAGCAAGGCCCTAGATCCTCGCTCTTGTCCTACACAGACCCTGCTTGAATACCTTCTGCACTTGTCTGAGTCTGGTCTCAAGACCAACTCTGTAAGGGTTCACCTTAGTGCAATCAGTGCATACCATTACCATGTGGAAGGTAAGCCGATCTCGGGACAGCCTTTAGTTGTTCGCTTCATGAGAGGTTTGCTTTTGTCAAAGCCCCCTGTCAAGCCTCCTACAGTGTCATGGGATCTCAATGTCGTTCTCACCCAGCTGATGAAACCTCCTTTTGAGCCACTGAACTCCTGCCATCTGAAGTACTTGACCTGGAAGGTCATTTTCTTGGTGGCAGTTACTTCAGCTCGTAGAGTCAGTGAGCTTCAGGCCCTGGTAGCCCAGGCCCCTTACACCAAGTTTCATCATAACAGAGTAGTCCTCCGCACTCACCCTAAGTTCTTGCCAAAGGTCGTGTCGGAGTTCCATCTGAACCAGTCAATTGTCTTGCCAACATTCTTTCCCCGTCCTCATTCCTGCCCTGCTGAACGTCAGCTGCACACATTGGACTGCAAGAGAGCATTGGCCTTCTACCTGGAGCGGACACAGCCCAACAGACAGTCCGCCCAATTGTTTGTTTCTTTTGATCCCAATAGGAGGGGAGTGGCTGTGGGGAAACGCACCATATCCAATTGGCTAGCAGATTGCATTTCCTTCACTTACGCCCAGGCAGGGCTGGCTCTTGAGGGTCATGTCACGGCTCATAATGTTAGAGCCATGGCTGCGTCGGTAGCCCACTTGAAGTCAGCCTCTATTGAAGAAATTTGCAAAGCTGCGACGTGGTCATCTGTCCACACATTCACATCTCATTACTGCCTGCAGCAGGATACCCGACGCGACAGTCGGTTCGGGCAGTCAGTTCTTCAGAACCTGTTTGGGCTTTAGGATCCAACTCCACCCCCCGAGGGCCCTGTTTGTTCTGTTCCAGGCTGCACTCTCAGTTAGTTGGTACATTTTTTAGGTCAATCTCAGTTATGTCCTCGCCGTTGCGAGGCCCAATTGACCATGGTTATTGTTTTGAGTGAGCCTGGGGGCTAGGGATACCCCATCAGTGAGAACAAGCAGCCTGCTTGTCCTCGGAGAAAGCGAATGCTACATACCTGTAGAAGGTATTCTCCGAGGACAGCAGGCTGATTGTTCTCACAAACCCGCCCACCTCCCCTTTGGAGTTGTGTCTTCCCTTGTCTTTGTCTTGCTACATATGAGACTGGCCGGCTCGAGCCGGTTTCGGGCGGGAAGACGGCCGCGCATGCGCGGTGCGCGCGGGCGCGCGAGGACTAGCAAAGGACTTTGCTAGTGAAGATTCCGATTGAAGGGGCTGCCGTGGATGTCACCCATCAGTGAGAACAATCAGCCTGCTGTCCTCGGAGAATACCTTCTACAGGTATGTAGCATTCGCTATATATATATATATATATATATATATATATATATATATATATATATATAAGCAAATTCTAATGCAACTATTAATACTTATAAATCTTTATTCCATTATTACACATTTTACATATTCACATTATTGTTCATTATTTATTAAAACCCACAAATATCACCATTCATTCTTCATTCATACATACATAACTTATACATTTTTAAACCTATTCAAATACCCTAATACAAAATATATTTTCTCAAAACTTGCCAATCAAGTCCAACAGTGGTTAACCTAACCAACTATCAGTGCACTCAATGCAATTATACACAAATATATTGCTAAAAGGTTCTTCCAAGTTCTTCCAAGGACCCAATCATTTTGAAGTTATCCAAAAACTGATATCATTCCGATGTAAGCAAATTTTTCATTATGCACCAAAATCCACTGTTACTTCACTTAATAGGCAGAATTGTCCTTAAAATATCTTTCACTCCGAGACCATATACCTCCCGGAAAATTCATGTAATTTTCACCATCTTAATTCAGTCAGCTACTAGCACATGACTGCTTGCACTGTTCCTCGTAACTGAAGACATGAAGACATCACTGGTTTAGATTTGGCAATACAATCTCTTTTTCACCAGGACCCAACACGCACGTGTTTCGCTTCTCCGAGCGTCTTCAGGGGTCACAATCGGCTATCGCAGACTGTTGGGCACTCGAGACCAGTCATTCGCTAGGTCGTCACTTCGGACGCCCACACTTCGGCTTAATCTGATAGACTTAAACTGATGCTATCTACTTATGATCTGAGACTTGTAGTACAAAGGCTAGTGTTGTCACAGTTGGACTACTACAGTGCCCTATATCTCGGAATATCACCACCGAGACTTAGGGCTTTGCAGATGGTCCAAAATGTGGCAGCATGATTGATAGCTGGGTAGGTAAATTTGTTCATGTCTCACCATTTCTTAAGAACTTGCACCGGTTACCTGTTGTCCAGCAGATACAGTATAAGGTTCTGACACTAATCCATCGCACTTTGTATGCGGTTGCTCCTGCCTACTTTCGAGAAGTTTTGAAGGTATACCATCCTACCAGATCTTTGAGATCGGATAAAACAATGCAATTGTCACTGGATCCAATTATGCAATCACGCTATGAAAGAGACAAGATCCTCATCGTTTACAGTGGATGGTACACAGCTACGTAATGCACTCAAAGGTCACTTTCATTTATGTAATGATGTGTTTCGATTTAAGAAGAAGCTTAAAACACAGCTTTTTGTGGCAGCATTCTATTCAGTATTGATTACTATACTGTTTATCTGATTTAATCTAATGGGTAATAATTGGATTGTTTTGTATTTTTTGTGTCTTGTTCTTATTATGTATGTAATTGTGGAAACCACCTAGGTTTTAATGTGGTATATAAATTTAAAAATAGATAGATAGATAGATAGATAGATAGATAGATAGATAGATAGATAGATAGATAGATAGATAGATAGATAGATAAAATATGTCAAGAAATCGACCCTCTCCAAGGTAAACCCAAGAGAGTGAGCAAACATATTAAAAAGAATTGGTGAAAGTGGAGAGCCTTGGGACACTCCACAAGGAATAGCCCAACCGTTTGATATAATATTATTCATCTTCACCTTATAAATCTTAGACAAGAAAATTTGGAACCAGTTTAGCGCATTGCCTGAGATTCCAATTTCGTCAAGTACATTCAGTATCTACATGGGCTACCTGTGTAAAGGTGGATCAAGTTTAGGACTTTGGTGTATCTGTTTAAGGTACTGACACATGTGGACACAAAATGTTTACAGTCACAAAAGAGAGGGAATACAGTATACAAGAACAACCAAACAACCAAACAAAGCAAACACTGGGCCTTCAGGATTGAGAAAAATGTAGTTCTTTATTTATAATGGAGACCCGACACGGTCCGTGTTTCGGCGTTCTATAAACGAGTTGTTCAAACAGCGGGTAATATAACCTGATTGTTTATTCCACATCTTTGTCAACTTATTATCTTGCTGACCTATAGGAGTCCCTTGACCCCTGATGCAGGCGTTTGTACGCAGAAACACGGACCGTGTCGGGTCTCCATTATAAATAAAGAACTACATTTTTCTCAATCCTGAAGGCCCAGTGTTTGCTTTGTTTGACACAAAATGTTTGGCAGAATTATTGTCTGAATGTCACCCTAATCAGCTACTTAGATCCTTTCAGCAAAGTCCAATTGGAAGTGTCTACACTCCAACAAGCTAGACTGGTGCTATGAAACCTGGTTTATATGAAGATCCAATAACAGCTGAGGCATTGGGTTTCTAGGAAAGCAGTGAAATTTTGGTAATTTTCTCAGGTTTTGCTGTGGCTGAATGGCTTTTGTTGAGGTTAGGGAGCTTCCTGACAAAAATGGAGAGAAAATGTGGACATATATTGTTGTAATGGAAGTCTGGCCTTTTTATTGTTTTATGCTTTGGCATTTTAACTGTAAACTACATAGTAACATAGTAGATGACGGCAGAAAAAGACCTGCATGGTCCATCCAGTCTGCCCAAGACAAACTCATATGTGTATACCTTAACTTGAATTTGTACCTGTCCTTTTCAGGGCACAGACCATATAAGTCTGCCCAGCAGTATTTCCCGCCTCCCAACCACCAGTCCCGCCTCCCATCAGCAGCTCTGGTACAGACCGTATAAGTCTGCCCTCCCCTATCCTCGCCTCCCAATCACCACCCCCTCTCCCATCAGCGGCTCTGGTACAGACCGTATAAGTCTGCCCTCCCCTATCCTCGCCTCCCAACCACCACCCCCTCTTCCCCCCAACTGCTCCGCCACCCAATTTCAGCTAAGCTTCTGAGGATCCATTCCTTCTGCACAGGATTCCTCTTTGCATATCCCATGCATGTTTGAACTCCGTTACCGTTTTCATCTCCACCACCTCCCGCGGGAGGGCATTCCAAGCGTCCACCACCCTCTCTGTGAAAAAATACTTCCTGACATCTTTCCTGAGTCTGCCCCCCTTCAATCTCATTTCATGTCCTCTCGTTCTACCGCCTTCCCATCTCCGGAAAAGATTCGTTTGCGGATTAATACCTTTCAAATATTTGAACGTCTGTATCATATCACCCCTGTTCCTCCTTTCCTCCAGGGTGTACATGTTCAGGTCAGTAAGCCTCTCTTCATAAGTCTTGGAACGTAAATCCCATACCATCCTCGTAGCTTTTCTTTGCACCGCTTCCATTTTTTTTTCATCCTTTGCAAGATACGGCCTCCAAAACTGAACACAATACTCCAGGTGGGGCCTCACCAACGTCTTATACAGGGGCATTAAAACCTCCTTTCTTCTGCTGGTCACTCCTCTCTCTATACAGCCTAGCAATCTTCTAGCTACTGCCACCGCCTTGTCGCACTGTTTCGTCGCCTTCAGGTCCTCAGATACTATCACCCCAAGATCCCTCTCCCCGTCCGTGCCTATCAGACTCTCCACGCCTAACACATACGTCTCCCTTGGATTTCTACTCCCCAAGTGCATCACTTTGCATTTCTTCGCATTGAATTTTAATTGCCAAACGTTAGACCATTCTTCTAGCTTCTTCAGATCTTTTTTCATGTTTTCCACACCCTCCGGGGTGTCCACTCTGTTGGAAATCTTGGTGTCATCCGCAAAAAGGCAAACCTTACCTTGTAACCCCTCAGCAATGTCACTCACAAATATATTGAACAGAATCGGCCCCAGCACCGATCCCTGAGGCACTCCACTACTCACCTTTCCCTCCTCCGAACGAACTCCATTCACCACCACCCTCTGGCGTCTGTCTGTCAACCAGTTCCTAATCCAGTTCACCACTTCGGGTCCTATCTTCAGGTTGTCTAGTTTATTTAAGAGCCTCCTGTGGGGAACCATGTCGAAAGCCTTGCTGAAATCTAAGTAGATGACGTCCATAGCACGTCCTTGATTTAATTCTCCTGTCACCCAGTCAAAGAATTCAATGAGATTCGTTTGGCACAATTTCCCTTTGGTGAAACCATGTTGTCTCGGATCTTGCAACTTATTGGCTTCCAGGAAATTCACTATCCTTTCCTTCAGCATGGCTTCCATTACTTTTCCAATAACCGAAGTGAGGCTTACCGGCCTGTAGTTTCCAGCTTCTTCCCTATCCCCACTTTTGTGAAGAGGGACCACCTCCGCCGTTCTCCAATCCCTCGGAACCTCTCCCGTCTCCAAGGATTTATTAAACAAGTCTTTAAGAGGACCCGCCAGAACCTCTCTGAGCTCCCTCAGTATTCTGGGGTGGATCCCGTCCGGCCCCATGGCTTTGTCCACCTTCAGCTTTCCAAGTTGTTGATACACACTCTCTTCTGTGAACGGCGCTCTATCCACCTCATTCTCAGGTGTACTTTTGCTAGTCCCTCTCGGTCCTTCCCCAGGGTTTTCTTCAGTGAAAACAGAACAAAAGTACAGTATCTATTTAGCAAATTGGCTTTTTCTTCATCATTTTCTACATAGCGTTTTGTTGTATCTTTTAGTCTCACAATTCCCTTTATAGTCTTTCTCCTTTCACTAATATACCTGAAGAAGTTTTTGTCTCCCCTCCTTACATTTCTAGCCATTTGTTCTTCCGCTTGCGCCTTCGCCAGACGTACCTCTCTCTTGGCTTCTTTCAGTTTCATCCGGTATTCCTCCCCGTGTTCCTCCTCTTGAGATTTTCTATATTTCTGGAACGCTAACTCTTTAATCTTTATTTTCTCAGCCACTTGCTTTGAGAACCATATCGGTTTCCTTTTTCTCTTGCTTTTATTTACTCTCCTTACATAAAGGTCTGTGGCCCTGTTTATTACTTCTTTTAGCCTGGACCACTGTCCTTCCACTTCTCGTATGTCCTCCCAGCCCATCAGCTCCTTCCTCAGGTATTCTCCCATTTTGTTAAAGTCAGCTCGCTTGAAATCCAGGACTTTGAGTTTAGAGTGGTCGCCATCCACATGAGCCGTTACATCAAAACAAACCGTTTGATGATCACTGTTTCCCAGGTGTGCAGCCACTTGGACATTTGACACACTATCCCCATTCGTGAGCACCAGATCCAACGTGGCTTCCCTCCCTCGTGGGTTCGTTCACCATTTGTCTGAGCAGAGCACTTTGGAAAGCATCCACAATCTCTCTACTTCTTTCCGATTTTGCAGACGGAACCTTCCAATCTACATCCGGCAGATTAAAATCTCCCAACAACAGCACCTCTCTTTTCTTCCCCAACTTTTGAATATCAGCGATCAGATCTTTATCTAGTTCTTCCAATTGTGTCGGGGGTCTATAGACAACACCCACGTGGACCAAGGTTCTATCCTCTCTTTTTAAGGTGATCCATATCGCTTCTTCCTTTCCCCAGTTCCCTGTCATTTCAGTCGCTGCGATATCATTTCTCACATACAGAGCTACTCCTCCACCTATACGTCCCTCTCTATCCTTCCTAAAAAGATTATAGCCTGGTATGTTTACATCCCATTCATGGGAACCATTGAGCCATGTCTCTGTGACTGCAACTATGTCCAAGTCAGCCTCCAAAATCAGGGCTTGAAGGTCATGAATTTTATTGCTTAGACTGCGAGCATTTGTGGTCATTGCTTTCCATGTACATTTCCTAGTATGTGTTTTGGTTTTAGTGATTTGTGAGGGTGTTTTCTCTTTGGGTACCTTCTCATATTTTTGTTCCCCCTTCCTTGCTTTTTCTTTTTTTTCCGCTTCAGTTTTATTTTCAGGAACATCACAGTGCTGTAGTGGAGCAAAAGAATTTTGTAGTGGCAACACTTGTGCGGGCGGATGCTTCTGTGTCACATGATGAAGTCTGCCCGAGCCTACTGTGAACCATCTGTTCTTATGTGGTTTTATTCTTTGAGGCAGTGGTGAGAAGTTATGATTCTGCACAGTCCTATAAGTTGCTTTAATTGCATCTAATTCTTGCATTACTTTACAGAGCTCTTGTTTTAAAGTAGATAGCTGAAGACAGATAGGACAAGCTTTAAGTCTCAAGATGATTGGCCTTGAAACTAAAGCATCACAATTATTGCAGAGAATAAAAGTCATCCTGATTGGTTGAAATGGGTATGAACAGGTGTACTATGTTGGAGTAACAGCCTGCAAGACTGCCTGTGTATGATTGAGTAAAGTTAATGAGGTTTGGTTTGTCTATAAATATGTGGAAAATCCTGGGGTGGGATTATAAATTCCAAAGTGTCAGCTAAGTGCTGTTGATTTGTTGAATGGGTATGAATAGGTATTTTATGATGAGGCTGTAATCTTGGAATGGCAGTCAATCAAATCTGCTTAAATAAATACATTTTCCATGCCCACAGCCATTGCAGTTCTGTTAAAATGTATCGGGTCAATATTCAGCTCACTGTGGTCACTGTTTTTATAAACATTGGCTGCCATGGGACTTTTATCCCCAGTTATTAAGCACCAGGTGATACCCAGATACTGATGCTGACCATCTGGGTTTAATGCAGCAGCCAGGACTTATCTGAGTACCAGCAATATTCAGATCGGTACAGCCTTTGGAACAGGAAATGTATAAATATGATTCTTTCTTCCTGTTTCCTGTTTGTGACATTAATGTTTTATGCTGCTGGGTTTGTGAGCTACATATCACCCCACTGGTAAGTTCTTTATTTTCCTGGTGATTTTTACCAGACAGCCTTTATGCTATTCATTCTTTATTTACTTTTCTGGTTGTTTTTTGGAGGTGTTACAGCTCTGGCTGCTTTTTAATATGTGTTGCTGTTCACTTAGGGTCTCTTTTACTAAACCGAGCTAGTGATTCCCGGCGGGTGCAAATGAGAGGAAGCCCACAGGAATTGAATGGGCTTCCTTTCATTGGCCATGTGAGGATTGTTAGTGTGGTTTAGTAAAAGAGGCCCTTATAGAGTTGCATTGGCTTGACCATTTTAAGAAAGGACTTGTGCTTGTGTGTCCCTAGATGGCTTACAATTTACAATTGTTGAAGTTACAGTGATGTATGTGACTTGCAATTTTTGATTATACAGAGTTTGCAAGGTGGTGTAGAACATCGGTATCATGTATGGCTAACCATAGAATTTTCTAAAAAGGTAGATCTTTAGTTTTTTCTGAACTGGAGGTAGTTTGTAATGCTTTTTGTGATCTTGGGTGTTGAGTTCCACAATTTGGATCCCAGATAGCTAAATCCAGCCATGCAGATGGATTTGTATGTTATGTTTCTGCAGTTTGGTAGGTGAAGTAGTGAGTAGCTTCTGGTTTCTGGATTTACATTTCTTGGGGATAGTTCAATCAGGTCTAGCATGTAATAAGGAGACATGCTGAATAGTATTTTGAAAATGAGGGTGCTGGATTTGAAAAATAGTCTTGCCTTGATTGGGAGCCAGTGTACCGCTTTGAGTAATGGTGTTGCTCTTTTGTATTTTGACTTTTTGAATATTAGTCTTGCCACGGTGTTTTAAACAGTCTGCAGTGATTTTAGTATGTTTTCTTTGCACCCTACATATGCTGCATTGCAGTAGTCTAGTTGGGACAGTATCAGCGATTGTACTAGTAGGTGAAATGGTTGTCTGGGCAAGTAGTCTCTGATCCTTCTCAGTTTCCATAGATTTCTGAAACTCTTTGATGTGATGATACTTGGCTCTCTAGAGTAAGACGTTTATTGGGAATAATTACTAGTATTTTTAGTTGTGTTTTGATTTGGTACGTTTGTTGGTCAATTGTGAAATGTTGTTAAGAAGTGGGGTTAAGTGGGCTGGATAGGCCAGGAACTTGTTTTTATCTTTATTTAGTTTGAGTTTAAAGGTTGTGGACCAATCTTCCATCAGGTCTAGACCGTTTTTTAATCTTATCCAGTATTTCTGTGATGTTGTTGTTGAAAGGTATATATATAACGACATCATCAGCATATATGAATGGGTTAAATCCCATTTGTTCCTGTTTTTTGCCCAGTGGAGCCATCATTACTTTGAACAATATTGGTGATATTGGAGAGCCCTGTGGCTCTGGTCCTGGGGAACTGAGGAACTGAGTTCGATTCCCACTTCAGGCACAGCACCTTCTGACTCTGGGCAAGTCACTTAACCCTCCATTGCCCCAGGTACAAATAAATACCTGTATATGTAAGCCGCATTGAGCCTGCCATGAGTGGGAAAGCGCAGGGTACAAATGTAACTTAAAAAAAAAATCCAGGAGGCTGAGAGTTGGTTAGACATCTTTACAATGTAGGATCTAGTCCTTAGAAAGCCATTAAACCAGGCTGCCACTGTGATATATCAAATTGGACTAATAGGATGTTCTGTCCTTGGCATATTAGCCTTCTGAATTTTCTTATCAGGGTGATTATGACTGTCTCAGTGCAGTATAATGGTCTGAATCCTGACTGTGAGTTATGAAGGAGTGGGAAATGTGTTAAGTAATCCATTAGTTTTTTATGCTACTAGAACTTCCAGTGTTTTGATCATTAGTTGTATTGAGGCCACTGGTCTATAATTTGTGAGTTCATTGATCTTGCTAGTGGTGTCTTTGAGGAGTGGAGTGAGTATAGTATTGCCCTTGTCGGAGGGGAAATGGCCATTCGAGAGCATGTATTTTATGTGTTCAGTAAAGCACTCAATGAACCAGTCTGGTGGATTTTTCATCATGTAATTGGGGCAGCTGTCTAGTAGGCAGTTTGCATGTGAGTATTTTGTCAGTAATGTTTTAACTGAGCTGGTTGTGGGTGTCTCGAAGGAGGACCAGATTCTATCTGTCTTGATATGATCATTGTTGGTTTCACATTCGTGTAAGAAGTCTGTAAAAGACATCTGTGTACAGCAAGATTTGATCTTATCTTACTATCTTTTGCTCGAAGTCTTGTGAGAGTTTGTCTGCAGTTGTTGGTGTTTCATTTGATACTCGCAATGCTTGGGTGTTTAATAGATTGTGCATGAGTTCGTATAATTTTTTTGTTTTATTCCATTCTGGGTTCACATATGTGCTATTCTGCTTTAGCATTCTTTTTATTGTGTTTATACATTCTTAGGGTTTTCCTCCATATGATTTTGTTCATTTCTGATTTGTTTTTGGACCATTTTCTTTCTAGCTTTCTACAAAGTTTTTTCATTTCCAGTAATTTGTTGTTAAACCATGGACGTGGTTGGTTGTTATTTCTTGTTTTCTTTTTGAGTGGTGATATTTTATTCAGTGTTTTTTTTGCTGAGTTCATCCCATTTAAGTTTTTTTTTTTTAATTATTTTTTGCTTTCTACCATCAATTTTCTATATAGGATTCCTCTGTGTTCATCCCAAGTGTTTTTGAATTCCATCACTGAGAAAATATTTCATCAATCAACATGTAATTAAACTCTGGAATTCATTGCCAGAAAATGTGGTAAAAGCAGTTAGCTTAGCAGGGTTTAAAAAGGTTTGGATATTTTCCTAAAAGAAAAGTCCATAAACCATTATTAAGATGGACTTGGGAAAATCCACAGCTTATTTCTAGGATAAGCAGAATAAAATCTATTTTACTGTTCTGGGATCTAGCCAGATACTTGTGACCTGGATTGGCCACTGTTGGAAACAGGATACTGGGCTTGATGGACCTTCTGTCTGTCTAGGTATGTTCTTTTAATACTGTGCCAAATTTAGGAACCTGGAGTAACATCAGATTTATGGCTGGTGTAATTGCAGGTGCCTAAATGTAAGGCATGCCAATGCCAGGTTAAGCCTATATTCAGTAATGGAATCTGGGTGCCCAGATGCTGGTAAAGAATAAGGGGCCAATATTCAGCCCGCAGGAGGCAGGCCAGTTAACACCCGAGGTCAGCAGTGAGCCAGGATAGTCAATGCTGGGTCGTTTCTGGTGACTGGCATTGAATATCAAGTTTATTTTTGGCTGTTACAAACTTTACTGGTCAAATTAATATTCAGCACTGGCTGGTTAAGTTTATAGCAGCTAAAGATAGGCCTGCTATTTCTGCGGCCCAGTTTGGCTGATTAACTTGGTTGGTGGAATGCTGAATATTCACGGATAGCCGGTTAAGTGCTATTTAACCGACCAGAAGCCATTCCTGGCTGGTTAAATAGCGCTGAATATTGGCCAGTAGGGGCCCCGGTACCATGCAGGGAGCACTTAACAGGAGGTGCCCATTTATAGAATTGCCACCTTAAAGCTATATTTCACATAAATATCACACAATTTCAGAATTTGTTGCAGACATTTCAAGACGGTTTTCAAGAGCGATGTGTCTCACAAAGTCGTTTAAATAGAAAATATTCAGTCTAGCATAACATTGCAATTTCCACAGTTACTTCAAAGATTCTCTGTATTATGTTAGTAGAGATCTGTTTGACGTCATCTAGAAAAATGTAAAAACCAAAACTTTGATTTTAGACTGCAGAAGAAACAAAATAACTTAAGTGTGACTCTACTGAACTGGCATGCTAGTAGCAACCAATGCAATGTTGTCTAGGAAAATTGTAAAACCAAAACTCGTACTGTAGATTGCAAGAAACAAAATAGCCATATTGTAGAGTTCCACGAGGACAGAAATCTAACCTGTCCCCGCCAGAATCTAACCCATCCACATCCGTTCATGTGGGGAATCTAACCCTTTCCTGTGGGTATCTAACCCATCCCCACCCGTCCCCGCTGCAAGTAATCTCCTCCATCCCAGTTCCTGGCCCACCCAGCCCTTGCCGCAGTCACCTTGACCCCCCCCCCCCCCCAAGAAAGTCAGATTCTATAAGCAGCAAAAATACTAGTAAAAGTAACATAAATCATTTTCTTTCGTACTCTGCTAAGACAGCAGATGTACAGATCAGAACAGGATCCAAAGCAATCCAAATTCCAAAATAAGTAAAATCAGAAACAACATAGCTTATACCTAATTGTTCAACCACCCTTAGGATTCACCTTTGGGTTTAAAAAGCAAAACCATGTGCATGTAAGGACTGGATAAGTGAATTAAAGCTTAAAACAAATGCCGTTAATATGTAATACTTGATAGCGATAATGAAACAGTGATGGAATATTCACACAGCAAACAGCCTGGGGCAACAGATTTATTTTCTACTGAACATAATTAACTTTGTAGGAACTTGGCGACTAATAGTGTGCTGAACTGGACAATGTTGACACATTTAGACTGATGATGGACAAAACTTCTTTATGAAGGAAGCCCTTCCCTAATTATTCAATACCTCTCTGTGAAAAAGTAGTAATAAAAAAGGCAAGTGCATTTTTATAATATACCACTGCAATCCACAAACAAGTTCCCACATGCCATCTTTTTCTTTTGATGTAGGCAGAAGTCTCGGAAGCAATTTTTTAAATGCAGAGATGAGAAGATTATCACCACAGCAGGTGGCAGGAAAGAATGGGAATCTTTCCTGCCTCGAAGAAGCCACTAGACCACCAGGGTACCTTGAGATATGTGCCGGGAGGGCACCTTGTGCTCGGGGGAGGGAAGACACTTCAATGGAGATCCCCACGGAATCCCTGAAGACCTGGAGGGGATCCCCACTGGATTCCCACTCCCGTGGATCTTTCTGCTCTGTATGTTGAATGTTAAATTGGCAAGCGCCTCTTTCAGTGCTACTGGAACATAACATGTTAAGGGGTCCTTTTACTAAGCCACGGTAAAAAGTGGCCAGCAGTAGTGTGGGCGCATGCTTTTGGTGGGCGTTGGGCAGTGGTGTGCTGGAGCTGGCTCGCTCCGGCTCGCAAGATCCGGTTGTTAAATTTTGGCCGGACTTGCAAGCCGGTTGTTGGAAAGGGCGAGCCGGCTCTCCCTCCCTCCGCCATCCGGATCCTGTCCCTCACAGATCCTACCTTGACTATCGAATTCTTCGGGGCAGGCACTGTTGCCTGCCCGCTGCTATCGCTGACTTTCCTCCGCCACCTGTTTGCGCTTTAAAAATGGCCGCCGAGACTTCCAGAGGCAGCCTCGCGAGACTTCTGTAAGTCTCGGCGGCCATTTTGAAGCGCGATCAGGCGGCGGAGGAAAGTCAGCGATGGCAGCGGCCAGGCAACACTGCCTGCCCCGAAGAATTTGATGGCCAAGGTAGGGTCGGTGAGGGACCGGATCGGGAGGGAAGGAGGGAGGAAGCAGGGGAGAGAAGGGAGCTGCTGGCCATGGGTGGATGGAGGGCAGGGGAGAGAAGGGTCGCTGGCCATGGGTGGATGGAGGGCAGGGGAGAGGAGGGTCGCTGGCCATGGGTGCATGCAGGGCAGGGGAGAGGAGGGTCACTGCTGGCCATGGGTGGATGGAGGGCAGGGGAGAGAAGGGTCGCTGGCCATGGGTGCATGCAGGGCAGGGGAGAGGAGGGTCACTGCTGGCCATGGGTGGATGGAGGGCAGGGGAGAGAAGGGTCGCTGGCCATGGGTGCATGCAGGGCAGGGGAGAGGAGGGTCACTGCTGGCCATGGGTGGATGGAGGGCAGGGGAGAGAAGGGTCGCTGGCCATGGGTGCACGCAGGGCAGGGGAGAGAAGGGTCGCTGGCCATGGGTGCATGCAGGGCAGGGGAGAGGAGGGTCACTGCTGGCCATGGGTGGATGGAGGGCAGGGGGAGAGGAGGGTCACTGCTGGCCATGGGTGGATGGAGGGCAGGGGAGAGAAGGGTCGCTGGCCATGGGTGCATGCAGGGCAGGGGAGAGGAGGGTCACTGCTGGCCATGGGTGGATGGAGGGCAGGGGAGAGAAGGGTCGCTGGCCATGGGTGGATGGAGGGCAGGGGAGAGGAGGGTCGCTGGCCATGGGTGCATGCAGGGCAGGGGAGAGGAGGGTCACTGCTGGCCATGGGTGGATGGAGGGCAGGGGAGAGAAGGGTCGCTGGCCATGGGTGCATGCAGGGCAGGGGAGAGGAGGGTAACTGCTGGCCATGGGTGGATGGAGGGCAGGGGAGAGAAGGGTCGCTGGCCATGGGTGCACACAGGGCAGGGGAGAGAAGGGTCGCTGGCCATGGGTGGATGGAGGGCAGGGGAGAGGAGGGTCGCTGGCCATGGGTGCATGCAGGGCAGGGGAGAGGAGGGTCACTGCTGGCCATGGGTGGATGGAGGGCAGGGGAGAGAAGGGTCGCTGGCCATGGGTGCACGCAGGGCAGGGGAGAGAAGGGTCGCTGGCCATGGGTGGATGGAGGGCAGGGGAGAGGAGGGTCGCTGGCCATGGGTGCATGCAGGGCAGGGGAGAGGAGGGTCACTGCTGGCCATGGGTGGATGGAGGGCAGGGGAGAGAAGGGTCGCTGGCCATGGGTGCATGCAGGGCAGGGGAGAGGAGGGTAACTGCTGGCCATGGGTGGATGGAGGGCAGGGGAGAGAAGGGTCGCTGGCCATGGGTGCACACAGGGCAGGGGAGAGAAGGGTCGCTGGCCATGGGTGGATGGAGGGCAGGGGAGAGGAGGGTCGCTGGCCATGGGTGCATGCAGGGCAGGGGAGAGGAGGGTCACTGCTGGCCATGGGTGGATGGAGGGCAAGGGAGAGAAGGGTCGCTGGCCATGGGTGCATGCAGGGCAGGGGAGAGGAGGGTCACTGCTGGCCATGGGTGGATGGAGGGCAGGGGAGAGAAGGGTCGCTGGCCATGGGTGCACGCAGGGCAGGGGAGAGAAGGGTCGCTGGCCATGGGTGGATGGAGGGCAGGGGAGAGGAGGGTCACTGCTGGCCATGGGTGGATGGAGGGCAGGGGGAGAGGAGGGGAGAGAGAATAAATGCTGGACCTGGATGGAGGGGAGGGAAGAGTGAGGAAGGAGATAAGATAAGGGAAAAGGAAGAGAGGAGAAAAACTGCACATGGATGAAGAAAATAGGCAGAAGCTGAGGACCAGAAATGAAGAAGAAAGGAGGAAAGGAAAGAAATAAATGGAAAGGAAGCCCTGGAAACGGAGTTAAGAGGACAGATAGCAGCAGAATCGGATACTGGGCCAGCATGATCAGAAAAACAGTCACCAGACAACAAAGGTAGAAAAAATCATTTTATTTTCATTATAGTGTTTGGAATATGTTCCCTTTGAGAATCAGGAGCTCAACATTAAAAGTTTATATTTATTTACTTATTTATGGCATTTTATCCCACATTAAACATGAATTAGATTGGAACCTGGGATCATTTAATTTTTTTTTCCTGGAGAGAGTAATGCATTGCCCCCCCCCCCCCACCCACTGGCTATAGCCAGCTCTGCAATTTTGGGGGGCGCAGAGGTGGATGGGGGGGCGCAGTGGTGGACGGGGGGCACAGTGGTGGACAGGGGGGCGCAGTGGTGGATGGGGGGGGGGGTGCCGAGGTGGACCGGGGAGAGAGCCTGTTGTTAAAAATTTACCAGCACACCACTGGCGTTGGGCCATTTTTACCGCAGCTGGGAAAAAAGGCTTTTGTCAATGGGGGCAGTAAATGGCCATGTACTAGAATTAAAGGTTGTGCATGGCTATTTACTGCCTGAGCCCTTACCACCACCCATTGACCTAACGATAAGGGCTAACGCACTACACACATGGTACTCATGCAGCGTGCGCCAATGTAGCTGCGCTGCTGATTACCACCGGGCATTATGATTCTGCTGGATAGGCAGGGGAATGTTTAGGACTCACTCCTGATTGGCTTGTAAGGGGCTGAGCCAGCAGACGTCAATAGCCTGATCCATTTAAGCTTGCCTTTCCCCTGCAATCATTGCCTTGGCGTTTGATTGCTCTGATTGCTTTGCTGAAGCCAGCCTGTGTTTGGGCGCTTGTATTCACTTTGGAGTATTAGCCCTTCTCCTCATGCTTGCTGATTCTGTGTGTGTGCTGGGTATTCCCAGCATGAGCCTGATTGCCTCACTTCCCCCACCTGGTTTGCTTCTCCTGCTCTAACGCTGTAAGCTGTTGCCTTGAGTTGTTTCAGTTTATTTGTTTAGCTTTCTGGTTCCCTTTGTTGTGTTGAGCTGCTGCTCTGCTCCCTGTGGCTCTGCTCCCTGTGGCTCTGCCTTCCCCTGTCCTTGTATTTTGCTCCTGTTTGTTTGTTTTAGTTCTCTTTTGTTTGATGTAGCTGTCTCCTGTGTTCGGAGAGCAGTGTTCCTGTTCTGGTCTGTGTGTGTCAAGGCAGCTTCCTCTGTTTATTCTCCCCTTATCCTTGTCTACTGAGTAGTTCTCCCCTGTTCTTTCCCTTTAGCAGTTCCTTTTTCCCTTGGGGGTTGTGGGGCCAGTTTGTGTATTCCTTAGGTAGTTCTCCCTTTTCCATTGTGTGCTGTAAGTACAGCCTTGTTCCCTTGTGTGCTGTGTTGTTGCAGCCTAGAGTATATTCCTATAGTTGGTTTCCTTTTTCCCTGAGTGCTGTGTTGTTTCAGCCTAGAGTATATCCCTATAGTTGGTTTCCTTTTCCCTGAGTACTGTGTTGTGTAAGCCTAGAGTGTTTCTTTCTGGGGCTTCCTGTATTCTTGTTCGCCTGTGGCACAGCTTTCCTTCTGCCTCTCACCCTTTTCTCTGTGGCTTTACCCTGCACTGTGTGCGCTGCAGTTCCGTGTGGAACCCTTGTTATTCTTTCCCCCTTCCCAGAGTGTGACTCGGTTCCCGGTCTGCCGTGAGGCCCATTTGCTTGGTCTCTGCGTAAGTGGGTTCCCGATAGGTCGTGAGGTCCACCTGAATTCTCTATCTTCTCCTTTCTGGTGGTGCCTGTTGGTTATTGTGAGTGTGCGGGGTTTGGTGGCTGGGGTGGTGCATAGGGCCTGTTCGGTCTACCCTAGGCCTAAATTCTATACTAGGCCTCGGCCTGGGCTCATGGGCTCACATCCAGAATAACACCGGGAACACCCCCATGGTAGAAAATAGAAAAATATTTTCTACTGTGGGAAACAGCACACGCCAACTTCGACATTACCACTGGGTGGATGCACTAACTGGGCAGTAGTGTCGATTTGGCACATGCTACATGTGCAGTAGCCCTACCACTGCTTTGTCAAAGGGTTTCTAAGTTTCCACATGTAAAGGGATGCTAGATCATTAAGCCAATTCAGCTCATGCTTTTATGCGTAAAGTACAGCTGATACCTTCAGAAGTGACTTGTGCATTGGAGACTTCAGAGAGGAAGAAGAGATAAGCAGAGCAGACACACTGATGAGGTGATGGGGTAATTCTTCTGAATGTTGTCTTGAATTCCCAAAAGAGATGAAAGATCCTCTGCTCTTAATGGATAATTCTTGCCTTTTCAGTGACCAAAATAAATGCAATGGGGTCATTTTACAAAGCAGCGCTAAAAAATCGGCCTTGGCACACCCGTACGCAGGTCTTTCCCATGTGCTAAGGCCATTGGATGGTTTTCTGTACTGTCACTTATTTATCACCTAAACATTGTATGCTTAGTCAATGTATAAAATTCATGTTTGTTATAACACTTCTGTGGTTCTCTTGATATTATTTTTATCTTATCACTGTTAATTAAGATGTCCATGATATTTCACTTTTAATATATTTTTAATTGCTCATGTTTTGGTCATTATGCATGTCATGACAGTAATGTCAAGATTGTAATGGACACACCCAACTTCCCCCTTCCTCCCTAAGTTCCCCAATATATCAACCACACGTGAACCCTATTCTAATATAATACCTTGTATTTGTTCATGCCGGAAATGGCGAACGCCATTATGGTACTATGTAAGCCACATTGAGCCTGCAAATAGGTGGCAAATGTGGGATACAAATGTAACAAATAATAATAATATGTACCCGTTATTCTTTAGCCCTGACGCTGCCCTTGCGTTGGTGAAACACGGCCTGTGTCAGACATTTTCCGGTTATTCCTCATTAAAGATTTTGGTTTGACCATACTTCTGATCTGCTTGCCTTTGTTCCACGTGCTAATGTTGCCATTAGCATGAGAACTCTTACCATCACCTATTTTGTAGGCAGTAAGGGCTCACGAGCTATTCACTGTCTAATCAGTTAGTTAGCACACAAAAATGTACCTACAGTAACTGATTACTCTCCACCCCCAAGGCATGCCCCCTCTGTAGTGTACGTGTGCTAACCCGGAATTTACCGCAGGATGCCTAAGTGCGCCCCACGGAAGCCTTTTTAAGCTATGGTAAGCACATGCTGGTGCTTACCGCAGCTTGGTAAAGGTACCCCAAGATTTGCTTGAAGCAGGCTTAGCAAGTAAACTTGGGTTGCCAGCATTTGGGGGTTTAGAGAATGTGAATAACAGAGTGACCACGTCATAGTTCATATCACAGGGAACTGGAATTTGGAATGGCAGCAAAGCTGCCAAGTGACCCCATTCTAGGAGGGAAAATTTTTGGGTAGCCCTGAATTTCTAACAGCCCTATTCTGATGCCCACAGCATCAGATTTTGAACAGCAGAATTGGAAACAACAAATGCCACACTGCTTTGGGATGTAAGTTCAAAACTAGGGCTGACCAAAAAGCCTCCCTCCTGGAACTGGGCCACTTGGCAGTTCTTTGGTTTTGGACTTACATCAAAAGCGGTATGATATTTGTAGTCCCTGATTCTGCCCGTTGAAATCAGTATTGCAGGTCTCATAATGCATCAGGATGGGGTTAGCAGGACTGGGCCTGAACTCCCCCTCCCAAACTAGACAAGTTGAGGGGGCCTTTTAGAAAACAGGGGCTATGGTATCAGAGCTGGATTAATAAAAACATCACAGTGTATTGCTGATGCTTAAACAGAACATTTGAACAGCAGAGGTGCTATTTTGGGTTCAATGGCCATATGTGCTTCTTATAAGTCAGTCAAGGACATGAGCCCTGTTTATTCAACTAACCCCCTAAGTAAAGCAATCTCAGGAATTAATAGAAAGTTTGCAGTGTAGCTCCATTTTTCTTTCCCAGCCTCTTTGACAGTTTCAGCTTAGCACATCACCTTTTGAGGTAGAGTGGACAAGACATCACCTGTGGTTTAATTGTGTTTGTGATTGCACTGAACTAGTTGTACAAGATGCTCAGTGGGGTGTACATCCATCACTTTCAGGCGTTTCTTCTCCATGATGTATTGAAAATCTATTGATCCAGTGTCACCTTTGCTGCCCCTGCAACCACACTGTTCACTGTTCCTGGGCTTGCTTCCTTGTTTTGATGTTTTTGGTTTAAATTTGATAGTGAGTTGCCAGTGCCAGCTCTCAAATTAGGTAAGAGGGTGACATCTTTTTAGTTGATACCATGCGATGACAGCGTAACCTAGTATTGGGGTACCTAAAATCTAGGTGACTGCAGTTATACCAACCATAGACCTGGTGTAATTGTGTGCACCCGAATGTAACAAGGGCACCTGTAACTTACAGCAATGTCTTCCAAGTCGGTCCTGAAGTACCCCCTTACCAGACAGGTTTTCAGGATATGCACAATGAATATGCATGAAATTGATTTGCATTCACTGCCTCCATTATATGCAAATCTCCCAGGAGCATTGGGCCACCTAACCACTAGAGGTCACCAGTGCCAGTTTGGATGATGATGCCAGCATGGGCAGGAACAACTGGGAATTGCTAGACTCCAGGGTATTTGCATTCAGGTAGGCCCTTGCGGCCTTTGGGAGGGTGGGGAGTGGGGGGCCTGGGGGAGATGTTATGATCTTGGGGTGCTGTGCTTGAGGGGACACTTTAGTAGGTTGGTCCCCTAGTGTGGGCTATACAAGTAGGGGGGGGGGGGCAATGCACCAGATAAAGCACTATAACGGGGGTGGGGGCGGGGTAATGGATTTGGAGGTGGAACATAACAAGGGCTTTTACCCTTGTGGGAGTTATGCTCTAGCCCAGTGTTTCCCCAAGTCTGCTCCTGGAGTACCCTTGCCAGTCAGGTTTTCAGGATATCTGTCCTGTCCTGGGCCCTTACCGGTGCTCCCGCGGCGGGGAGCGATGATCGCCGGGGGCCGCGGGCTCCAGGGCGGCAGGGATCAGTCCCCGACGGGGCCAGCGCTACCGCGGGTCGCTCCGAGGCTGGCGACCGGCGGGAGCGGACGCCGGCCTCGGGGAAGGGGAGACGCCGGCCAAGATGGCGGCGCCGGCGTCGTCGTCTCCCCGTCCAGAGCAGCAGCAGGCAAGTTCCGCCCACTCACGCCGGATTGGCGCGTGGTAGGAGAGTCTCCGCCTGGTAGGCAGGACCGCCAATCCGGGCGCTCCTTGCCTATCAGGGCCGGCGGGATTGGCGCCTTTCCAGGAAGAGGAGAGATGGGCGGGGGATTTAAACCCCGAAGCAAGAAGGGCCCAGCGCTTCCGGTTCGATTGTCAGAAGCCGACGTCGTGGAGTGCAGAGACTGCGTCCCTTCAGCTAGCCGTCCTTGCTAGCCATCTCCAGTGACTGTCTTCAGCTAGCCGTCCTTGCTAGCCATCTCCAGTGACGGTGCTCCCTTCAGCTAGCCGTCCTTGCTAGCCACCTCCAGAGACTGTGTTCCCTTCAGCTAGCCGTCCTTGCTAGCCACCTCCAGAGACTGTGTTCCCTTCAGCTAGCCGTCCCTGCTAGCCACCTCCAGAGACTGTGTTCCCTTCAGCTAGCCGTCCTTGCTAGCCACCTCCAGCGACTGTGTTCCCTTCAGCTAGCCATCCCTGCTAGCCACCTCCAGAGACTGCGTTCCCTTCAGCTAGCCGTCCTTGCTAGCCACCTCCACAGACTGTGTTCCCTTCAGCTATCCGTCCTTGCTAGCCACCTCCAGAGACTGTGTTCCCTTCAGCTAGCCGTCCTTGCTAGCCGCCTTCAGAGACTGTGCTCTTGCAGCGCTAGCCGTCCCTGCTAGCTGCTCTTCCGAGACTGTATTGCTGGCGTCCAGCCAGGCCGGCCGTCACCCCGCGGTTCCAGCAGTCCCGCTGGCCGCCTGCAGCTGGGGGCTCAACCCTCGGTGAACGGCGGTCGCCGCGGGTGAAGATCCGGGGTGCGCGGCAGTCCTCTGAGGTCCTCCGGGCCTCAGGGAACCTAAGGGCTCACCACTACCCAGACCGGACAGGAACCGGAAGCCATGAGCTCGCCGACGCAGCCTGATCTACGGGACCTGGCCAAGGTACTTCAGCAGCAGCAGGAGCAGTTGAACGCCCTGTCAGGGGCGCTTCAGAACGTCTGCTCTCAACTTTCAATGCTTCAGGTACAGAACCAGGCCGCTGCGGTCCCGGGGGCCGCAGCAGCTCCCCGTTCGGGAGGGTTCCGCACAGGACCTCGGTTCCCTGAGCCGGCATGATATGATGGGGCCCCCGGAGGTTGCCGGGGGTTCCTCAATCAGTGCAACCTGGCCTTCCGGATGCAACCGGAGACATTTGCTTCAGACCAAAGTAAAGTGGGATATATCATGGGCCTATGTGAAGGGAAGGCCCTGGCCTGGGTGGCCCCACTGAATGAACAACAGGACCCCATCCTGGATGACTATAGTGAATTTCAGCGCCGGTTCCGTATGGTGTTCGACCTTCCTGGGAGACCATCTTCCGTGGCGTCGGAACTGCTGCAAATTCATCAGGGGGAGGGGACGGTGGCCGATTATGCCATTCGTTTCCGGACTTTAGCCACGGAGCTCCGTTGGAACCCGGAGTCCTTGATGGCAATTTTTATGGAAGGGTTACAAGAACGAATCAAGGACGAATTGGCAGGACGTGAGGTCCCAGGCCAGTTGGATGCCCTGATTTTGCTCTGTATCCGAGTAGATACCCGGTTCCAGGAGCGAGCCAGAGCCCGGGCAGAACGGCAGAAGTGGACGCGGGGAACGTCCCGGACTGCTAAGGGGCTGTCTCCTCGCCGTGGGAACCGGGACTCCAAGGAGAGTGGGGAGGAGCCGATGGTGATGGGCCGGCAACGGCTGGCTTCCTCCGCTAGGAAGAAACGCCTGTGGGATGGACTGTGTCTCTATTGTGGTGAGGCTGGACATTTTATCCGAGCCTGTCCCTCTCGGGCGGGAAACGTCTCCCCCAAGGCACCTTGAGGGGAGGGGTCTTGGGGCATTCCGCTCCCCTACCGGATGCCTTGATCACTCTGCCAGTAACCCTACGATGGCACGAGACCATGATCCAGACCCGGGCCCTGGTGGACTCGGGGTCGGGGGGCAACTTCATCGGGCGCGAGCTGCTGCAACAGATGGGCTGGCCCACGCTCCCGCGGCGGCCGGCACTGCAAATAACCTCCATCCAGGGAACGACGTTACCGCAGCCGGTCACAGAGATCACCCCCTATTTGGGACTACAGGTGGGGGAGGACCACCGGGAGGAGGTCCAATTCCTGATTCTATCCCGGACCATTCATCCAGTGGTCCTAGGACTGCCATGGTTACGGAGTCATTGCCCTGTTATTGACTGGACCCGGGGAAGCATCCAGGCTTGGGGTAGTGCCTGTCGGGGAAACTGTTGTAAGGGCCGGACCGGCAGCTGCCCTGCCCTGGCGGTGGTGCCCGGGGGGGGGGGCACGGGTAGAGATGGGCTCCCTGCCTATGGACTATAGAGACTTTGCAGATGTGTTTAGTCCCATGGAGGCGGAGGTTCTACCGCCCCATCGGTCGTTTGACTGTGCCATTAACTTGATGGTAGACACCGTGCCGCCGCGGGGCCGCCTATATACCCTGTCCCGAGGAGAGTCCAAGGTAATGCAGGAATACATCTGGGAGAATCTGCGGAAAGGCTTCATCCGGCCCTCTACGTCCCCGGCCGGGGCCGGATTCTTTTTCGTCACTAAGAAGGATGGCTCCTTAAGGCCCTGTATTGACTATCGGGGGTTAAATGCCATCACGGTAAAGGATCGTTTTCCTCTACCGCTCATCCCCGAACTCTTCGGCAGGTTGCAAGGAGCCCAAATGTTTACTAAGTTGGATTTGCGGGGGGCCTACAACTTAGTTCGAATTCGGCGATGGGACGAATGGAAGACGGCCTTTAACACCCACGAGGGACATTTCGAGTATCGGGTGATGCCCTTTGGCCTGTGTAATGCCCCTGCGGTGTTTCAGCGACTTATCAACTTTGTGCTTGAGGATTTTTTGAACTCCACAGTGATTGTGTACCTGGACGATATCTTGGTGTTTTCCCAAAACCCCACGGACCATGTGAGCCATGTTCGCGCAGTGCTGCAACGGTTACGGCAATACCGCCTGTTCGCTAAGCTCAGTAAGTGCGCTTTTCATCAGAGGTCGCTACTATTTTTGGGACACATTCTGTTACCCGGGGGGCTACAGATGGAGCCGGACAAACTCCGGGCAATTCGAGAGTGGCCACAGCCGCTGGGATTGAAGGCACTACAATGTTTTTTGGGATTCGCGAACTACTATCACCAGTTTATTCCTCAATATTCACAACTGACGGCGCCGCTGACAGCCCTTACAAGAAAAAACGCTAATGTCCGGGACTGGCCGCCCGAGGCGCAAGTGGCCTTTCGCCAGGTGAAAGAGGCCTTCAAATCAGCGTCCATTTTGCTAGCCCCGGATCCAGAGAAACCCTTTATTGTGGAGGTGGACGCGTCCGCGTTGGGAGCCGGGGCGGTCCTCTCTCAGGTGAACCTCCAGGGCCGGCGCCAGCCTTGTTCGTTCTTCTCTCGTAGATTCTCCCCGGCGGAGTGTAATTATACCGTGGGGGATAGAGAGCTCTTAGCCTTGAAATTAGCCCTGCAGGAGTGGAGACATCTGCTGGAGGGAGCGGAACATCGGTTCACGGTGATCACTGACCACAAGAATCTACTGTATCTGCAGGAGGCCCAGCGGCTCAATCCTCGACAAGCCCGGTGGTCATTGTTTTTCGCCAGATTTCATTTTCAACTGGTCTTTCGGGCTGCCGCTCAGAATACCCCTGCGGACTCTCTCTCCAGAGCATTTGAGGTTCCAGAGGAGACAAGGGAGATCCAGTCCATGTTGGACCCGGCATGCCTCAGCGCGGCTGTAGGGGAGGTCGCGGCTGTGAAAACACTAGTGCCGGCCGCTGATCGAGCGAAGGTAATGCAATGGGGGCATTCGTCCAGGTGGGCGGGCCATTTTGGGTATCACAAGACCCTGCCTCTCATTGCCAGACAGTATCGATGGCCTCAGATGAGGCAGGACATTCTTCACTTCGTCACCACCTGTCCTGTGTGCGCCCGAACTAAACCGACGATCGGGACCCCCATGGGCGAGATGCAACCACTGTCCGTACCGACAGGCCCCTGGACGGAGCTTTCCATGGATTTTATCACTGACCTCCCCAGCTCCCGCGGACACACGGTGATCTGGGTGGTGATTGACCGTTTTTCCCGGATGGCCCATTTCGTTCCCCTGCCGGGCCTTCCGTCGGCGGCCGCGTTGGCCCGACTCTTCATCCAACACATTTTTCGACTTCATGGGCTGCCTCTTCGGATTATTAGTGACCGAGGTCCCCAATTTACCTCGCGTTTCTGGAGGGCCTTGTGCTCCGCTTTGGGGGTGAAGACCCATTTTTCCTCAGCATACCATCCCCAGACCAATGGCATGGTCGAGAGGGCGAACCAAACCTTAAAAGGGTTCCTACGAGCGTTTGTCAACAAGCGCCAAGATAACTGGGTTTCTCTACTTCCGTGGGCCGAGTTTGCATATAATCACAGTGTCCACTCCGCCTCGGGAGACTCCCCATTTTTCTTGGTATATGGACGACATCCTCGACTGCCAGCACCTTTCCCGTCTGGATCTACAACCCCCATGGTGAATGTAACGTTGGCGGACCTGCAAAGAGTCTGGGAGATGGCCCGAGAGCAACTGCAGAGGGCAGCTGCCAGATACAAGGTCTTCGCAGACCGTCACCGGAGAGCTGCTCCCGTCTTGCAACCAGGGCAGAAGGTATGGTTAAGCACAAAATACCTCCGACTCCGGGTGCCCTCTCGTAGATTGGGACCTCGGTATATTGGACCGTTTGCAATCCAATCAAGACTTGGAGCTGTGACCTATCGATTGCGACTACCCAGGACCCTGCGGGTGCACAACGCCTTCCATATTTCCTTATTGAAGAATTTCCGAGGGTCTCGATGGCATCCCCAACAGCAGGAGACCGAAGATCTAGAAGCTGACCCCGATCCGGAGTATGAAGTGGACGAGGTTCTGGACTCCAAGAAACGGCGGGGAAAGCTATATTATTTATTGTCCTGGAAGAATTTTGGTCCCGAGGACAACTCCTGGGAACCCGCGGCGAATGTACATGCTCCGGAGCTGATCAAAGCCTTCCACACCCGGCATCCGTCCAAACCCGGGCCCAGGGAAAAGGGGGCATCCGGGGAGGATACTGTCCCGTCCCGGGCCCTTACCGGTGCTCCCGCGGCGGGGAGCGATGATCGCCGGGGGCCGCGGGCTCCAGGGCGGCAGGGATCAGTCCCCGACGGGGCCAGCGCTACCGCGGGTCGCTCCGAGGCTGGCGACCGGCGGGAGCGGATGCCGGCCTCGGGGAAGGGGAGACGCCGGCCAAGATGGCGGCGCCGGCGTCGTCGTCTCCCCGTCCAGAGCAGCAGCAGCAGGAAAGTTCCGCCCACTCGCGCCGGATTGGCGCGTGGTAGGAGAGTCTCCACCTGGTAGGCAGGACCGCCAATCTGGGCGCTCCTTGCCTATCAGGGCCGGCGGGATTGGCGCCTTTCCAGGAAGAGGAGAGATGGGCGGGGGATTTAAACCCCGAAGCAAGAAGGTCCCAGCGCTTCCGGTTCGATTGTCAGAAGCCGACGTCGTGGAGTGCAGAGACTGCGTCCCTTCAGCTAGCTGTCCTTGCTAGCCATCTCCAGTGACTGTCTTCAGCTAGCCGTCCTTGCTAGCCACCTCCAGAGACTGTGTTCCCTTCAGCTAGCCGTCCTTGCTAGCCACCTCCAGAGACTGTGTTCCCTTCAGCTAGCCGTCCTTGCTAGCCACCTCCAGCGACGGTGTTCCTTTCAGCTAGCCATCCCTGCTAGCCACCTCCAGAGACTGTGTTCCCTTCAGCTAGCCATCCCTGCTAGCCACCTCCAGAGACTGTGTTCCCTTCAGCTAGCCGTCCCTGCTAGCCACCTCCAGAGACTGTGTTCCCTTCAGCTAGCCGTCCTTGCTAGCCACCTCCAGCGACTGTGTTCCCTTCAGCTAGCCATCCCTGCTAGCCACCTCCAGAGACTGCGTTCCCTTCAGCTAGCCGTCCTTGCTAGCCACCTCCACAGACTGTGTTCCCTTCAGCTATCCGTCCTTGCTAGCCACCTCCAGAGACTGTGTTCCCTTCAGCTAGCCGTCCTTGCTAGCCGCCTTCAGAGACTGTGCTCTTGCAGCGCTAGCCGTCCCTGCTAGCTGCTCTTCCGAGACTGTGTTGCTGGCGTCCAGCCAGGCCGGCCGTCACCCCGCGGTTCCAGCAGTCCCGCTGGCCACCTGCAGCTGGGGTCTCAACCCTCGGTGAACGGCGGTCGCCGCGGGTGAAGATCCGGGGTGCGCGGCAGTCCTCTGAGGTCCTCCGGGCCTCAGGGAACCTAAGGGCTCACCACTACCCAGACCGGACAATCCACAATGAAAAGACATGAATACATTACTGGCAGCCCTGCCCATTCCCTGCCCACGCTCTTCCCCCTGTGCATGCCCCCCCCCTTGCCCTTAAGTGCTATACCATTGAGGTGCACCCTTACAGAATAAATAGCACACATGGCAGGGATAGACATCCCAGTTGAAGATTGCAACCCAGTCGGGTTTTCAGGATTTCCCCATTGAAAATGCATGAGATCTATTTGCATGCAGTGCCTCCATTGTTTTCAAATAGATCTTATGCATACTCATTGGGGGAAATCCTGAAAACTATTGTTCCTTCTAAGCTGAGCAGGAGTCCTCTGCCTACAGTCCTGCCAGTGGGGGGTGCTGTTTCACTATCACATTTTCAATACTTAGGGACAGGCAAGCTCTGCAGGACTCCAGGGAACCTGCCTGTCTCTAGCGATAGAAAAGACAGTATTGAAACAATACCACTCACTGGCAGCAGGGGCGGCCCAAGGCAAGATGCCGTCTGAGGCAAGGCTGAAATGCCTCTCTCCTCCCTCCCTCCCTTCCTTCCTCCACCCCATTCCCCGAGTTAACCTTCTTTCTTCATGTTCCAAAAGCCGCTGGTGGTAGGCGTGATTCCCGTACGCTGCCCTGCTGTCGAAACCTGCCTCTTCTCTTTACGGCAGCCGCTTCTGTGATGTAACTTCCGGTCTTCTCAGAGGCAGCCACAATAGAGAAGAGGCCAGTGCTGGCAGCAGGGTAGCGTATGGGAATTGCTGCTGCCACTGGCTTTTGGAGAATAAAGAAAGAAGGTAAACTCGGGGAATGGGGTGGACGAGGGAGGGAGGGAGGGAGGGAGGGAGAGAGGCATCTCAGCCCTGCCTCAGGCAGCATCTTGCTTTGAGCCACCCCTACTGCCAGTGAGTGGTATTGCTTCAACATTGTGTTTTCTATCGCTAGGGACAGGCAGGTTCCGTGAAGTCCTGCAGTTTGCCTGTCCCTCACTGTTGAAAATGTGATGGTGAAACAGCACCCCCCACTGGCAGGACTGTAGGCGGAGGACTCCCGCTCGGCTTAGAGGGAACAGTGCTAAAAACCCGAGAGGGTTGCGGCCCTCAAGGACCAAGGTTGCCCACCCCTGGTATAGGTTGACTATTGACATTAGCACTTATATGTGCACACATGCATCCGTGAGTGTCAGTATTCTGTACATTTACATGCATAATACCCATGTAAATATATGCACCCCATGTTTAATTGCCCCATAAAGTGGAAAGAATAGGTAACAGCTTCTCAGTGAGGACATTATCCTGAAAGGGAGCACTGAGGAGAGGAGATATGAATTTGGAAATAGTGAAAGAGAATATGTCACCAAAAGGATGGATGAATCATCTGCTTGAACATTTGCCAGTTTATTTTCTAAGCAGACTTACATTTTTTCTTACAACAAATTGATTGTTCAGCTGTATTCGCACTTCTTGCATGACTGAAATTTTATAAATACACTCGGCCAAATGCTTGTAACATTAAAATCTCTTTGGACTGATCGTTATTGCTGAGGAGGACAGTTAAGAAGGTGAATATGTGCGACATCAGCATTTTATTTTTATTTTGGCTCGTGCAAAAATGTTTAACTGTAAGTATACAGCTCTTATTGTGGATTAATAATTCATGGGATAATATCAATAACAGAACAAAGAGCTTTAATGCGACTGCCTTCCACGCATTAATGGAGGTTATATTCCACTGAGCAGGTCATATTAATCTTTCTGGATTTTCTAGAAACCACAACAACCATCAGCCTCTGACCCCTATAAAACCCTTTGAATACTGTTAATAAGATAATGGCTAATCCCCGGATTCTATAAAGTGCACCTAGAGATCTGCGCTGAAATCGGCGTGGATTCTATAACAATGCGCATAACTTAACAAGCTAGTGGGTGCTGATAACAGCATTTAACAAACAATAATGAGCACAATTTGGCATTAATTAGAATTTAGGCACACAATTCGCCTAAAGAGGCGTGGTCGGGGAAATGGGCATTTTGTGGGTTACATGCCTAGTTATAGAATATGGCCCAGTGTGCGTAAAGCATGGGGTACAAATGTAATAAATAAATAAATTTATACGTCGGGATTTCTGCCACATTTTCACTGGTGTAAATGGATGTGCATAGATTTAGGCACTGAAATGTCAGCTAAGTGTATTCTATAAAGGCACCGATTATAGAATACGCTTAGTCGGCACTGATTTGGGCACCGGTTTTTTTTTTAGGTGCCATATATAGAATCTCCTCCTAAATGGGAAACCCCTCAGTGTTACTGCAAATACAGCTGAGGCTACCCTGCTGTACAGAACCACTGTCTCCAGAAGTCCAAACATATCAATTCTTAAAAATGTGCTTTCATTTCAAACGATTTGGAAAGTATTTATGTATTTGCTAATTTACACTGGCTTGATTTATCACCATTTGTACCAACGTGGCAAAGCCAGAACACCATTTTTTTCTGGAGGGTGGGGGGAGAGGGACTGCAGTCATCATGGGTGAGCACTAAGCACACTTCTCCTCTTCCTCCCTTTCCCCCTGCTGCCCTACCTCTAAAATTACCTTAGTTGACAGGGTCCTCAAGCCCAGCCAGATGTAAAAATACAGCCAGCCCTGATCCCCTAAACCACAGCTGTCAGCAGCTCAGACTGCTGCCACTGACACCTGCGCATGAACTAAGCGTGTGTGGAACAAAGCTTGTACATGGTGCAGCAACATTTTGAGGCACTGATAACTGGAGATCCCCATCAGCTGTTAAATCATGCATCCAGATGGGATGGAGGCAAAAGTGAATAGGTCCAGGCCAGCCCAGGCCCATCCATGGCTACTCGCCTGATTCATACCAAAACACAGCAAAGCAGTTTACAATAAAAATACAAAGAGAAAAATGGAAACACGAATACAGAAGCTGAGGGGATGATGGGGAGAAGTGACAGAGTGGTGAAAGAAGAGCAGAGAGAAGCAATTGAGAGAAAGAGTACTACAGAGTATGATTCTCTCCAGATTGAATTACTGCAATGCTCTGTATCTTGGGAAGTCTAGTGCAAGGTGCAGGGCATTGCAGTTGGTTCAAAATACAGCAGTATGAATCGTAGCTGGTGTTTCAAAGTTCAAGCATATAACACCTCTGCTGAAGCAGTTGCACTGGCTTCCTGTGCTTTTTCAAATTCATTATAAAGCATTGGTATTGATTCATCAGACATAAATATTTAGGAAGTCCCTTTATGCATATTGTCTGTGATGGTCATTGCGTTTGGAAAATGCAATGCGCTTATCTTTGGACACAGTAGCAAGAGTTCATTATGTTGATATGAGTTTGTCTGCTTTCTCTATTGTTGGGGTTCGGCTATGGAACGCCCTTCATGGACAACTTCGTTTGGGCAGCAATGTGGTTCAGTTCAAGAAAATGCTAAAAATACAGTTGTTTGTGGAAGCTTTTATGTAGAAGCAATCTGTGCTTTATTTATTAATGAGGAGCAGTACAAGTAGTTTGTAGTTTTTTTGTGATATATGGAATGTGATTGTTTTAAAGTTTGTTGTTCTTATGTATGTTATTTTGTAAACCACATAGGTTATAGGTGATGTCACAAAATGCCTAGCCAACAACCTGGGATTACCCCATGGCCACTTAGAGGGTCTATCCCCAGTACAGCTCAGGTCTGCCTGCACCTGCTACTTGTGCTGTACACTAGTACTCTTCTCCCACCAACTGGGTCACAACCGCATCTGGGTGAGTCTTCCACTGTCAAATTATCCCCGTGATTTCTAGGTTACTGGAGCCACACTCCCAGTGGTCCCACAGTTCCCAGAAAGCACTCACAGATCCAACACACAAACCACCAGGATTCTTTATCAGTCCAGACAGGCAGGGCGAACAAACGTGTTTATTCTCAGAACTTGAAGAGCGGACAGAAAAAGTGCAATCAGCAAACAAAAACAGGTAACTGAAAAATGGATCAATTAGAAGTCTAACTAAAAATTTGTTTACTTTCTAAAAAGTACTTGGGAAGATCAGGATATATAATTGTTCACTGAGCTTCAGCAAAAAAATCCTGCTCTTTTTTCTTCCTCTCTAGGACTGAACTTAAAACCAGTAACTGCTAGTTAGCTTCAAACTCCAGGCCAATCAGAGCCTAGAACACATTTCAAAAATATACTGCATCTTGCATCTTGCTTCCTGTTTGTGTTAAATTAAAGAAAAGAGCATTCATTCTCTGTAACCACTTTGCAGCAGAGAAACACCACCTGCTGGCCAAATGGGAGAAATACACTTCAAGACATAATTAATGCAGGAAACTATCCAATACATTTTACAGGCTTAAAACACACTGTTTCTTCACAGACAATATATGCATTTTTAAAATAAATAATAAATAGAGGAGCAAAGGAGGCACTGTAAGAAAGGTAAATACACCTGCAGAGGGGAACTAGTTATGTTGAAGGCTTGTAAAAAGAACTATGTTGCTTGCTTGATTTCGAGAAATGCAGATGAAAAGCAAATATCTTTGGGAGGGGAATTCCTGAAGATGGGACCAAGGGAGAAAAATGCAGTGTCTCATTTTGTTTCAATTTATTTTCAAAACAAAACAAAAATAATTTTGTTTTGAATTGTTTGAAAAATGTAGGCCAAACACTGTTTTAAAAATAAAATTGAAACCCAAAAATTCCTTCACAGACCATCTCTTGATCCCTCATCCAACACCTCATAGCCTGGGTCAGGCACAATCCCTGGCCACTGCCTCGCTGGTGTGGCTATTACAAACGGCTGGCAGACTGAAGTGGCACCATTGTTCATTTTTGCTGTACAACATTTTAATTGTGTGGCAAAAATTAACAAGGGCAGCAGCCTTGGTCTATCATCCCTATTAGACTAGCCACGGCAGTGGGGATCATTCCTGCCCCATGAAGAAAAATCATTATGATTTGAGGTGCTGGGGGGATTGCAGAATGATACCTGTTTTGTAAAGCCAACATAAGGGCATCTGTGCCTTTATAAAATAGATTCCTAGAATCAGCCCCATAGTGAGTAAATGCTGATGATTGCATTTACACCTGCTGTGACGGTGTAGTCACATGTATACATATATGTATTTTATAAATACTGAGGTATATTGCAACTCTACCTCTGTTTCACCCTACACATGGAGGGCAATTCTGTACACGCACAAATGCAAATATAGGCACCATTCAGCATGTTACTGCATCCATTACTCCTAATTCATTGCCAATTGTGTGTGGAATTTTGCATAACAGAATAAAGAATTAGGAGCATGGTGTGTGTAAAAGTATTTATTGTCTCATCACCACTGTTCCCTCTAAGCTGAGCAGGAGTCCTCCAACTGTATTACTTCCAGTGGGTGGTGGTGCTTCAATAACATGCTTTCAATCGCTAGGGACAGGCAGGTTCCCTGGAGTCCTGCGGGGATTGCGTGTCCCTCGCTATTGAAAATGACTGTAGGAGGAGGATTCCTGCTCAGCTTAGAGTGAACAGAGGTTATCACCATGTGCACTTCTACATGTGGAACAAACCTTGATAAAATGATTCCCTAAGAGGGCAATTTTCAAAACTCTGTGGGCAGATGAAAAGTTAACGGGTACTTGTATCCCTGAATTTTGCACCACTTCTGCAAAGGAACAGCATGCAGATGAAATGCAGGTACATCGTTCAGGGAATGAGAATTTGACTGAGGAAATCAAGTCACTTAAACTGTAGCTTGGAGTTTTATCGCTAAATAAATGAAAATTAACCAGCAACCCCCCCCCCCCCCCCCCCCAAAAAAAAAAAATACCAAGTCAGAAAGTCTGAGTAGCAAAACTTGGCTGTGTATGTTTTGCTGGATGGAATAACTCTTGCCTCTGATTTGAAGGTTCATAGTTTGGGGGGTTATTTCGACTCATTGCTAAACATGGATGTGCAGTTCAAGTTCATTGCAAAGGGTGGCCTAGCACAATTGTGGAAAATGTGTCATTTTGGGGGGGACAAAGCTAATCACACCCTATTGTGACACCTGTGTTGAGGTGCCACGTTATAGAATTGCCCCCTATGAGTTTTATGATTTTACTATAATTATTGCTATTGTTCATGATTATATATTAAAACTTATTCCTGTGCTATGTATTTTTGTAATATCATATCTCTGATATTTTTTCAGCAGTCTTGCAAAGACAAGAAACAAACGGAATGAATAAGTAAATTAATATATTCAAATTTCTGTATTCTTTTAATTAGCTGAGATTTGCCCAAACCTGTGAGTTTTGACCGAGTACTTTCAAGTTAGTGCTTGACCTCAGCACATCTTCAGGGCTTTGATAGAAATGACCTTGGAAGATCTCATTATAGTAAACTGAATGAATGCAATTAACTATAATAATTAGACTCTGAGAAATCTTACAAGCTTCAAAAACTCTGCCCTTAAGGTACGAGAGGAGACAGCAGTGAAGCAGTAGCAGTTAGCTAGGGACGAGATATATTAAAAGTTTTCTTCAATTTTGTGTCTCTGGGGAAAATGCTTGGTAGATAAGACCCCAAGTCTTTTCATCTTAGCAGACTACTGCTCCTTACTAGAGAGCTCACAGACAGGCAAAATAACCAGATACACAAACAAAATAGAAGACAGCCAACCCTATGGTAGGGTAGTGCAATGGGCCTTCAAAATAAAATCTCAACATAAGGAATCCACAAAGGGCATCTTTATTGAACATCAATTCAGTCATGGATTCCTTATTTTGAAGGCCTATTGCACTACCCTACTTACCAAGTCTTTATTCTATGTGATGGTCTGGTGTCTTAATCCTGCCTCTCAAAGGTGTACCTGCATATAATGTGTACAGAGCTACGTACATCTAGTAGCGCTATAGAAATGATTAGTAGTAGTACCTGAGGGTGTGTTTATTTATATAGATCAACCTAACATAATAGGACTTGAACACTGAAGCTGTTTAGCATACTATGCATTAAGAGGTCAAATTTTTTAAAAAGCAATTTTTCACTGAGAAGCAGGATTGAGTCAGGAAATATTCAAAGTCTCACCAACCTCTCAAGAAATAATATCAGACAGGGCCTTAGCGAACTATGCACGGGCAGTGCGGGCGCACAGGGCGCAAGGGATGCAGGGGCTCCAAAATTGTGTCCTGTCTAGAGACCTGCACGGGAATGGGGTTTGCGGGAATCTCCTCCAGGGCTGTGGGACTACCACAGGGAAGGAAGCAGTTCCACAGGGTTCCTGTGGGAACAGTGGCATATCCATACAAGGTGTGTACATTTTGCCTGTTTGAAAATTTACTAGGGCTGAGTGCCTAAATTTATACTCAACTTTTCACTAAACTCCTAAATTTAGGAGCATAAAAAGAGGGTGGTAACAGAGGCAGATTTAAGTTGACAAAAAAAGGATTTTCAGCACGTCTCCTAAATTTGTTGTATTATGATGATGATGATTATTATTATTATCCTGTCTTGTGGAGCCAGTCAGTGCATAAGACAGATGCATCTTTCACATTTGCCGGTCATAAGTCTACTGTAAGCAAATTAATAGCAGGCCTAAATTTATAAGCATAACTTTTGGCTGAAAATAGGGCACAAATTTAGGCATAATTTAGGAGCTCAGCTTTTTTTGAATAACAGGCCTTTAGATTGTAAGCCCTCTGGGGACAGAAAAATACCTACAGTACCTGAGTAACTCTTGTGCTACTGAGAAAGGCATGAGCTAAATACAAATCGTTTTACCTTTTCCACCCAAAACCACAAAAGCCTGCACACCCCTTGAATAGGGCTATTCACATTTTTCTTCAAAACTGTAATAGGTGAATACCCTTCAGCAGTGCTGGACACCTAGGCCTGTTTTCCATGTTAGTAGCAAGCTCCAGATTGTTCCTCTTAACATAAAATTTCAGAAAGGAAAGTTGGTACTCTACAGTACTATGATATATGATAATTTTTATGATTTACTGGTTACTTGTAAGCCAGACTGCCTACTGTTACAGACAGGAAGTTGGACTCAATGGTCCTTGGTCTAATTCAGCATATTCCACTTGTGTTGTTATGTAAATTAAATAGTACATAATTTTATATTTATCGACCTCTTTCATTTTTCAATAATATAGGTGTGTTTAGTATAGGGGGTTACTTGGTGTATTCTATTGTTTAGAACATCTCTTTTGAGTTTTTAGTAAAAGAATGTTGATCTTAAACCTCAGAGACTACCGGAAGCAGAAGCGGCCTCTGCTGCTGGGTGAACATGACTTGTGCATTTTGCTGCTTGGGAAATTGTGATGTATAGCCTATGTGGGTTTAATTGTTAAATGTACGAACAGCCTTCCAATCCAATCAAAGAGACGTTTAGTAGTACTGAAGATATTTTATTAGTAAATATGCAAGCAGAATCCACATGGACCTGTGCTTTGGCACACAGCACCTGCCTCAGGAGTTGTGTATCTTGAGAAAACTTGCTTTATCACAATGTGTCAAAAAGAAGCACCACAAGGGTGCTACAGCTGTAGGAACATCATGTCACAGACATCGTAACCGATTGACGCTGCTCACCACCGAACAACATGACATGCCATACTTGCAGCTGTAGCACCCTTGTGGTGCTTCTTTTTGACACATTGTGATAAAGCAAGTTTTCATAGAACAATATAATGTCCCATAGAGTGTCATTAATTTAACATTTCTTAGTTTTAAACTTTATAAAACTCCAAACTTAGGGCCCTATTTACTAGTGTTTTAGCAGCTAAATGCTAGAGTCACCCATATTTATTTATTTATTTACATTTTGCTCATACCTTTTTCAGTAGTAGCTCAAGGTGAGTTGCATTCAGGTACACTGGATATTGCTCTGTCCCAGGAGGGCTCACAATCTAAGTTTGTACCTGAGGCAATGGATGTTCCTATGGGTGATGTAGCGTTTAGTGCACGCTAAAAATGCTAACGTTGCCTTAGCGCTGCTTAGTAAACAGGGCTCTTAGTAAATAAATGAAAATGTGCTCTTCAGAGAGATTTGTCATAAAATGTGCTCATCTTGTTTTGTTTGAAAGGACTTTCACTGACCGCCATGGTCTTCTCATTGTCTTCTCATGGTACAATCATCACACATTTCAAAGCTATTATATATATATATATATATATTTTTTTTTTATTTATTTATTTTTTTTTGTGTGAATAATCCCAATATGTGAAACATTTATCTTAATGTGCTGTAGGGTCCCGACATGGACCATATTTTGCATGTCGTGTTTTCAAGGCACCCACATGAGGGTGTTGGTGTCCTTCATGAAATGCTGTAAGAGCATGCTGTGAGGGACTGAATAAACAACACTTCAAAAGATCTTTCTCATGTGGGGTGCCTTAAAAAAGTGGCATGCAAAACATGGTCAATGTCAGGATCCTAGAGAATATTAAGATAAGTGATTCATATATTGGGATTATTTCACAAAAATATATATATAAATAATAGCTTTGAAATGTGCGATGATTATACCATGATAGGACAATGAGAAGACCATGGCGGTTAGTGAAATTCCTTTTACACAAAACAAGATGAGCACATTTATGACAAATCTCTCCGAAGAGCACATTTTCACTTATTTATTAACACCCCCTTTTTACAAAGTCGTGCTAGTGGCTGCTGCATGGTAATGCTGACACACTTCGGGTTCCTTTTACCAAGCTGCAGGATGAAGGGCCCTGCGCTAGCGGCTGGGAGCAGTTTTTCCCATGCACCAGTGCCCTTTTTACCGCAGTGGGTAAAAAAGCCCCCAGACACACGTGGTCATATGGTAAGAGAACTCTTACCTCGTGGCCATGTGGCGGGGAGCCCTTACTGCCACCCATTGAGGTGGCAATAAGGGCTCTCGCGCTAATCTTGCGGTAACTGAGCAGCACGCGGTGATGCCCAATTATCGCCAGGTTATTGCGTGCAAGCCATTTCTGGGAGTTTCC
This sequence comes from Microcaecilia unicolor, assembly GCF_901765095.1. Lineage (NCBI taxonomy): Eukaryota > Metazoa > Chordata > Amphibia > Gymnophiona > Siphonopidae > Microcaecilia > Microcaecilia unicolor. Next base: position 177,013,695 of record NC_044037.1, on the reverse strand, counting down.
TTTTCCCTCGGAAATGGTGTGTGCTCGGGGCAGGACTACCGCCGGTAATGGGCTGTGTCGGCATTACCACACTGGCAGCCGCTAGCGCAGCTTTGTAAAAAGGGGGGGGGGGTATAAGTTTTTGGAGTTTTATAAAGTTTAAAGCTAAGGAACATTTGTTAAATTGATGATACTCTGTGGAACATTATTTTGTTCTATTATCAAGTACGCTTCTTTCCAGAGTTTGAAATATTTGTTTTCCTCTCTATATTCATGGAATATGTCATTGACATTTCCTATGTTAATGCAAACAACAGCCTGTCCCTAGTAAACAGCATCACTTCATGTGTAAATAAACTATATTCTGAGATAATGATTTTAGAAAGTCACTACTTACACATGTAAATCTGCAGCATGAACAGCCTCAAAGAGGTATACTGTGGGCGTATTTTGGATGGGCCTGAAAAGTAAGAGTTTATATTCAAATTAGCAAGAACATACCTAACCCTTCATTTCCCAAGTTGCAAAGACCTGAAGTATAAATCAACATACGCTTCCAGTTTTTCCTACATCATTTATCGTTTATTTATTTACTATACTGTTACTTCTTACATAGCAATTCATAACGGTTTACATCTTTAAAATATAAATGACGTATAATAATATCTTTAACATACAAATAACATACAACAATAGTCTAACATAAAAGAAATCCATTTGTAATAGGACAGCTCTAACAGAAATTTCCATACCAAAGAAAACAAAACCAATTACATATATAACTCATATATAACACATAAAATAATGCTGCTACCTTAAAATAGTATATATTCCCTGTTCAAATAAACCACATTTCATTTCCTGAGTGGTTTTCTCAAATAAATGACACTAGATTTCTCTTTATAAACAGCACTAGATATCAAAGGCTTTTTGAAAGAAATACGTTTTTAAAGCTTTACAAAAGAGCATAAATGATTCTTCTACCCTAACATATTTTGGGAGAGAATTCCACAATGATGGTGATAAAAAAAAGAATGCTGAAGCTCGCGTTGATTCCCACCTCGCTCTTGAAGGTGGTGGGATTACTAACCTATTATCAGCAAGAGAACATAAAGTTCATGACAGTGTGTATGGAATAGTTAAATTTGCAAGATATGATGGTGTAGATAAATATAGCGCTTTATATGTGAGGATGAGAACCTTAAAAGAGATTCTCAAATGGATCAGAATCCAATGTAGTTGACATAATAAAGGCGTAGCCTTATCATATCTTGAAGCTCTACAAATTATACGAGTAGCTGTGTTTTGAATAGTTTGTAAGCTTTTCAAGTTGAATTTTGTAATGCCCGCATAACAGATGTTACAGTAATCAAGGCGTGTCATAATGTACGCATAGGCCAAGGTACGCAATGAGTTATTATCTATTGTATTTCTAATGGAACGTAATTGTCTTAGATAATAAAAAAAAATGTTTTACTACCTCTGATATCTGATCATTAAATGATAGAGCTGAATCTATGATCACACCTAAGTATTTGACAGATTCAACAGGGACAATTTGCCTGTCAAATAAAATAGGAATTAAAGTCAGTATTGAACTATGACCTGTTATCCAACAAGCTATTGTCTTTTCAGGATTTATTAGTAGTTTATGCTCAAAAAGTCAGCTGGCAACCTTGCTGAGACATTCTTATATAGGCTTCAAATCTATATTTAATGGATCTACATAATGGATCAATAAGAAATCATCAGCATAAGAATATGAACTAATACCCAATGTTTGAATAAGTAATGCCAATGGACTGACAAATAAATTGAACAATAACGGTGACAAAACTGAACCTTGTGGAACACCACAGGAAATGTTATGAACTTTTGAAATAGATGAATTCTGTACCACTTTGTATGAATGACTTTTCAAAAAAAGAGGAGAACCAGTTATAGACAGTACCAGAAATTCCCAATGATTGCAAATGTTCTAATAATGAAGTGTGATTAATCAAATCAAATGCCGCAGATAGATTAAGTGAGATAAGTAATGCAATCCTGCCCTGTTCAAGTCTAGAATGTAATTCACTCAGGAGTGCGGTCACTACTGTCTCTGTACTACAGTGGGGGAAATAAGTATTTGATCCCTTGCTGATTTTGTAAGTTTGCCCACTGACAAAGACATGAGCAGCCCATAATTGGTTATTGGTAACAGTGAGAGATAGCACATCACAAATTAAATCCGGAAAATCACATTGTGGAAAGTATATGAATTTATTTGCATTCTGCAGAGGGAAATAAGTATTTAATCCCTCTGGCAAACAAGACCTAATACTTGGTGGCAAAACCCTTGTTGGCAAGCACAGCGGTCAGACGTCTTCTGTAGTTGATGATGAGGTTTGCACACATGTCAGGAGGAATTTTGGTCCACTCCTCTTTGCAGATCATCTCTAAATCATTAAGAGTTCTGGGCTGTCGCTTGGCAACTCGCAGCTTCAGCTCCCTCCATAAGTTTTCAATGAGATTAAGGTCTGGTGACTGGCTAGGCCACTCCATGACCCTAATGTGCTTCTTCCTGAGCCACTCCTTTGTTGCCTTGGCTGTATGTTTTGGGTCATTGTCGTGCTGGAAGACCCAGCCACAACCCATTTTTAAGGCCCTGGCGGAGGGAAGGAGGTTGTCACTCAGAATTGTACGGTACATGGCCCCATCCATTCTCCCATTGATGCGGTGAAGTAGTCCTGTGCCCTTAGCAGAGAAACACCCCCAAAACATAACATTTCCACCTCCATGCTTGACAGTGGGGACGGTGTTCTTTGGGTCATAGGCAGCATTTCTCTTCCTCCAAACACGGCGAGTTGAGTTCATGCCAAAGAGCTCAATTTTTGTCTCATCTGACCACAGCACCTTCTCCCAATCACTCTCGGCATCATCCAGGTGTTCACTGGCAAACTTCAGACGGGCCGTCACATGTGCCTTCCGGAGCAGGGGGACCTTGCGGGCACTGCAGGATTGCAATCCGTTATGTCGTAATGTGTTACCAATGGTTTTCGTGGTGACAGTGGTCCCAGCTGCCTTGAGATCATTGACAAGTTCCCCCCTTGTAGTTGTAGGCTGATTTCTAACCTTCCTCATGATCAAGGATACCCCACGAGGTGAGATTTTGCGTGGAGCCCCAGATCTTTGTCGATTGACAGTCATTTTGTACTTCTTCCATTTTCTTACTATGGCACCAACAGTTGTCTCCTTCTCGCCCAGCGTCTTACTGATGGTTTTGTAGCCCATTCCAGCCTTGTGCAGGTGTATGATCTTGTCCCTGACATCCTTAAACAGCTCCTTGCTCTTGGCCATTTTGTAGAGGTTAGAGTCTGACTGATTCACTGAGTCTGTGGACAGGTGTCTTTCATACAGGTGACCATTGCCGACAGCTGTCTGTCATGCAGGTAACGAGTTGATTTGGAGCATCTACCTGGTCTGTAGGGGCCAGATCTCTTACTGGTTGGTGGGGGATCAAATACTTATTTCCCTCTGCAGAATGCAAATAAATTCATATACTTTCCACAATGTGATTTTCCGGATTTAATTTGTGATGTGCTATCTCTCACTGTTACCAATAACCTACCCTTCAATTATGGGCTGCTCATGTCTTTGTCAGTGGGCAAACTTACAAAATCAGCAAGGGATCAAATACTTATTTCCCCCACTGTATATCCTTTTCTAAAACCTGACTGCCTTGGATGTAATGGGTTTATAGATTCAGAGTATGATTGAAGCTGCAGAAATATAATAGTTTCCATTATTTTTGACAAAAAAAGGAAGATTTGAAACAGGTCGATAATTACTTGGAGAAAAAGAATCAAGTGACTGCTTTTTTTAAAATGGGCTTTACCAAAGCTGTTTTAAGAGATATTGGTACTACACCTTCCATAAGACTCTTTAATATCATTTCATGTAGATACATTTGTAAACCCTCCATAAGACTCTTTAATATCATTTCATGTAAATACATTTGTAAACCCAAAGATGGGATTTTGAGCCAATTTGAAGGAATAGGATCAAGAGAACAGTATGTAACAGAAAGACTAGACACTATCTTTTGAAATGATGTGAATGAAGGAAACTCAAATGACTGCCATGATCCCGAACTTGAAAAGGGTTTTTCATTTAATATGTTAGTAGCGTTTAAAAACTGTGCTCGTAACTTATCTATCTTCGATGTAAAGAAACTTGCTAAGATTTCTGCATCTATACAAGATGTAGTTTTACCGATCTGTGGTTTTGTTATTTGTTTTACTATAGCAAAAAGTTGCTTTGGTGAATTTGAAGCCTGTTGAATTTGTTTGGAATAGTATGAAGTTTTTGCAATTCTAATCTGTTTTAAGAAGTACCGTTGATATTGCTTACATTTATTTTTCAACTCTTCAGTTTTTCCTGTTTCCACTTTCGTTCTGCCTGTTGCTAGTCTTAAGCCCGGATGATACCATGGCTGGGACTTTTTAATCTACCAAAGACCTGAAAACTATGAATAATCATCCAGAATTTTGAAAAAAACTAAAAACTCACCTTTTCAGAAAGGCATACCCCACAGAACCAATATAAACACAGAACAATGAAATACAACACATGATCTAGAAAACGAACAGTTCTCTATCCCCCGACACATGAACCCACCCTAGTAATCCACTGAGGATGAACCATTCCAAATCTCTTTAACTATACTCCTACACTGTATTTGTTCACACCGGAGACTGTAACCACTTCTCCGAAATTATGTAAGCCACTTTGAGCCTACCAATAGGTGGGAAAATGCAGGATACAAATGTAATAATAAATAAATAAATAAATGTTGACATTTACATCTGCTCCAACACAACTTGTTAAGTGTCAGCCAACTATTATTGGGATAAGTTATATGCTCGGTGCCAACTAGATGTTTAGTGCCATATGGTCACTACACTTTCTGTAAAGTGAGTGCCACTAACTATATGGATCTCTCTTGACTGACTAATCCACAGAGAAAAATCATCAAATTTAGACTTACTATTAGAAAATATATTAAATTGTGAGAAAAAAATGTTTGTATGTGTGCTCATATATTTTCAAGGGACACTCACAGACCAGATGTACCCTGCATTAACTTAAATAATGCTGCTTTATGGCAGGACAACTTGCATTAATTATTATTATTATTAGCATTTCTTTAGTGCTACCAGACGCAAGCAGCGCTGAACACCTGACACAGAGAGACAGTCCCTGTTCAATAGAGCTTACAATCTAATGTCCTTTATGTCATGCTAAAGGGCAAAAAAACACAAGTTATTGCCCTAACGCAGCTTGATAACTTCTCCCCTTATTGTGTCTTGCTTTGACTACAGCTGCATTTGGTGCCCCAGAAGCTGTTGCCCTAGGCAACTGCCTAATGGCCCTGAATGTTGTCTCCACCCCATCATTCCTTTCCAACTAGAGTACTGGGGGTACTGCTGGAGAAGAACAAAATTATAAACTATACAACCCACTGCACATTATGTGGGATTAGACAGATATGTTACCTGGAGATCACCAAAGTGCATAAAATGTTATGCAACATAAAAGTAAAGCAACATATTTATTTGCAGAATATAAAAGCATGTAAGCATTATTAAACACAATTAAGCAAATCAATATCACTTTCAATATACAGTAATATAATGAATGCAAGGTTCAGTATTCTATTTTAACCACTAGAGGTCACTGGAAAGCAAAACCAAATAATAGTAGGCAAGTGCTGTTCTACTGTTGACCACCAAATATCTTAGTATTCAGAATACGTTAGATGCTATTCACCAACTACTCACCAGATGGCACAGTAAGGTTGAAAGTAAGAATCACTGTAGGTCACAGTATTTCATTTAGAGGCAGAATTAAATGATCAAAGAACTCTCTATCTGTGCCATTATATCAAAGACTTATAAATTTGCTTCCCAGCTGTGTGAATTTAATTTGGTAAAATTAAAGTTCAGTCAGGTTATTCAACTGAAACAAAAGAAATGCTTCCAGCAACTACAAAGCACAGTCAAGGTTTTCTTGGTATCTCCTTCAGTCAAAGACTCCAAAGGTTAGGTAATCCTTTAATTTTAAAAAGTGATTTAGAGATTTGAATCCATAGATTATAGTCACTGCACAATGGTTCCACTTCTCTGTCTCTGGTCCTGATATACTTGAAAGTTCAGAGACTGATGGGCCGATGATCAAAACTCTGGCGCTAGTCTGAATAACTCAACACAGTAGAACAAAAGTCCTCCGCGTAGGAAAACCAAGGCGAACACAGCGGAGGTGACACGAAAGATGATGCAAAACAAAACGGCCAATGGACTCAAAGAATTCACATCAGAAGCTTTATTCAAAATATAATGGACGACACGAATCGTGTTTCGGCCACAGAGGCCTCATGTCACCTCCGTTGTTTGTGTTCGCTAGTCTGAATAGCACCATAAAAATACCTCCGGAACAGCACAGAAGAAGAATGCCCTAATGCTCAAAGCAAATGAGATGCAAATATAGGCGTTTTCATAGCTTTGAGCATTAGGGAGTTCAGCGGGAGGATTATGCTTGGCGCATGTGCAAAAGAGTTCAGAGGTAAGCTCTGGTAAAACCTGAACATGAAGCACACATTGGTGTCTGTTTTCTGCAGTCTAAATATAAGCATTAAAAAAATTTTTCCCTGGATGCAAGTAACAGATACCAATATGTGCTTTAGGTTTATTTTAAAAGCATGGCCGCTTTAAATTTAGACAAAGGAAAAGAATGCCAATGTGTGCTTCAGGTTCGGGTCTGCTGTTTCTCACAATCGGTGCTCAAGGGCTTGCACAGGCTTCTTTCTGCTTCCAAAAGCAATCAAAACTGGTAGGTTTTGGAGAAAGAATCATGAGAGATGCATGAGAATCATGGGAAATCCTCTCATGCAACACCCTAATGCCTGCTTGGACCTGGCGTTATTTTTTACAGCAGTAAGGCACCTTTGTTTCGGGCGCTCTTTTCTGATCATTGGAGAGGAATACAAAATGACCTCATTTAAATGAGCTTGACTACATTTGTATGCTATCTGTGCTAAGGTCTGCCGCATTCGTTTGCTGCACTAGACCCCTCTGATCATTCTGCGCTGGTAAATGTGGGCACTAGTACGGCACTAATGACTTCTAGCGCCCGCGCTTACTTTTGATCATCAGCACCTGGTTGTCAGCCTTCCTGGGTGTCAGTCTTCCAGTATAAGGCTTTATCTTTCATTGCAAACAAGGTTTAGACAAGGACTCACACTGGGAATGAGTTGACATACAGATTTTAAACTGGAATGATTTAGATAAATCCAGGCGCACTTCTTCTGCAATCTTGTCAGTCCCTCCTCCCTAGACTAGCAAATTCTGAAAACTAAAGATTTATTGTTCTCTCTCTTTCTTTGTCTCTGATTGGGCTCAAGCACACAGGATAACTCTATCATTAGTTGGTCTATTTTTGTTAACAACCATGATAGATTCATTGATGCCCAGATGATCGAAATCCCCGTGCTGTTCCAAATGGCGCTCTAAAAATAGCAGTAGAACAGCATGGGGCTTTACCTCCCCTATGATCAGAGATAATAGCATGCAAATTTATGTGCGCTATTATCTCTTATCATAGGGTAAAGTGCGGGAGGATTGTGCCACAGCATGCACTCAGGCACAATCCTCCCGCACCTGTTTGACAGGTCTGGGCTGTCAAAAGCCTACACCTATCAAACACTGGGGCTGGATGTCCGTGGAACCACCAGACCCCAAGGAGCATGGCCCTGGTGGCCTAATGCCCCCGCCCCAAGCAGCGGCACGGGGGCTGGAGGACCAACGGACCTTCAATCTCCCACCCCTTGACACAAGGATCTCCAGCTCCCCTAACCCCCCATGCATTCCCCTCCAAAAAGCCCTGGTGGCCCAGTGGGCCGCAAATCAAGCCCCCCAACCTGGTGGTCTAGCAGTCCTCTTCCCCGCCCCGTACCTTTGTTGGAGGAGGGAGGTAGTACACTCCCTCCTCTTCCAGCAGCGCCACCTCGAAAATGGCGATGCCCAGCTCTGCCCAGTGCATCCTGGGATGCGCTCCCTTATATGGTGTGAAGCTCTGCCCAGCGGGGGGGTCAGGGTTCCTGCTCCTGCTCTTGTGGGGGGGGGGGGGCTGCATTGGGAGGAATGGGGGGCCTGCTAGCATGCATACATTTTTACATACATTTGCATGCTAGTTGCTTTCATAGCCCGCAAGCATGTTGTTTCATGCGCTCGGGGCTCTGATCATGGGGAGGTAGCAAACGCACTTGCTAGTATGGCGCTAATGGCCTCTAGCACCTGCGTTTGCTTCTGATCATCGGCCCATCTGTCAGCTTGTCTGTATCTCTTTCAGTACAATTTTCAGAAGCTGGCAAAGAAACATACGGTAATAGTGAACTAGTTAATTCCCCAAACTATGTTCACCCCTGCTGTGCAGACTTTCTCACTGTGTGTGCAGCCTTCTCCCTGCTCTTCTAGTAGTTACAGGAGTGATAGAGCAACATGATTCTCCCAAAAGGATTGCAACCTCTTGAGGATGGTTTCATCAGTAATAAATGGTTTCATCAATAAAAACTATTTCAGGTTCATTAGAATCAGGAAGCCTGCGAGGGAGTCTGTTGGACGATCATATCATCACGGAGAAAATGAGGTGCCAATTTACAGAGATGCCACCCATATGTGCAGATAAAAATCCTACAAATCATATAGTTCTCGTCTGTTCACAAAATGTATAGCCTTTACAAATGACTGGTACACCGCTAATGCAGTTTTCCAACAAGTACTCCTATATCACTAATATTATATTTAATAATTATTATAAAAATACTAAAGGAAATGCCCTCAGATTGTTCCGATCACTTATATGGTATCCACCAAAGGACACCTCAAAGGTGAATATATATTGAAATAATGTATATAAAGTATGTGATAAAGCACTTCTACTTGTATAAAGGAGTACTAAAAAAATCACTTATCTTTTAGTCACTTCGTGTCAATATTACTTTTTCATGCCCTCTAAAAAGAGAGGTTTTTTTTTCTTTCATAAACTCTCTTGCTGATGCCCCGTCTTATTTCACTGAAATCACCCAATCACAGGGTTTCGTCTCGAAAGACTGTATCAAGTACTCAGGTGGTATCTCAAGATCTCGAGCCTTCCTTAATTAGCTTCAAAGCTTGCAGGCTGTCGACCTCAGGGTACTGAATTTCCTGCAGGCCGGTTTCATCAGTAATAAATAAACTATTTCTTATTCACAACTCAGGGAATGGAACACTGGCCACCACCATTCTAGATTTTACACACAAACACTGACTTGCCTGTTTGATAATAGCATTGACATCCGAGGTATGTATGCTGACATGTGCAGAATTTTTAATGCAGATTTCTTCTACAGAAAAAGGCATAGTTAACTAACACAGCAACCTCAGTTCTTGTCTAATATGGAAGAATTGATAGGCACATTCAGCGAAACTCTGAACAAATTCGATTTATAGGACTACAGTGCATGTCCTTTGAGAACCATCCATGGATTTCTTCAGCTCACTCCAGCACTTGAGGGAACCATTCTGGCACACTGACGCCTTCATTATTCTTAAGTTCCTTGGGGGGGGGGGGGGGGGGGGGGGGGAGCAAGCTGTTTGAGGTCTTTACTACAGGTCAATGGAGTCTGTTGGGCTGCTCCTGAAGCATTTCATAAATACAACAAACAGAAACATAGGGGTCCTTTTACTAAACTGCAATAAAAAGTGGCCTACGCTAGTTTGAATGCGTGAAATTAGCACACGTTGGGCCATTTTTTTACCATGGCGGGTAAAAAGGCCTTTTTTAAATGGGACTGTAAATGGCTGTGCGCTAATATTAAAAGTAATGTGTGGCTATTTATTGCCTGAGCCCTTACTGCCACCTATTCATGTGATAATCAGGCAGCACTTGACACGGGAAACAGCACAGAATATGAGGTGCCCGCGCTATCTGCTAACAGATTTAGCATGCGCTACATGATAAGACGCCTATAGGTATATAATGGGCTTCTTATCATTTAGCGCACGCTAAATCCATTAGCATACCTTAGTAAAAGGACCCCTAAATAAAATAGGAGAAAGCGGGGAGCCCTGTGGGACATCCTGCAACACATGCCATGGTTTTGAAACTAGTTTGTTCCAGAAGAACTGTAGAGTTCTGTGTTTTACAAAGCCTTTGAACCAGATCAGCAAATCCATCAGAAATGTCTAATTCATTTAGAGGGGCATTTTTAATATGACATCCAAATAAGATTTTGGAGGTTTTGCAAAAAACATCCAAAAATCCAATGCCAAACATGCTCATTTTTGAACCAGAAAAAGTCTATCTTTTTTGGTTCAAAAATCACCTTATTTTAGATGTTTTTGTGCTCAGTGCATCTTTCTTTAAGGTCCATTTTCAAGCAAAAAATGTCCAAGGGAAACACACACAAAAACAAGCCATTGGGATGTCTGGGGGGGGGGGGGGGGGGGGGCAGCAGTCTTACTAGACTGGCCACACAGACATTCCAGCAGAGCAGTGGGTCAGCCTAAGGGGCACTGCGGTGAACTTCACATAAAAGGTCCCAGGTACATATCACATCATACCTCCTTATTTTGTATTGTGAGCCCTCCAGGAACAGTAAAAAACTTACTATACCTAACTGTACACCGCTACAATAGCACTTATGCCTGCAAGTATCACCTATATGTGGGTTCAGTAGAAAGTTTGTGGGTTTTGGGGCACTCAGACTTAGCACCACAAGTGTTCCAGTTAAAGTGGGATACTGGCCTGGGTCCCCTTCCCTATAGTCTACTGCACTGACCACTAGTTACTCCAGGGGCCTGCTTGCTGCTCTAAGAGGAATGGCCATTATATCTGCAGTTGTCATAGAGCCTGGTATGTCAATTTCACCTCTAGGAGGGGGGAGGGGAGAGGTTCAGTGACCACTAGGGGATTAAGGGGCATCATGCCTTTATACCTCCAGTGGTCATTTGCCCCCCTGTCCCCTCCTCTCAGCAGCCCTGCGTGCAACTCCAAAGGGGGTGTGATCATGAGAGGGGCATGGGCTGTCAGGGGCATTCTCAGAAATTAGGCATGATGTTATAGAATACCTGCTCTTGTGCACCTAACTGCCATTAGTTGAGTACCAGCATTTACACCAACCTTTGGCAGGTATAAATGCTCACACTCAAAGTTAGGCACAAACCTCCAGATTGTATATAGTGCGACTTAAGTTGCACGTGCAAATCCAGTCAAATTCTGGATTTGCATGCGCAACTTAATTAGTTAACAAGCTAATCAGTGCTGATAATTGCCAGTTAACAAGCAATTATTGATACTAATTGGCATTAAAAAGAATTTACATGCACAACTGTCTAAGCATATTCTGTAACATGATGTGCATAAATTCTAAGTTGCATAGTTAAAAAGGGGGTATGGCCATAGACGTGGAATGGGCGCGTCATAGGCGTTTCCAAAATCTATGCGCATTGATATGGAATGCACCTGGTCCACGCCTAATTTAGGCATCAAGATTTATACCAAATTTTAATTGGTGTAAATGCCCGTGACAAAACTTGGTCGTGTGGACGGGCGCTGAGCGTATTCTATGAACTGCATGGAACTGTAGGATTATTCTACGCCTACATTTAGATGTACTTTATAGAATACGTGTAGGTGTATTTCATTTCGGTGTGGATTTTTTTAGGTGTGATATATATAGAATTTAGTCCAAAAATGCTTGCCAAGTTAATATTCTATACTCTACACAGAGCACCCTTTACAGAATACTTGCTTAGCGTGGTTCATCCCGGCGCATAGCTTTGGGTGCCATCTTTTTGAATCTAGTCCAACGACTGTACACAGGATCATTTGCACAGAGTTGAGGCAGTGCATAGAAATCTATTTCCATATTCATTGTGAAAATCTTGAAAACTGATTGGCTGAGTGCAAAAGATAAGGTTATTAAACTGATGCTATGGCATTATTAACTTGACAATGATAGTCATGGTGGTAGATTTAATGATAGTGGTATCCCAATATTAATTAAACTATATTTATCAATTTTCAGATATGCTGAGGGAGTATTTCATTTTGAGCATGTTTTCAGAGCTTGGTTCTGGTTTCTCTCTCCATGGCACCATTTCCTCTCTTTCATCTCACTGCATGTAAACATGGTCTCTGTGTTCACAATTAGAATAGAGTTGTACAGCACTGTACAAACAAATGAAGTTCATGATTTTCTGCATGAAAGTCACTCATTTAAAAATGTTTGTGCTCTGTAGTAATTGCTCCGAGTCCCGTGAAATGTTTCTTAATGAGGTTCTGGCTCATTAGTTCACTGGAGCATTAATTAGTCATAGGCTGCCAGAATCTAGGAGCTGACTGGAAAGCCCTAGAAACTCCTTATGTGAGCAAATAGGACTTAGTCAGGCTATAAGGTTCTGCAGCTGGCTGGAAGGCAAGCATACATCTGATCTTCAGCAGAAATGTGCAGTCCACAAGGTAACATTTCCTGTATAAGACCATGAGCGATGCACTCTAATGTTTTTTCACTATATTTCTGTTCACATGTGCCCACCTCCTCATTGACGACAAGCCCTGTTCCTCACCATCAAAAAGAGCAAGCTGTTGTGTAACGAAAAGTTAATTGTTTCCCTGTTTGAAACTAAAGCAGAGACAAACCATCATTTCCATTTATTTATTTATTTACTAGGATTTATTTACCACCTTTTTGAAGGAATTCACTCAGGGGCCCTTTTACTAAGCCACATAAGCATCTACATGTGCCCAACGTGCGCCAAAATGGAGTTACTGCATGGCTACAGCACGGCTCTTGCAGTAATTTCATTTTTTGGCACGCGACCGATAGGCGCGGCCAAAAAATAATTTTCAGATATGCGCCAAGTGGCATTTGGCACGCATAGGTCATTTCCACCCGGTTACCGCGTGAGACTTTACCACTAGGTCAATGGCTGGAGGTAAGGTCTCAGACCCAAAATGGACACGTGGCAATTTTCATTTTGCCGCAAGTCCATTTTCGGCAAACATTTTTAAAAGGCATTTTTTACAGGTGCGCTGAAAAATGATTCTGCGTGTGCCCAAAACACGCGTCTACACTACCGCAGGCCATTTTTCAGCGTGCCTTTGTAAAAGGGCCCCTCAAGGTCGTGTACCGCAAGAATAAGTCAAACATAAACAATGGACAATTACAGCAGTAAAAATATTCAAAGAACAATACAAATATATACCGGCTACAGGGATTAAGTAGCCTTTTCTGTTGCTCTTGGATTAGATTTATACTGTGAGGTTTTGGTATAGAATTTAGCAGTGTTTCCTGTGGCCTCCTGTCACTTATTTGCAGACTAAAGGATGTTCTTGTTTGATTTCCTGATTACTTGTAATTATTCTGTTTTCTGATTTCAAGTTTGTAATTGCTTGAATGTATATGAAAATTATCTAAACCATTATCTCTTACACCACTGTGTCCCAAGTCAGTCCTGGAGCACCCCTTTGCCAGGCAGGTTTTCAGGATATCCACAATGAATATGTATGAAAGAAATTTGCACATAATGGAGGCACTGCATGCAAACCAAGTTCATGCATATTTATTGTGGATAATATAGCATAGTAGATGATGGCAGAGAAAGACCTGCACAGTCCATCCAGTCTGCCCAACAAGATAAACTCATATGTGCTACTTTATGTGTACTGTAGAAGTCTGTCCAGCACTAGCCCCGCCTCCCAACCACTAGCCCCGCCTCTCATCACCGGCTCTGCCACCCAATCTCCGCTAAGCATCTGAGGATCCCTTCCTTCTGAACAGGATTCCTTTATGTTTATCCCACGCATTTTTGACTTCCGTTACCGTTTTCATCTCCACCACCTCCCGCGGGAGGGCATTCCAAGTAACCACCACTCTCTCCGTGAAAAAATACTTCCTGACATTTTTCTTGAGTCTGCCCCCCTTCGATTTCATTTCATGTCCTCTAGTTCTACTGCCTTCCCATCTACGGAAAAGGTTAGTTTGTGGATTAATACCTTTCAAATATTTGAACGTCTGTATCATATCACCCCTGTTTCTCCTTTCCTCCAGTGCAGCGCTGCATATGCTTTGTAGCGCTATAGAAATGCTAAATAGTAGTAGTAGTGGTATACATGTTCAGGTCAGCAAGTCTCTCCTCATATGTCTTGTAACGCAAATCCCATACCATTCTTGTAGCTTTTCTTTGCACTGCTTCAATTCTTTTTACATCCTTAGCAAGATACGGCCTCCAAAACGGAACACAATACTCCAGGTGGGGCCTCACCAACGACTTATACAGGTTCCTCAATGTATTGCCTCCCTGCCCCATCTTTAATAGATGTGATAATTTGCCTCTTCCTATACGGTCTTACCATATTGGCCAGTAACTTCCCTGCCTTACCTCCCCACCGAAATAGTTTGTATCATTGGTAATATATATCCCTCTCGGCTCGGCTACTCAATAAGTTATCAATCTGCTTTCTAACCTCCATCATGTTTTGCTTCAGGGCCCCATCTAGTCTTGAAATATGGTGCCTCCTGAGAGTTTGATATTCCTGTGATAACCTTAACAGTTCTGCCTCCTGTCTTTTTTTCTTTCTCGATGTGTAGGCTAATACGTGCCCCCTTACTACCTACCGCCTTATAATACTGGTCCCACATCCGGTGTGTCATTAGTGGAGTGGTATTCTAGCCATTTTTCTCTCAGATAAGTTCTAAACTGTGTATCGTTATATAGTGCAGGCGAAAATTTCCAGACTCTATCCATCGGATCCTTTACGAATGATAAACTGAGAATGATCAGATAGGGAATTATCTATGATTGCCCCTCCCATGCCACAGAGAAAAGCGACTGTGATATTAGAAAGTAGTCTAGTCTAGAGTATACGTTGTGAGGATGGGAATAGAAGGTGTAATCTGCATCGTGTGGATGCAATATCCTCCATATGTCCACTAACCCCAGTTGGTTTAACAAAAAATTGATTCCTTTGTTCCCCTGATCTCAGCCCCCTTTTTTTTGCTGGTTTATAGTCGATTGTGGGATCTGCAAGAGTATTTAGGTCTCCTCCCAAAATAAACTGATAATCTAGATGTGGTATTCCCACTCAAGGAACGCATTGCGTTCAAGATCTGCACGATTGTTCACAAGATCATTCACGCAGACACCCCAATTTACATGCTAAACCTCGTGGACCTGCCTCCCAGAAACGCTATAAGATCAGCCTGCAAATTTCTTAATCTGCACTTCCCCAGCTGTAAAGGACTAAAATACAAGCTGACACACGCCACCACCTTCTCCTACTTGAGCACACAGTTGTGGAATGCATTACCTCCAGCCTTGAAAACCATTGACAAAATAACTAACTTTCGCAAATCTCTGAAGACACATCTCTTCAACAAGGCCTACAAAGAGAACCCATAACCTCACATAACTACCTCTCCAAACCACCCAGTTATTAAAGTCCACCTTCTATACTATCCTGCAGCACACCTTCCTTCTTCCTTCCCTTACCAAATCTTTGTACATTACCAATTGTATCTGATATCCTGAAATGTCTATGTCATAACAAAACTCTGTAAGCCACATTGAGCCTGCAAATGGGTGGGAAAATGTGGGATACAAATGCAATAAATAAAACTTAGCCACTCTGTCTAAGAAGAATCCATGGCTATATGTGTTAGGGCCGTAAACGTTACATAAATTGAGTTTCCAGCCCCAGAGCTCTCCCAGCAGAATGACATATCTTCCGTCTTCATCTTGGATTATTTTATGGATATGGAAAGGAACCTGTTTATGCAGCAGTATAGCCACTTCTCATTGTCGGTTATTATAAGAGGAGGATACCACTTCTCCCACCCATCCCCTTTTCAGTTTGTGATGTTCAGTTGTGGACAAATGAGTTTCCTGGAGGTAGGCTATATCAGTATTTCTAGATTTCAACCACGTTAATATTTTTGTGCGTTTGACCGGCGAGTGTATGCCATCCACATTAAATGACACCAATTTCAACTTAACCATAACCAATAAGCATCTTAGTGATGTTCAAGCTGACTCTGATCCCGCAAGTCTCCCAGCTAAACCTGCCGGATCATCTCTTACACGCTCCCGTGTCCCGCATGCTCACATAATGGCCACCGCTCTCTGTCTCCTGCTGATATCCCTTTCCCATCCATGCAAACCCTCTCCCCCCTCCCACACAGCCCCCTCCCCCTTAAAGCTCTGTCGTCCACCCACTCATCCAACTCATTCACGCCTCCCCTATCCCCCTCCCCCTTCTCCCTCCCTCCCCTTCTCCCCTCTCTTGCTTAGAAGCCCGACACCTCCTTCCCCCTCCCTAAGAAACTCATCAGAACACATGCCCCGCATCAACCCTGCTATCTAGTCAAAAACAATAATCTTTGATATATGCCACTTAACTCCACATGAACTAAAACATAGGGATGTCCTTCGTGTCCAAATCAAAAGTCCACCGGTTCAAATCAACATCTGTGGCAAAGTTCTGCCATAAGTTATAGCGTGAGGGCCACTGATTTAGGTATTGCGCTATCGTCTCCTCATCCATCCATGTACACCGCACTCTGAAATCCTAAGGACAAGAAAACTTGTTGCTTTCAAAATCTTCAACCGCTTCAGCAGTGCCCGGGAACACAAACCAGAGATATCCCGAGCCCTCAAGGGCCCTTATCCGAATCCCGGGCCTCTTCTCTGTCAAGGCTGTTCAGAAATGCTTGTGCCACCGCTACTTCGGTTAGCACTGTCACCCAGCCCTCATGCCAAATCCGAAGTTTAGCTGGATATAGGAGGGAGAAACGTACTCCTTTCTTATATAGTGCGGTGCATATCGGCACCATTGCTTTGCAGAGTGCCACCCTTGCGGAGTGATCATTAAATAGTAACAAGCGCTGTCCCTCATATTCCAGAGTTGATTTGCTGCGAAAGGCCTTCAGCAGCTGTTCTTTCTCTGACCAGTTTATCAAGTGTGCAATGGCGGTCCGAGGCTTATTCTCACACTCCCCACGAGTTCAGATTCGGTGCGTTCGGTCGCATTGAAAGTTCTTCTCACCCTTCTCCAGCCCCAAGTTTTCAGGCAGCCAGGAGCTGAAAAAATGGTAGAGCCACTTATCTGTAATCGATTCTGGTAGTCCCACGACTCTGAGATTGTTCCGCCGGTTTTGGTTTTCTTGCTCCTCTAGCCTTTCTCTGAGTGCCACTGTTTCTTTCTGTAACTCTGTGATCTGGGCCGCCATATTATGCGATTTATCTTCCTGGGTCGACACCCGTTGCTCCACCTCAGTAATTCGCCTGGCCTGGGAATTGAATTTCTCGCTGATTACCTCTACCGCTGCTTGAATTTTATTCAGCCTGTCTTCCAGAGCCGTGGTGACCGTTCGTGATATTTCCTGTGCCCACTCACCTGCTTGCTTCTCCGTCAGCATTTGCTGGGGAAAGCTGTCCGCCATCTTAGGTGTGGTTGTGCGTATGGTGTCTTTTAGGCCCTGCTGGTTCCTTGTGGGCATAACTTCCATGCACCACTTCTACGGTCAAATTCAAGGAGTCTAGACGTGATCTCCTTGTTTTCCGTTAATCAAATCCGGGTCTGAAGTAACAGAGTGATTGGGTAGTTGCAGATTTGTGCATGTTCTCTGTGGAGCTCTCATTTCTGCTACTTCTCAGGAGGCAGGCATCATGTGACCCCCCCCCCCCCCCCCCCGAGCATAAATTCTAAAATGCATTGTTAAAAAGGGGCATGGCCATGGGCGTGGAATGGGTGGGTCATGGGCATTTCTAAAATTTATGCATGTTGTTATAGAATACATTCGGTCCACACCTAATTTAGGCCTCAGCATTTATACCAAGTTTTACTCACGTGGATGGGTCTCGGCGTAGTCTTTAAACTGTGTGGAAATTTAGGTGCATTCTATGGATTGATGAGGAGGCAGTTGAGTCAAGAGCGAAACTGTTCTTGTGAAACAAGTTGCCACTGAGGTCTTGAATCAATTACAGTATATAAGCCTGCTTGATTCTTAAACAAATGTTACAAGTTTTCTTTGGCGCTGGGTTTTATATTTGTTGATTTTGTGGTTACCCCCGCCTTTCATTTCACATTTGTCAATTAATGAGGATTTTTTGTATAACATGGTGCAAAAATGTGATGGTATGTAGTTTGATAATGGGTGGAGTATGAATGGGGCACATTGTTACATGCATAAATTATAGAACACAATATGTTACATGCATAAATTATAGAACACAATAATTTATGCATGCTGTTTAACAATCCAAGCATGAATTTGTCAGCTCTATGGCTATTGTAATTGGTTGTGCATAAATTATACATACATATTTTACCGGTTATGCTAGTATTCTATAAAGGAAAGTAGGCACCCACCTTCCTCTATAGAATAGGCTCCAGACAGCCATCTCTATGGGGCCCTTTCACAAAGTGGTGGTAGGGCTACCACATGTGTAGCGTGTCAAATCGATACTACTGCTCGGTTAGCACACCCACTCATAGTAATTTAGAAGTTGGTGCACGTTGTTTCCCATGGTAGAAAATATTTTTCTATTTTCTACTGTGGGGGACGTTCCCAGCGGTAATCGGCATAGTGGCCACATTGGCGAGTGCTGCATGAGTACTGCATGTGTAGTGTGTGAGCCCTTACCTCTAAGTCAATGGGTGGCAGTAAGGTCTTAGGCAGTAAATAAGACCTTACTTCAATCAATCCAAAACTCTGCTGCACGACTCATTTTCCCCCAAAGTCGCTATGTCCATATTAGCCCTCTCCTTAAGTCACTTCACTGGCTCCCTATCCGTTTCCGTATTCTATTCAAACTTCTCCTATTGCCCTATAAGTGCATTCACTCTGCCGTTCCCCAGTACCTCTCCACTCTTGTCTCCCCCTACGTTCCCCCTCGAGTACTCTGTTCTGTAGATAAATCTCTCTTATCCGTCTCTTTCTCCTCTACTGCTAATTCAAGACTCCGTTCCTTTTGTCTCGCTGCACCTCACGCCTGGAATAGACTTCCCGAGTCTGTACGTCTAGCCCCGTCCTTAGCCGTTTTCAAGTCCAAATTCAAATCCCACCTCTTTACCACTGCTTTTGACTCCTAACTCACTTACCCTGTCCTTTTTTCCTCAGCTCTTTATTCCCTTACCCTTAATTGTTCTGTCTGTTTACCTGTCTTATCTAGATTGTAAGCTCTTTGAGCAGGGACTGTCTTTTGTGTATGGTGTACAGCGCTGCATATGCCTTGTAGCGCTATAGAAATGATAAGTAGTAGTAGTAGTAAATAGGCATGCGCTACTTTTAATTTTAGCGCATGGCCATTTACTGCCCCTTTAAAAAAAAAAGCCTTTTTTCCCAGCCATGGTTAAAAAATAGACAAGCACACGCCAAAAACATGCGTCCACACCACTGTGGGCCACTTTTTACAGTGGCTCAGTAAAAGGACCCCTATATGCCTAAATGTAAGTACCCCTTTATTGAATTGCCCTCTTAATATGGCAGTTAACGTACTCTGTTGACATGGTGTCCTGTTTATTTATTTATTGAGATTTATTAACCACCTTTATGAAGAGATTCACTCAAGGCAGTGTACAGCAGGTACAGTTTAACATCAAACTTACAATTTTGTTAACAGCATAACAATAGTAAAATGACCAAATATAAACATAAATACAATAAATGAGGTAAACTTAGAAATGGCAAATTAAAACCCAATAATAGAACTATCATGAAACACATCAAAATATACACATTTAACAGCACTGAAATTCAAATAACAGAGATATAATGCAATGCCAGCACAATACTAATGAAACACATAATAAGCACACAGAACATTCAAATAACGTAGATATGATACTAATACTTTTCTACAATACAGCTTACCATATAGCTGAGGGGCCAAGTGCAGATATATAGATGGGGACAAAATGAGTGGTACAGAGTCATTTGGGATAAATAGATGTGTCTAAGTTACAGGGTTTGCAGCAAGCTAGTCCTGGCTGTTCTCAGAAGCCAGGAAAAACAAAGTACATTCTTTGTTCTGTTCCCATTGGAAGAGTAGAAGAGCAACCCTGCTGGACTTTTTTTTAAAATTCCTTCTGTGATGTAGTTGAGTCTTCAGTTCCTTTGTCCTGCAGTTGAATAATGTTGTAAAATAGTCTTGCCTAGGGTACTGTAACATACTGAGACTATTCAGAACTGCTGGCAGAATCTTCTAGATGAAATATCTGCAGCTGCAGCCTCAGAACAATTTGCAAGTGTCTGCCATTAACAGAGCACTTTACTATGATACAGACAGAAATTCTCTGCAAATAATACATGAAGATGATCGGCTATTAGATAAGTCAAAAGCTGCCACTTATATGTAACCCCTGCCACCCTGGAGTGTCCTTACAGGGTTTTCCTCCTCTCTGTTTGGCAAACTGAGGGCACACTTTCAGGGAGGTAGTTTTGTAATATGGAATTATTCTCCCTGTATAAATTATTTGTGGGTCCAGGTCAGTACCAGAAAACAAGGGGAGTGGGGGGGGGGGGGGGGGGGGGGGCTTTGGCAAATGAATCCACACTCTCCGTTCTTCTATTGGCACTCAATAAGTCAGTCCAGGCCATAATTATTTGTATTTATTTGTTACCTTTGTATCCCACCTTTTCCCACTTATTAGTAGGCTCAAAGTGGCTTACATAGTTCCAGAGAGGTGGTTACAGACTCCGGTGTGAACAAATACAGTATAGGGGTACTATTACAGTGACAAATACAGTAAAGAAATATCGGTAAATAGGTTGGGGTGATTCAGACAAAATGTTAGGGTATAGAAGGACTACAAAAAAAGTCACAACAGTACGGTAAAGCAGAGAACACCAACTAGTATAAGCAGTGGTGTGCTGGAGCCGGTTGTTAATTTTTTAAAGATCTTGCGAGCCGGTTGTTCAGCACAGCGAGCCAGCTCCAGTAAACGAGGTAAGCATGGCAGGAGGGTGCCACAAGCCATGCTTACCCCGTTTACCTCACCTCCCACCACTGCCCTAGTTTGCCTGCGCCGCCCTCGTTTGCCTGCGCCACCCAGCGATTTTCCTCTGTCCCCTGATTACCTCCGTCAAAGCGGCCGCATTATTGAAAGCCCTGCCCGTCTCTAGCCTTCCCTTCGAGTTCGTTCCCGCAGAGTCCTGCCTTCTGACATCATTTCCACTTTCAGCGAGGGCAGGACTCTGAGGGAACGAACTCGAAGGGAAGGCTAGAGACGGGCAGGGCTTTCAATAATGCGGCCGCTTTGATGGAGGTAATCAGGGGAGAGAGGAGATTCGCTGGGTATGGGTGGCTGGAGGGGGGCAGGGGAGAGAAGAGAATCACTGGGTATGGATGGATGGAGAGGGGCAGGGGAGAGGAGAGTTGCTGGATATGGATGAAGGGAGGGAAGGGGAGAGGAGGGTTGCTGGACATGGATGGAGGAGAGGGAAGGGAGAGAGAAGAAATGCTGGACATGGATGGGGGGAGGGAAGAGTGAGGAAGGAGATGAGATGAGGGAAAAGGAAGAGAGGAGAAAAACTGTACATGGATGAAGAAAATAGGCAGAAGCTGGATCCACTGGACAGTCAAGACTGCGGAGTAGGACCCAGCTTTTACTTACGTATGTAGGGCAAGAAATGAAGAAGAAAGGCGGAAAGTAAAGAAATAAATGGAAAGGAAGCCCTGGAAACGGAGTTAAGAGGACAGATAGCAGCAGAATCGGATACTGGGCCAGCATGATCAGAAAAACAAAGTCACCAAACAACAAAGGTAGAAAAAAAATCATTTTATTTTCATTATAGTGTTTGGAATATGTCCACTTTGAGAATCAGGTGCTCAACATTAAAAGTTTATATTTATTTACTTATTTATGGCATTTTATCCCACACTAAACATGAATTAGATTGGAACCTGGGATCATTTAATTTTTTTTCCTGGAGTAATGCATTGCCCCCCCCCCCCCAGGCTCTCTCCCCCGGGTGGGGGGGGGGCGCAGAGGTGGATGGGGGGGGGGGGCGCAGAGATGGATGGAGGGGGGGGGGCGCACAGGTAGACCGGGGAGAGAGCCTGTTGTTAAACATTTACCAGCACACCACTGAGTATAAGGCACTTGACAGTCACTTAATTCTCTCAGGACTCTTCCAGTCCCAAGAGACTCATCTGTCTCTCTCTTCTATTGTACAGCTTCAGAGCTCCTTTGAGCTCAGATGTGGTCACTGATGTAATTCTCTTTAACTGCTTACATATTGTAACATAGCAACATAGTAGATGATGGCAAATAAAAGGCTCCATGGTCCATCCAGTCTGCCCAACATATGCACACTGAGTCTTGAGCTGTGCTTGTTATTTTCAGGGCATAAACCATAGAAGTCTGCCTGGAACTGGCTTAATTTTCAATCTGGAGATGTCATCAAAGCCTGCTCCAGCCCAACCAGATCTATCTATTCTTAATCGGGACACAGACTGTAGAAGTCTGCCAACTACTGGATTTGCCACTTAAGCAAAGCTAAGTTGTTTTGATTTCATTCTCTTTCCATTTAGGAATTCTTTGTGGCTATCCCTACACATTCTTGAAATCTGTTACAGTTTTCGTCTCTACCACCTCCCATGGGAGGGCATTCCAGGCATCCACCACCCTCTGTGAAAAAGTACTTCCTAACATTACTTCTAAGTCAACCCTCCTGTAACCTCAATTCGTGTCCTCTAGTTCTACTGCTTACTCTTCCCTGGAAAGAGTTTGCTTGCATATTAATATCTATTCAACTAGCAATCACTGATTCTGGCTTGCAATTTATTTAGTTAAAATATTATTACCTGCACAATCTAAAAGTACTTGGCAGTGAACAAATCAACATTCATAATCCAAAATATAATTCAAAAATAAAAATACATCATATCACAACACAACAAAAAATGTACATATCTAAAATATACTCACTAGACCATAAATATGATGCTACATCTTAAGGATATCCCTGCTCAAAATCATACCGTTAAAAGTATTCGATTTGCTTTTTAAGCTAACCTCCAAACGCCTGTTGAAACAAAAATTTTTAAATTTCATTTACATAAGTATTGCCATACTGGGACAGACTGAAGGTCCATCAAGACCAACATCTTGTTTACAACAGTGGCCAATCCAGGTCACAAGTACCTGGCAAGATAGATTTTTGCTGCTTATCCTAGAAATAAGCAGTGGATTTTCCCCAAGTCCATTTTATTAATGGTCTATGGACTTTTCCTTTAAGAAGCCATTCAAACCTTTTTAAAACCCCACTAAGCTAACTGCTTTTACTACATTCTCTGGCAACTAATTCCAGAGTTTAATTACACGTTGAGCGAAGAAACAATTTCTCTGATTTGTTTTAAATTTACTACTTTGTAGCTTCATTGCGTGCTCCCTAGTCCTAGTATTTTTGGAAAGAGTTTAAACTCTGCACTGTTCTGCAATACTCTCAATGAAGGAAGTAATCCATTCCAAAGTTTTGGACCGATAACTTTAAACATTAAAGATAGATATTCTTCAATGGTTTTAAAAGATGATATATCCAGTAAATTCAAGTTAGATGACCTAAGTGTCTTGCTATGTTGATAAATTCACAATGTTGTATCAATGATGGGAGAAACCAAATTATTTAGCACCTTAAACACCAAGAATAAGATTTTGAATTTAATTCTTTGTTCTGTCAGAAGCCAATGAAGTTCTTTCAGTACAGGTATGCTGTGACAAAACTGTGAAAAACCTGCAGTGTTTTGAGCTATTTGTAAAGTTTACAAACAGATTTTTGTTCAGTCCCACCAATAAACCATTACAATAATCGAAGCATGGCAATTAACACCTCTTTAACATTGCTTTTGACTCGTAACCATTCGCCTCCACCTACCCTCCTCTCTTCCTTCCCGTTCACATTAATTGATTTGATTTGCTTAATTTATTTATTTTTTGTCTATTAGATTGTAAGCTCTTTGAGCAGGGACTGTCTTTCTTCTATGTTTGTGCAACGCTGCGTATGCCTTGTAGCGCTAAAGAAATGCTAAATAGTAGTAGTAGTAGTAGTAGTAGTAGTAGTAATTAAAGCATATTACAATCCAAATGTGTCTTTTCCCCTTTGATCCTACAAGTAGTACAGTCCAGGCAAGGGCTACAGCTGTGCCAGCCAGTATAAAAATCAGCACAAGAAAAGTGCAAAAAAACTCCTATGAGATGGGCCAGTCCGTTGGCTCCATTGATAAGTACTGTACACCAGGGGTGTGCAAGCCAATGGTTTATGCTCATTTAAAACATTTTTTTCCTGATTTTCAGGCATTTTTTCATGTTTATTTGAACTTTTTTTTTTATGGTGCACATCATGGAGTAGATTCTATATATCACGCCTAAAAAATTGTTGCTGAAAAAAATATGCTTAAGCGTATTCTATAAAGTACGCCTAAATTTAGGCGTACTTTATAGAATATGCCTAAATTTCCACATGGTTTATAGAATTCATCTAGTGCCCATCTGTGTAACTAAATTTAGTTATAGAAGAAAGTGGGATGTTTGACCACGGCAATACAAGACCTGGAGAGATGGATCTTAAAAATACTTGTTTATTGATGAAAACAAGACTTGACACAACTGTTGTGTTTCGGCTGTTAGGCCTGCATCAGGAGTCTACAAAACACATATATATACAAATAAACATTGAATAAAAGCAAACCATATGTAATCAAAAAACTCAAATACGAAAGTACTGAAAACGATTGGTAATGGCCAAAACACAACAGTTGTGTTGAGTCTTGTTTTCATCAATAAACAAGTATTTTTAAGATCCATCTCTCCAGGTCTTGTATTGCTGTGGTCAAACATTCCACTTTCTTCTATACCTGTGTTCTCCCGTGGGGCATTCGAGTTCTCCACTTTACTGCGGATTTTTTAAACTAAATTTAGTTGCAGGCAGTTATACCAGGTAAAACTTGGTATAAATGTCGATGCCTAAATTAGGCATGGACCGGGTGTATTCTATAACAATGCACATAGATTTTAGAAATGCCCATGACTCGCCAATTCCATGATCATGGCCACACCCCCTTTTCAAGTATGTGACTAAAATTTATGCGCATCACATTACAGAATATGCTTAGACAATTCCACTCGTAAATTCTAATTAATGCCAATTAGTTGTTATGATTCTGCTAAGACAGGCAGGGGAATGACTGGGACTCGCATCTGATTGGCCTGTTAGGGATTGTGCTGATGTCTGAGGCAGCAGGTGTCAGAAGTCAGATCTATTTAAACCTACCTCTCCCTACAGCCCATGCTTTAGCGTTGATTCCTGTCAGCCGAAGCTTGTTTCCCTCTCTCTGTCTGTGCTAGTAGCACACCGTGCTTTCGTTGGAGTTTGCTTACTCTTCTGGTTGCTTGTGCTTCTCTGTGTGCTGGTTGTTCCCAGCGAATGCTTGTTTGCTTCCCTAGCTTAGCTGCTTTCCTTGATTACCTTGCTTCCTTGCACCTGTGGGTGCTCTGTGTGCTGGCTGAGTTCTGGTAAGAACATTCTTTGTTTTTCCCTTTATTAGCTTTAATTCTTTGACTGTAGTGTAAGCCCTGTGTCTTCCTGACTTGTGTTAAAAGCAGCCCTTCCCTTTAGCCTGCTCTAACTCTTTGTCTGCTGTGTTTGTCTCCTGATTCTTGTGAGCATTGCCCTTATCTGTTTGGTGTATGTATAGGCAGTTTTCCCTGTTTGCTTGCTTTTCCCTTTGTCTCTAGTGTCTGTTATTTGACTCCATGACACAGTCTTGTGTATTCCTATAAGCGGCTTCCCTTTATCCTTGAGTGCTGTGTGGCACAGCCTTGTGTATTCCTATAGGTGGCTCCCCTTTACCCTTGAGTGCTGTATGGTACAGCCTAGAGTGTTCCTGTGAGTGGCTTCCCTTTTCCCTTGAGCGCTATGTGGCACACCCTAGTGTATTTGAGTGCTGTCTCGGCTTTCCCTTTTTCCCCGTGGGCTTTGCCTCTGCTACCTGTGTTTTTGTCTAGCCTTTGTTTGCATTCTCTTCCTCTGGTCATAGCCTGTTCCTGCCAGCTTTTTGCCTGTCGCCCTTCCCATGTGTCACTAGCTAGTGCTGTGTGCGTTGCATGTGCTCCGGTCCCTTTTGGGACCCCTCATTGTTGTTTTTCCCTTCCCTAGTGTATGACTCGGTTCCAGTTCGACCGTGAGGCTCGTATGCTTGGACTCTGTATGAGTGGGTTTCCGTTTAGCTGTGAGGCCAACCTGCGTGGTCTATCTCCCTTTTCTGGTGGTGCTAGTGGATTGTCCTGAGTGTGCGGGGCTTTGTGGCCGTGGTATTGCTTTGCGCCTGGTTGGTCTACCCTAGGCCTTGGCCAAGATCCTTCCTAAGCCTCGGCCTAGGCACAAGGGCTCATGAACAGTTTAACATTAGTGTCAATAATTGCTTGTTAATTGGCAATTATCAGCACTGATTGTATTGTTAACTAATTAAGTTGTGTACGCAAATCCAGAATACAACTGGATTTGTATGTGCAACTTAAGTCGCATTATAGAATCTGGGGGTTTATGCCTAACTTTGGATGCACAACTTAAAAATGCATGCAATCAATTGTACACATCTTAATTTGTAGACATATACACACACTAACTTTTAGACACCACACAAACAAATCAAATACATGCTCACAAATGCAAACCTCTACTGTGCACTCTCATACAGAAGGCTCATAATCCAACCCCTGAGTCAGGTCTTCCACTTGCTCAATTGGCAGAGGCTGCAGAACTAGCATTCTGCAGGTAATGGGAGGGGGGGGGGGGGGATGGATGAGAGGGGATCATGACTATTGCCTAAGGATGACAGCTAGCAGACAGATTTAGAGCCCATGGCTGCAGAATTCCTGAATGTAGGGTTACCATATTTGCGGAGACAAAAAAGAGGACAGAAAAAAATAAAATGCTGCCCTGCCCCAGTCTGCCCTGCATCCCATCCCAGCTGCAGAGTCACTTTATCCCCCAAAAGTCAGATTCTATAAGCAGTGAAAATACTGGTAAAACTAACAGAAATACATTTTCTTCCATAGCCAAATACAAAATTAGAAAAGATGAACATTTCCAAAAATACAAACATCCATGAGCATCATGTTCCCCTTTCCTTTCCCTCCCATCCATGAGCAACATGTCCTCCTCTCCTCTCCATCCCCTTCTATCTATGAATTGCATTTCCCCCTTTCCCCTTACCTCCTCTCCATGTACAGCATGTCCCCCTCTCCTCTCCCCTCCCATGAGCAGCTGTCCTCTTCTCTCCCCCCCATCCACTAGCAGCTTGCCCCCTTCTCTCCCCCCCCCCCCCCCAGCCTATCTTGCAGCCCTGGTGAGCTAGTGGCCTCTTCGGGGCAGGAAAGAACCCTACTCATTACTGCCCGCTGCCACTGCTACCGTTGCTGCTCCTTCTTAAAAATGGCTGCCGGGACTTCAAGCAGTGGCCTCGCAAGACTTCTGCAAAGTCTTGTGAAGCCTCTGCTTGAAGTCTCGGCAGCCATTTTCAAGAAGTGGCAGCAGAGGGGAGGTTAGCGTCAGCGGACAAGAAAGAGTGGAGTTCTTCCTGCCCCAGAGAGGCCACTAGACCATCAGAGTGCGCTATGATAGGCTGGATGGTGGAGAAGGCAAGCCCGTCCGCCTGCCTGCCCACCAACCTGTCAGTCAGCCAGCCCAGAAACCCGAACAAATGGACTGGCTGGAAAAAATACATCCAGACCCCCGACAGTCCTCTGAAAAGGAGGACTTGTCCAGGGAAATCCGGACATATGGTAACCCTACTTGAATGTATCTTGGCGCATGGCCTCCACCTCAGGATCATCACTCCAATGACTGGACTGAAGTAAGGTGGGAGGAAATATGAAGCAGGCAAAAAAATAAAATAATAATAATAAATAAATAAATACATTAAATAAAAAAAAATAAATAAAGACTCATGGTGCCAGATCCCAGCACTGGTTCATAATGAACTTGAATTACAAAGAAGCTGGAAGAAACTGTCGGGCCAAATTTACGAAAAGAAAATCTCTGAAAATCCCAAAGGGTCACAGAAGTCTACCTTACCTTCTCTTCCTGACACGCTGAGTTTTAATATGCTGAGAAAATGCGCAACCAAGCTACTTAATAAGGGACTCAGGGATGTGCTCAGTGAGAAGGTGCAAAGGTCTTGCATTTCGGTTTTTGTATTGCTGACTTATTCTGCCACAAGAACAGAGCAACATTTTCTCTGAAATGTGAGAGTTAAATCGTACGATAATTACGCTGCTTAGAAAATGGAAGTCACATCAATCAAGTACTGCACTTTCACAGTTTAGCATTCTCCCTCTCTAGCGGTTCACAGTGTGCCTAACACTTGACTTTTTTGCAATTATATTTGTCATTAAAAAAAAAAACCCACCACGGAAGCCTGGACAGGCTACAATGTATTAAGGCTGTGAAAATGAATAGTGGCACATTTTCATACTAATGACCTACCATTCAACTAAACCTTGTACACAAGAGCATGTTATGCTTGTCATGTTCCTCTGGAGCTAACAGCTACTGCTTGTCTATTTCCAGGCAGGGAAATAGCAGGTACTTCCAGGAACACATTATTTCATAACTTGACTTCTGTGACCTCTCTCTAATTTCCTTCCATCTTTAGCTGAATGAAACACTTGGGAAAGCAGTTAAAACACCACACATTTCACATCCTGCCTTGAAGACATTCGGAGGGCAATTTTTGAAGTGATGTAGGTGCACTTCATCAGAATTAGACACCTGAATCACTAGGTTTGAAATTTGCCTCAGGCCGATCTGCCAAATATAGCTGTAGCACTTGCACAAAGTGGTTATATTTTAACCACTAAAAAAATGAGCACAGTGTGGCAGTGGCATACCTAGGGTAGTTGACACCCGGGGCTGGTCATTTTTTAACACCCCCCTCCAAACTCCAGTACTAGGCATACCGAAAATACAAAACACTCAGGACCTATAGAGCACTTCTAGCATACCATAAGCAGTCATTTCTACGAGTCACACAAGGAAAAGGAAAGTATCTTAAACACTACAGTGAGCACTAGAACATCAATTCACCTATTGTAAAACGAAACCAGATAGAACAATACAGGTCATCGATCCTGCACAGTCAATGCCAACTGAAAGCCATGTCTTTTTCACAAACACAGATACACCCTAATCCACTATAGAATAAGTAATCATAAACTTTCTATTTAGACAAAAATTAAACTGAACCCCCAAGATGCCAGACTCTGCATACAATGCAACACCACAGAAACAGAAAATGCTCCCTAGTACTGTGCAAAATATAAAGACAGCAGATGTAAATTTGAAAAAAAAACTAACAAATACCAATCACCACTTTACAAATTAACAAACAGAAATAAAACAAATAATATCATTTTACTGGACTAATACATTTAGCTTTCAGAGGCCAAAACCTCCTTCCTCAGGTCAATACAGTATAGTGCTGTTACAGTATCCTATCCTGACCTGAGGAAGGGGGTTTTGTTCTCCAAAAGTAAAATGTATTAAAATTAGTCTAATAAAAAGATTACCTTGTTTACATGTTCTATTTAAAGCAAAAAAATAAAAATATATATTTTATTTACAGTTTGTTGTCTCTGGTTTCTGCTTGCCTCATCTTCTTTTCACTGTCTTCCTTCCATCCAGTATCTGTCTTCGCTGTCTCTCTGCCCCCTCTTTTCAGCCCCCAGTTCTAGCCCCATTATTCCACCTGCCCCTAATTCCAGCCCCAGCCCACATCTCCCACCTTCCCCCCCCTTTTCAGCCCCAGTCACTTCTCCCTGTCCCCCCTTTTTAGCCCCCAGTCCCCACATTAATCCCCAGTTTCAGCCCCAGCCCTTTTCTCCCACCAGTGCCAAGCTTCAGCCCCAGCCACTTCTCCCTGTCCCCTTTTCAGCCCCCAGTCCCCACAGTTTCAGCCCCTGCCCCTTTTCAGCCCTCAGTTCCAGTACTGGCCCCCTTATCCCACCTACCCTCCTTTTCAACCCCCAGTTCCAGTCCCCTTCATCCACATGCTTTGCATTAGGGCCCCCCTTTTCAGCCCCAGAACCATTCTCCCACCTGTCCCAGGCATAGCCCCATTCTCCCTCCTGCCCCCTTCTCAGACCCCAGTTCCAGCCCCCTTCCCTGACCCAGTCCCCTTCTCCCATCTGAGCCCCCTCCCCGACCCAGTCCCCACCTGCCTACCAGCTCCGTCGCCAGACGACCCTCTTCTCCTGCCACCCGGCACCTGACTCATCCTTTAAAAAAATCTCTGAAGCAGTGGCGCGATGCCTCGCGTCTGTCTGCTCTGCGTGTAAAGGAAGAAAAATCACCTCATTAGCCGGCCTTCCATCACTGTGTCCTACCCTCTAATGTAACTTCCTATTTCCGCGAGGGCGGGACACAGTGAGGGAAGGCTGGCCGACGAGGCGATTTTTCTTCCTTTACACGCAGAGCAGACACGAGGCGCCGCGCCACCGCTTCAGAGATTTTTTTTAAAGGCTGGGTCAGGTGCCGGGTGGCAGGAGAATCATCTGGCGATGGAGCTGTTAGGTAGGTGGGGACTGGGGCACCAGCGGAGCACCCCCCCCCCCCCACCCACTGACACCCGGGGTGGACCGCCTCCACTGCACCGCCCTTGGTACACCACTGCAGTATGGTCAAGGAGAAACTATGCCGATACATCAGATTTTCAAAATGTGGCAAATAATTTAAACACCTAACCAAATTGTGGAAAGAACTATCATTGACAATCACATAGAAATAATGTGGGGGAAAAGACCTCAGAACCCAAGCAGTACTTTCAGTGTCCAAGATACATATCAGGACTAAATTAGACTGGTTCCATGGGTAAAACGTTATCACTGGTCAGAAAAACTTCCAGATAAAATTTGTATTCAATAGTGCAAGAATGCAATTATGCTTAATTAAGAAAAAATGTGAATATACTTAATCCAGAAAAATTGTTTATAGGCGAGATGAAGCAGCACTTATCTGCAAAAGATCCCAATAGGGGCCTGTTTCGCTAAAGGCTTTCTCAGGGGACCACATTGTGATGGTGCTGCGTTCTTACTCAAAGAGATTTCTACCTCCTACCCCTCGAGTATGAATGCAGCACCAGCATGATATGATCCTCCGACGAAGCCGTTAGCGAAACGGGTCCCCGTCGGTATCTTTTGCTTGCAGTTAAAAGTAGAAAGTAAAAGCGGAAGGTAAATGTAAATGGCGATTCCTCTGTAAACCAAATGAAACAGCAAAACTGGGAACAAGATTTTGCTATTGCAAACCTTGTCACGCAAACAGTGGATCATCTCATCTTAAATTTTGCTGTTCAGTGAATATAGCCTATAAGAACAGTGGAGTTGCCTGTGTTTGTTGAACTGGTTACTGGCCCCCAGCCAAACAGAACAGTGATGAGTTGAGTCACTTTAAAGTGGAGATGAAGCTCTTAGCAATTCTTGGTGAACAGATATATGTCTCTACCAAAACAGATTGCTTGTCATCCCACGGGAAATTTTAAACTGGGGTAACTGTACACTGGATTGAAAAAGGCTTTTAGGGTGAAAGTCTGCTTGTCTGGCCTTAAGACTGAATAATTCCCACACATAAAGGAATCCTGTTCGGAAGGAATGGATCCTCAGAAGCTTAGCCGAGATTGGGTGGCAGAGCCGGGGGGAGGCGGGGCTGGTGGTTGGGAGGTGGGCCTTGTTCTGGGCAGACTTCTACGGTCTGTGCCCTGAAAATGGCAGAAACAAATCAAGGTCAGATATACACATAAAGTAGCACATATGAGTTTACATAGTTGGGCAGACTAGATGGACCGTGCAGGTCTTTTTCTGCCGTCATCTACTATGTTACATTTGACATTCTTGTATCAATTCGCAAAGATAGTCAAACCAGTGGCGTTCCTAACCTGGATGACACCCGGGGCGGATCGCCAATGCGGCCCCCCCTGGGTGCAGCGTGCCCCCCCCCCCGTGAAATGACACCTCCCCCCCCCCGGCGAAATGACACCCCCCCGGGTGCACACCGCTGGGGGGGGGGGTGCCGCGGCGCGCGCCTGTCGGCTCCGAGTTCGCTAACTTCGCTCGTTCACTGCAGCTCACTCTGCCCCGGAACAGGAAGTAACCTGTTCCGGGTCAGAGGGAGCTGCAGCGAACGAGCGAAGTTAGCGAACTCAGAGCCGCCAGGCGCGTGCCACAGCACCCCCCAGCGGCGTGCACCCAGGGCGGACCGCCCCCACCGCCCCCCCCCCCCCTTGGTACGCCACTGAGTCAAACAGAGTTTGCCATCAGATGAAAAATTGTTAGAACAATGATTCCAACTCTGGGAAAGCCTTCTTTGTAATTAGACAGCATGACGTTGATAATGAAGATAAAGATGAAGATGGAAGTGATGAATTGGACAGCACTACTTCTAATGCAGAGGATAATGACAATAACGATGATAAAGTCCTCTTTGCTATACAGAAGTCAAATGTTTCAGAGATTCCCTTGATCATAACCTGCAGACCCAAGACATCAGTAATAGTACAACATGGCCTGATTTGAAGGAACATTTTATCAAACTGAACAATCCACTTTCTGCTAGTGCAGTTATTGAGCCTTTTTAGCTGTGCTGGATTATCGACTCACAAGCACACTCTCATGAGTGACAGTCATTTTTAAAAATTTAGGGACCTGTTGCTAAGGGGTTACCAAATGGCAACCCGGAACTACCGCCAGCCCAACGTGGGTGCCTGGTGGTAGTTCCACCCCCAGCACTCGCCATTTCTGGTGCTAACAGAAATATTGAAAAAAAATATTTCCACAGGGGGTTACCTGGCAGTAATTGAGCAGCATCACGTGCTGCCCAGCTACCACCGAGTTAGTGTAGGAACCCTCACCGCCACCTCAATGGGTGGTGGTAAGTGCTTCCCCCGAAATGGCTGCATGGCAAGTGCGAACTTACCATGTGACCTTTTCATTTTTGGTTATTTTCGCCCACTGCAGTGCAAGGAGCCCTTGCACACGACAAAAATGGCCTCCACCACTCGCTTAGGACCCGCAGCTTAGTAAAAGGGCCCCTTAGTTTTAGTAAAAGTAAGGTAGATTGAATTGTAGAGCAATAACGTTGTTGGGATAAAAATGTTAACAATAGTTGCATTCATTGTAGTTGTAGTACTTTTATTTTTTACTCAAAAAGTATTATATTAGGCAATAACTTTCACTTAAGTCAATTTTTTAATGGGTTCTTCACTGTACTTTTACTTGTACTTAAATATTAAAATATACATTTAAGTTTACTTTTACTTAAGTACTTTGACTAGTACCTTGAACAACACTGCCCAATTAGATAACTGGGTGGCAGGCTGAATATTACCACTATTCAATTAACTGTGTTATTGTACTGTCCAGGACCAAAATTAAAAATGCAATTAATTGTGGTCAAAAGTTTTAACCAGGTGATTAATCGTGATTATTCTTAGAAGCATTCAGCTTTGTCAGGACTTAACTAGCACTTACTCAATTGTGCCATAAAACTCCTTAGGACAGAGGGGAGGAGCATACTAAGGGGCCCTTTTACAGAGCGGCGGTAAGCCCAACGCGGGCTTACCGCTCGGTCTTCTGGGATTACTGCCTGTCCAACACAGACACCAGTAGTAGACCCGTCCCAAGTGTGCGCCATTTCTGGGGGAAAAATAAAACCCCCAGAAATGGATTGCGCGGCGCTAACCCAGCTGTAATCGGGCATTGCCATGTGCTGCTTGGTTACTGCTGGGTTAGCATGCGATCCCTTATCGCCACCTCAATGGGTGATGATAAGGGCTCTCTGTTGTATGGCCATGCAGTAAGAGTTATCTCACCAAATGGCCATTTTTGAGGGGGAGGGGGGATTTTACCAGCTGCGGATAAAACGGCCCTGGTGCACGGGAAAAACAGCCCCCCGCTGCTAGCGCAGGGCCCTTTTTCCCATAGTTTGGTAAAAGGGCCCCTAAGTCTATAAATAATCTGTAGGTATGCCATCATCTTGAGTCCACCTTGCCCTACCAAGATAATTTTAGTGGACAACCACTGTTCCCTCTAAGCCGAGTGGAAGTCCTCCAACTGCATTGCTGCCAGTCGGGGGTGGTGCTTCAATATTGTGTTTTTAACTGCTAGGGACAGGCGGATTCCCTTGCATCCTGCAGAGCTGGCATTTCCCTCACTATTGAAAATGTGATAGCGAAACAGCACCCCCTGCTGGTAGGACTGTAGTGGAGGACTCCCGCTCAGCTTAGAGGGACCAGTGGTGCACACCTATATGAATGGAGATATTTAAATAACAAAGACCTGATATTTAACTTTTTGCTTACATTCAGCAGTGCCAGCCACTGAAAATATTTATTAGTGGCACCTTTCTCACCACTCATTCATGTAAGTTAGATCTGCTTTTTCACTGCCCTAACTTATGTATATAAGTTCTATACAGAGTGCCTGAATTTCATCACCCTGTGTATAACTTTAGTGTCTACTTCTGGTTCACCCCAAACCCCAGCCTGGGTCTACACACACATTTTATGTATTGAACCCACAGTGATATAGTGTGCACATGAAACTGTGTGTATAATCAGGGCACATTAAACAAACAAACAAAAGATATACGTACATGGTCAGCTTCTGTGCTGACTGCATAAGTATTGTAAAATATTGGGCTCCAATTTTCATGAAATTAGTTTTTTTTTCCAGCTATTCATGAAACTGCAATTTAATCAGAGGTGACATTTGTTACCTTCTTATGCTTCCTTTAAAAATATTTTTTTTTTCAGGACCTGCTCAAAGAAGCAGCAAGAAGACCATTGCCTGAGGCAGCAAAAGACAGTCACACCCACTAAGACAAAACAAAAGAGAAGGATCATCCTCTACTCTCAGCCAGTCAACTGTTATGTATAAATGATCAAGTAAGTTTGTTTAGCCCTGGTGCAACATGGCCATGTCAGGTTTTTAGGGTGTCCAGGTACCATTGACAGAGCTGCCAAGTTACCCATTCCAGGAAGAAGACTATTTGCCCAGTCCTGATTTTAAACTTACATCCCAAAGCAGTGTAGTATTTGAAGCCCATGATTCTATCCATTGAAATCAGTGCTGCAGGTCCCATAATGCACTAGGATGAAGTTGGCAGAAATCCAGGACCGGCCAAAAAGTCTCCCTCCTGGAATGGGTAACTTGGTAGCTCTGCATTGAGGTAGGAGTGACAGGAGCTTGCTCCTGCTGTCCCCACCTAGCCACTAGGGAGACTCCCTGTAGATGCCATGAAGAGAGGGGTGGGGACTTTCTATGAAGGGGCCTTTGAGGGTTTATTCTTAAGATCTTTCAAGGCTAGAGAGGTTCTGATCAAAGGATCAGAGGTTGGGGGAGTTTGAGCAGGGTTGCCAGGAGTGAGGGTGGGGGGGGGGGGGGGGGAATAAAGTGTTGGGATTTAAAACCTGTACCTGACCTTTGAAAGACTACAAGTCCAAGATAAGGCTTGCTATCTTTGAGTTGCTGTAGCCAGGAGCTTTGCATATACTTGGCTGCAGCAACAGAAAATTAAGTTTACTATACCAGTCACTAACCTGTACAGCACAAGTCCAAAAATCCAGACTGCTCGGGGATTTGGTCAGTCCAAATTTTTGGCTTTTCTGGATTCTCAGGGAGTACTATTAAAATTCAAATCCAGCATCTTTCTTCCCCACGCAGAGTCTCTGTGTCTCTTCCCCATGCAGCATCTCTCTTCCCAAAAGGAGGGGGCACCAGCCCCCCAAGGCCCCTCCTGTGGCTACGCCTCCCCTCTCTCCCTCCCCCCCTGCACGGTCTGGCATTTCTCCCTCTAGTCCCAGCCTTGCCCGTGGCTCTCTCTTACTCCCTCGGTGTACAATACCTTTTCAGAAGCCTTCTGGGCTGCTGCTGCTGCAGCACCAGCAGCAGCTTTACTCACAGGCTGCCTCTGGCCTGTACCGGGCCTTTCCCTCTGACCCATCCTGCCCCTTCTGATGCAACATCCTGTTTTCAGAAGGGCAGGACAGGTCAGAGGGAAAGGCCTGGTGCAGGCAAGGAAGACTTCTGAGAAGGTATTGTCAGTGTTGCCAGGTGGGCGGTTTTCCCGCCCAATTGGGCGGTTTTCTGTGACCCGCCGCGGGAAATTTTTGCCCGCGGCGGGTTGCAGTTTTTTGGGCTTGTTTTGGGGTCTTTCGGCGGTTTTTTCAGCGGTTTTTTGGGCCGCGGGGGCGGTGCTAGTGGCGTTTTGGGCGGGGTTAGTGACGTGTTGGGCGGGGTTAGTGACGTTCTTGGCGGGGCCGATGACGGGGGCGATGACAGGGAGGCGGGGCCGGTGACAGAAGAGGCGGGGCCGATGACGGCGGGGGTGGGGGTGTCAGGGGCGGGGTTTGACTTTGGGCGGGTTTTGGGCTGGTTTTGGGCTGGTTTGGGTGGGGAAAAAATTTTCCACCTTGCAACCCTGGGTATTGTACACCAGGGGAGTGAGAGAGAACCACGGGCAGGGCTGGGAGCAAAGGGAGAGATGCCAGACTGAGATGGGGGAGGGAGAAGATGTACTGCACTTGTTGTCCGGATTTCTGGCATCCGTATTTTTGGATTTCTACTGTAGCATAAATTAGTGACTGGCATAGTAAGTTTTGAAGTGCTAAAATAATGCATTTTATTACAGCTTAGTAACTACCCTTTATATTTGATAAATCTGTTGAGGAAAAGTACTTGGTTTGTTAATAGCCTTTGTTTACTGAAACAACAAATGTGCCAGTTAGAAGGCAAAAAGAAGAGTCTTAGCAGAATAGATCTTGAAGTAAGACTCAACAAAATTATAAAATCAGACACTGAGAACAGCGAAGAAGAAATTTATTGCCGTACAAGTAGCACAATCAGCTAACCATCCTAAAGAGCTTTTTACAGTAGTGAAAGAATTGATTACTTTGTCTCCTGTGTCCTGAAAGGTCAGTTAAAAGGCTTAACAAGGAGTTGAGCTGTGAGTATTTTGCTAGCTTCTACTATAAAACATAGCCTCAATTCAACTATCATTTGACTTGCAAGAGCCTCTCGACTCTTTTGTCATTAAATCGGCAGATACATTTCCAGGCTACCATGGAAATGCCTCGCCTCAAGAGTCGCAGACCCCTAATCAAGTGACATTGACCAGTAATCAGTATCTGAAATGGCCTAACTTGACACTGACATATGGAAAAAAAATTCTTCAGAGTGCTATAGGCTCTGTTAGTCAGTTTGGGGGTCGATATTCAGAATGGATTAACAGCTCACTGAATCCAGGGAAGATATTCAGCAAAACATAACTAGAGAATTTATAGTTCAACAAAAATGTACTATACCGCTTATATTGAGTGGTGTATAATCTAATAAAAACATTGAAAAGAACTCCATATTATAGAACAGGACAGACAGAGAATGACACAGGAATGGGGATTCACAGTAACCATGAGGATGGGGACGGGGACAGAGCTTGTGGGGAAGGGGCGGGGATGAGGACAGAGCCCATGGGGACGGGGACAAACGTTGTCCCCGTGTCATTTTTTACTTTGAAGCCTGTTAATGAACTGGACTGTTATTTATCTTTGAGTGATTCAATATTTTGATTTTTTGGAAAAACAAGCAAACATGCTGGCCACAACTAGCTAACCACCTATATCATGCAATATAGCTGGCTATCCATGAATACTCAAACGCTGGCCAGCTAAGTTTAGCAGGCAAATTGGACCGCCCATGTTTTCTCAGTATAAAAACGTAACCGGCTATTCTGAATATTCACTTACCCAGTTAAGTTTGAGCCAGCCAAAACAAAAAACACATATACAATGCCAGTCACAAGAAATGGCCCAGCATTGAATATCCAGGATCAGCGCCAATCACAGCACTTATGCGGGCTGCCTCCCATGATCTGAATATCGGGCCCAATCTGTTTTGGACAACTTGTCATTCAAATGCATTTTACAAGGACAATTAGGTAAAATCACAATAAAATACAGAAATATGAGATAAATCAAGATAATATTAAGGGCCCTGTTTACTAAGCCACGCTATAGGTGTGCTAGCATTTTTAGTGCACGCTAATGTTAGATACACTTATAAGAATATATATAGGCATTTCTAGCGTTTACTGCACACTAAAAACGCTAGCACACCTTAGTAAACAGGGCCCTAAATATCAATTAGTAGCACAGGTTTTTGGAATTGCTGGCGAGCATCTCAGACTGGAACATAATTGTCTTACTGAAGAATGCCATTCAGTCACTGGAAGCTAGCTTCTCTGACATGAACCTTCTCGAGTGTTACATTCATCAAAGCATTTACTGTTTTCAGGCCTTCCTTTACCAATTTCCAGGCTATCATCTATTGGACATCCCCTAGTGATTTCATGCTACACACTTGAAATGTGGCCTCTTGTTCCACAGGCGTTTTATTTCGGCGACAACTACTTTATTTTTCAAGAGAAAAATTAAAGACTTGGCTCGTTAATCAGCAGCTTCCTGTCACTTTCCTACTGATAGAAACTAATGTTTGACTTTGGCTTAGCTTGTTTATGGGGTGAGGCAGGATTGGATTTAGATTTAATTACTTTCCTTTTTAAACTCAAGCTCAAGGTGAGTAACTCTGAGGTATTTCACTGCCCTAGAGGGCTTGCAATATGATTTACTAATGTGTGTTATTGTGTTAAAGCAAGTTAATACACTTTAACATGTGTTAATATGAGCTGCACACTTCTCTGGTAATTAGGCCTCATTAACAATAATGGGGCTTGTATTAAAGAATATGTATTAAATTGCATTAACACAAGGATGCATGTTAATACATAACGTTAGTTAATCTATCTGTAAGTTTGTACCCAAGACAGTGAAAGATAAAATGCTTACCTCAAGGTCCAAAGCAGCAGCCATGGGAAAATGGGATTTGAAATTTGGCTTCTCTTGTTCACAGCCCACGGCTTTAACCACAAGGCTAGTCTAAATTGCAGGGCCTGGTAATCAGTGGCAGTTGGTGTTGCTTAAAGTGCCAGTGCAGGAATTTCATCTTATTCACATTAAAGGCTGACTAAAACTGCTTTTCTCAGTTATAGCCGAAACCGAAACTGCCATTGAAACTGACTGAAAGCTTTTGACTGAAACCGAAACTGCAGCCAAAACTTATTATCTGGTTTCTGCCGAATCCAAAACTGAAAACTCAATTTTGGTTGTGTGAATGTGAACCAGAGAGGGTCGCAGTGGATTGTCAGATCTTACAGCCTGCATCCCTTTACTAAACCCAGAGTATCCAAGCAAAACAGCCTTCATACATATAGACCGCAACTAATGAAAATAGAAGCTAAAAGCCACAGTGCTTTTACAATGGCTGACTTTGCGCCACACTTGGAGTGACAGATGATGTCATAACTCCATAAAGAGGCTAATTCCTAAGAAACTTACCATCCCAAATTTACAAATTTAAATTTCTGCTAAAATTTTATGTCAAAAAAGCATTTATTTGGAGCACTCTATTTACCGTATAAGCTGTTGTGCAAGATTGTAAATGCAATACTTGCAATTGCAGTATATATTTTTTAAAAATACAAAGAGTAGCCCCCCCCCCCCATGGCCTACCCTATTGGTGGTCTACTGGTGTAGACAGGGCATTAGTGATCCCCCAGTTGTGGAAGCCATTTTGAGAGCAGAGCTGGAATAAGCACAAGTAACTGTAGTTTGCTCCTGCCTCAACTACACCTCTAGAACAAGGATTACAAGTCAGGCCCTGGGGGGCTATGGGTGGGGGTGGGTAAGGCACTCAGGGCAGGGGGTCTAGCAGGAAAGGCAACTCATGTTCGTTAGAGGAGAGGTAGGTAGCCAAATTGGACAAGGCACAAATTTTCATTTCCACCAAAAATACATGGTCATTTTTGGCTAAAACCAAAAACAAGGCCGAAAATTAAAATAATCTTTCAGCTCAAACTGAAACAGGGCAGAAAAAGTATTTTGGGCTGGTTTTGGTGCCATAACCAAAACCAAACTTTGGTCAGTCTCTCATTCGTATATACTGAACAACACCATCAGAATGGACATAGGCTGGTGATTGGAGCAGTGGGATGAGAACCAGGAAAGCCAGGTTTAAATCCCACTGACACTCCTTGTGATTTTGGGAAAGTCACTTGACCCTCTTTTGTTTCATGTAAAAAAAAATAGATTGTAAGCCTTTTAAAGACATTGAAAACAATTACTGCACCTGAAACATTATTCACCCAGAGTTTCCAATTAAGTAAGGCCACTGAATATAAGTTTATATGCAGCTAGTGCTCCTACGTAAACATTTGGCTATTCTCCTGGCTTAACTTAACCAGAAACGTTATCCAGAGAGCTGTCGAATTTCAATGTTCCACAGATAACTTTAAGAACAGTCCAGACTGCCTGTAAGCCCACCTCCAAGATTACAGATAAATGTTCTCCATGTAACCCATGAAATTTAATAAAAGAAGTCTTATGCGGTTGATGCCTGTGCTGACTGCATTAGTCTTTTTGAATGGGTCCACAGTGTACACAACAACCTTCTCCAGGCTAAAAATGGCAAAATTTGTTTTAAAAACAGCATATGGTATGCTACTGTAAATACTGCAGAACACAGTACAAACATACATAAACCACTATGATGCATCTGGTGTCAGTTATTGCACCTAAAACATTAAAAAGAAAATTACAAAATACAAATAAAGGAAGCCATATTAGATGGATACACAGTTGAATCCCAATGCTAAAACAACATTCTATATACTTCCAAAATATTCACAAGATATCAAAACAATTCTCACTGGCTTTTAATATGTCTTTTGAGCCATCAGTGGCAACTCGTTTCACATGAGTAAGTCCTGATGACTTGCCTTTATTGTCATTGGCTCACTTATATAACTTTTGTATTATTTTATTCAACTTACAAACTTTCTAATTTAAATGCTAAAACTCTTAAGACTTTAACAGTTCTTAATATTAAAGATCGTACTTATCTGAATGTGTGCATGTTGATGAATACAAATTAATTTATGCAGACCAACCGAAATGGACCATGTTTTGTTCCTGCATCAGGGGAGGTTATTGGCAACATGCTAGACCTCGTTGACCTACCTCCTAGAAATGCTAAAAGATCTACCCGCACATTTCTTAATCTACACTTCCCTAGCTGCAAAGGATTAAAATACAAACTAACACATGCTTTCAGCTTTTCCTACATGAGCACGCAGCTGTGGAATGCACTACCAACAAATTTGAAAACAATTAACGAAATCACTAACTTTCGCAAATCTCTGAAAACCTATCTCTTCAACAAAGCCTACCACGAGAATACATAGCTTAACTATAACACTTCACCACTTCACCCTTTCTTTGAATGACGCCTTTCTATAACTGTCTGCTTAGTTCTTCTCTGGCATCCTTGATCTCTTTATAACACCAACTGTACCTTTTACCCTGGAATGGCGATGCCATAACAGGTCTTTGTAAGCCACATTGAGCCTGCAAATAGGTGGGAAAATGTGGGATATAAGTGCAATAAATAAATAAATAAACATGAACTGCTCTCTTCCTTGTCTGCTCTGTTTTAGCGTTGGGATCCAATTGTATATTTTGGATTAATTGTGCCCCCACTTGAAATCTACTTCAATTGATTGAATGTTGATTTATTAGATGGTTGAGGCAGGACTTAGATTTGCAAAAACTCCTTTGCACGTATAAATTGGCATAGCACTAACCTAGGAACCAAATGGTGGAACTCCTTACCACCCAAAATAAGAAATATACAGGAATATACTAGATTCCGCAAAATCCTCAAATCTTTCCTGTTCAAACCAACCCTCACAAAGCATGACCATATCTCAAACAATTAATTATTACCTGAATTGGTTATTACTCTATGTACCATTAACTTTCTCTTTGCTTCATGTACAATTTCTCATTCATAATAGATTTTCTAAATGTTAAACATCCATAGCTATCCCAGTATGTTTATGATACTGTATTATAAAATTGGATTCTTACAACAAATTACTTTCTTATGCATTATTCTTTGTTTTGTATCCTATACTGTTTATTGTAAGCCACATTGAACTCAAACTTATAAGTACAGAAGTACATAAGCACCGCCATACTGGGAAAGACCAAGGGTCCATCAAGTCCAGCATCCTGTCTCCGACAGCGGCCAATCCAGGCTTCAAAAACCCGGCAACCCCCCCCCCCAAAAAAAAATTGAATAATGTTCAATGGACTTTTCCCTCAGGAATCTGTCCAAACCCCCTTTAAATTCCATAAGGCCAGCTGCTGTCACTATATTCTCCGGCAATGAGTTCCAGAGTCTAACTACACGCTGAGTAAAGAAAAACTTTCTCCTATTTGTTTTAAATCTACCATATTCTAGCTTCATCTTTAAAAGTAGGGGGGAAAGAGGGGTAAGATGTGTGAAAATGCCACTTTGACTTGCCTCCCCCCACAGAAGCGGAGCCAGGATGAGTCAGGTTGACGGCGCGGGGGAAGTGAGAGCGGACTTCCGCCGGCGCACATTTTCAGTGCAACAGGATGAAAAAAAATAGGCGCCGGCAGAACTCCATTTGGGGGAGCGGCTGCTCCCCCCCGGAGCCCCACCTAGCTATGCCACTGTCCCCCCATACCTAGCTTGCTCCTCTGATGCCACCCCAAATTTTTCTGTCTAGAGATGCCACTGAAGGGGAGAGAGAGAGAGAGGTTGAGCCACTATCGCCCCGCAGAGGTTCCTTTTTGCTACTTTGCTGGGCCCACTGTGAGCTCTGTGGAATAATAAGGAGTGCTTCCCACTATAACATTTCATAGGTGCCAGCTCTGTGGGCACTGTGGGGGCTTTAGCAGCCCCAATATTGAGCAAACTCCTTGACTATGTCCAGGGAGAAGTCATTTTTGCTGTGTTTAGCACACCCAGGGGTCCTTTTACTAAGCCACGTAAGTGTCTATGTGCGCCCAACATGCAAAATGGAGTTACCGCCCGACTACCAAGTAGCTTTTGCGGTAATTCCATTTTTGGTGCGTGTCCGCTACGCGTGTCTGAAAAATATTTGGCATTTGGCACACGTAGGTCATTACCGCACGGTTACCGCGTGAGTCTTTACTGCTAGGTCAATGGCTGGTGGTAAGGTCTCAGACCCAAAATGGATGTGTGGCAATTTTCATTTTGCCGCACATCCATGTTTGGCCAAAAAATGGCCTTTTTTATAGGCATGCTAATAAATGGATCGATATGTGCCCAAAACCCACGCCTACACTACCACAAGCCATTTTTTAGCGCGCCTTTGTAAAAGGACCCCCCTAGACATTTGGAAACGTTGGCTCCCTTGCAGCGTGTGTATAAGTTCAGCCTCCTGGTGCTGTCTTTTGGGGGTTCATTGGTGCATATGTGATACAGGGATGGCTCTGCTAGACTGCTGATAAAACACTGGCATGGCAACCTGTCCTGCTGCATTCTTCCCACTTGCACCTCCTATTCAATCTCCCCTAATGGGTTGTATTATTTTATTATTTATTGCATTTGTATCCCACATTATCCCACCTCTTTGCAGGCTCAATGTGGCTTACAATTCATCATGGATACTGGAAATAAGAAGAGAATATACATTTGGTTTTACAGAGGGTTTTGGGTTACATGGTGGTGAAATACATGATAGTGTTAAAGCAAAGACATTATGAGACATTTCTGGATATATTAAAGATTATACAGTTACATGTGTTGATCTTTGTGATCTTTGTACTCTTATGTGGACACATATATACCGTTTAAATGATAGTGGGGCAGCGGATGCTGTAGAGAGAGATTGGGCATTGCAGCCATGCCCTACATGGAACATGTGCTCTGCAGCCTTGCTCATATTTGCTGTTCCTGTAAGCATATGTGTTCCCCCTTCATCTATCCTGCCCTCTCCAAGGTACTGAGGGCTCCTTGTCCCATTCCAGGGCAGAGTTTTGCCACTCATTGCATATTTGTCCTGCAGGTTGTTGACATTTTTCCCTCTTCTACTTTGCTACCCTCCACTGTCATGTCTGCGTGTCATAGTACTGGTTCATTTGGAAGGATGTCTGGGCATAGTGCTGGCTAGTGGACCAGGCAAATGGCAGGCATCTGAGTGGGGTATCCTGGGTCCTTCACACAGGGCTGCATGTGCTGTCAGACTGTGCAAATATATGTAGTGACTGCATGTGGAGACTTGTGTTTGGGCAGGTGAGGTGGGATATGCCTTTATGAGTGCTGTTGGATCATATATGCCCTGTCCACATGTGATCTCTCTCTATCTCTTTCACTGTCCCCATCCAGTCATGCCTTGAGTAAGTGTGTTCTAATTCCCCAGCTAACTAAAAAATATGGAATGAATTGGAGAAGGGGTAGGAACTGTGCCTTACACTTTATGAACTGTACAGTACTACACATTAACCTCCTGATTCGATAAAAGTCACCAAAATTACATGCGCAAATTTAGACATGCCCCAATTTGCATGCACAATTTAATAGAATAACGAGCCAATTAGTGCCAATAACTGGCTTT
Organism: Microcaecilia unicolor; assembly: GCF_901765095.1. NCBI lineage: Eukaryota > Metazoa > Chordata > Amphibia > Gymnophiona > Siphonopidae > Microcaecilia > Microcaecilia unicolor. Next base: position 176,969,078 of record NC_044037.1, on the reverse strand, counting down.
TTAACAAGCAATTATTGGCACTAATAAGATTTAATTGGGACTTACGTACGTAAATTTAGGAACGGGATCCATGCATAAATTTACGCATGGTGCGAAAAAGGGGACTCAGAAATGGGAGGGTCATTGGCATTTCAGGGTGGATTGGGGGCATGGTTTTGAGTTAAACATGTAATTATAGAATAACGGTGCTCTGTGCATAAATTTAGACGTGGGCATTTGCAGCACATTTTTGTTGGTGTAAATGGCAGCACCTGATTTACGTGCGACCTCTCTGCTTAAGTTTTATTCTATAATCCGCGCTAAACTTTAGGCACAGCTTATAGAATACCACTTAAGCATTTTTTTATGTGCTGATATTTTATGCACCATTTATGGATTTCACCCCTAACTGTTAACACAGCACATAATGTAGCTCAGTTAACGTCATCTTAGTAGGTAATGTTAAGTGCATCTCCATTATCTGTAACATAGCTGATGCCTGGCAAGTGATGCTGGGCCTGCCCCCAACAGTTTACGCAGAAACTTTGGAGTTTCTGAGTGATCATTTTGGACATTAACTTGAAGTAATTGCTACATTTTAACAAGCTTATTAAAAGAGGCCCTGGGAATATTTGCATAACTGAGTCTCATTATCTGTATAAATTTGAGTTAGATATTCATAAATCTCAATCTGGATTCAAACTGTTTTCCAAAGGATTGCCCACCCCTCTGGCATTTTTTTTCCATCTGTCTGAGAGGTGCTTTACACGGGAGGTTCTTTCCTTATTGTGCTGAGTAAATCTTCTGAAATCCTTTTCTGATCCTCTGACACAATTTCAAAATCTGCGTTGATGTTCCTTTCAGTCTTTCATCTAATCTCTGAATCATTGCTACAGATGTACAGTGTTGCTCACTTCATTTATTACAACTTTCGGTGCATCAATTTCACTTTTAATTACTGTCTTGGTGCTGTAATCTGATTCCAACTTGAGGAAAGCAATCTAGTCTGGAGGTTTTCTTTTATCAAGGTGTCATGGGTAATGGCAGATGCTGCAGCAGATGATTAATGACATGCATAAAAATCTGTATAGGTTGCTTTGAACATTCTCTTTAACTGCAGTTAAGAGAAATTCTGATTTTCTCCCTTTGATGTATGAGCTCTTAAAAGATTTCCCATCTAAATACTTCATATAAAAAATTGAGGAGGGCAGGGATAGTTAGTTCATAAGATTTATTTATTTATTTGGATTTAGCTAACATCTTAGCTGAATTCATAATCGAACGGGGCGCCCAAGTTTTCCTGAGGGCATCCTCGCAGAACATCCCTGCGAAGGGGCGGGGAAACCCGTATTATCGAAACAAGATGGGCAGCCATCTTTCGTTTCGATAATACGGTCTGGGACGCCCAAATCTCAACATTTAGGTCAACCTTAGAGATGGTCGTCCCCGGTTTTCCTCGATAATGGAAACCGACGACGCCCATCTCAAAAACGACCAAATCCAACTCATTTGGTCGTGGGAGGAGCCGGCATTCATAGTGCACTGGTCCCCCTGACATGCCAGGACACCAACCTGGCACCCTAGGGGGCACTGCAGTGGACTAACTGATGCACTAACTGAACGGAAAAAGCCCTTCCCTTACCGATCCGTTAGCGATTCGGAAAGGAACGGGCATGCATGAAGGAAATCGCATGCAAATGAGCTGCTTGCTGTTAGCTCATTTGCACATGATTTCTTTCCTAAGGAGGGGAAGCCAGTGCAGAGCAGCCAAGCGTTATGCGTGGCTGCTCTGCGCATGCCAAAGATGGCTTCATACATGCAGACAAGCTGCGTGTATAATAGCCGTCTATAACCTTAAATAAATTGCTGTCTACAACCTTAAAAAAGCACAAGTCCAGGCGAAAACGTCTAAGTGCTCGTCAGGGCTGTCTTTTTTTTTAATGCCTCCGTCCCAGGGCAGTTGAGGATGTCCAAAATGTGGATGTTTCTGTAAGAAGGATGTCCATGCCTTTGTTATGCCTCTGACACCCCTTTTATTTAGTTATTTGGATTTTGGATCACAAGTAGTAGCAGTGGGATTTGAATTGGCCACCTCTGGATTGCAAGACCAGTGCTCTAACCACTAGGCCACTCCTCTCCCTTGAAATTTGGCTGTCCCTGTGTGTGTGTGGGTGCAGTTCAGGACGTCCAAAATGTTTGAAAGAAGGACGTCCACACCTTCGCTATGCCTCCGCTGACACACACACACACCCCCCCCCCCCAGGGACCTGCATACTGCTGCGATGGACATGAGTATGATATTTGAGGCTGGCAAAAAAAGTTTTTAAAGTTCAGGGTGGAAGGGGGAAGCTCCTTTGAGCAGGGACTGTCCTCTGTGTTAAATTGTACAGCGCTGCGTAATCCTGGTAACGCTTTAGAAATGTTAAGTAGTAGTAGTAGTGACCACTGGGGGAGTAAGGGGAGGTCATCCTCGATTCCCTCCGGTGGTCATCTGGTCAGTTTGGGCGCCTTTTTGAGGCTTGGTCGTAACAAAAAATGGCCCAAGTAAAGTCGGCCAAGTGCTCATCAGGGATGCCCTTCTTTTTTCCAATATTGTTCGAGGATGCCTATCTGTTAGGCACGCCACAGTCCCGCCTTCACGACGCCTCTAACACGCCCCCGGGAACTTTGGTCGTCCCCGCGGCGGGAAGCACCTTCTCAACCAATTTTCCTAAAAAACAAAGATTAGAAAATGGTGTGTAATTTGCAAAAATACTAAACTCCAAATTAGATTTTTTAAAGGATAGATTCTTTTGTTGCTTGATAAGGGCACTTAGGAAAATGTCCTTTGTCATAGAAACAATATAGCCAGCAATCATTGCTCCTATAGCTACAACTAATCATGAGGGGCAAGGATCCAACACAGAAGCGGAGCCAGGATGAGGCAGGTTGACAATGCAGGAGGAGCGAGAGTGGACTTCTGCCGGTGCACATTTTCAGTGCAACAGGATGAAAAAAAATAGGTGCTGGCGCCGGCAAAACTCCATTTGGGGGAGCGGCCGCTCCCCTGGTGCCCCACCTAGCTACGCCACTGATTCAACAATCATATACATTCAGAACATTTTTCCATTTTTGAAAGATGTTCTTTTGGCTTTAATAACCTCTATCATCTCACCTTTTAACCATGCCGGCTATCGTTTGGCCTTTCTTCCATCTTTTTTAATACGTGGGAAATATCTGGCCTGGGCTTCCAAGATGGTATTTTTAAATGACACCCATGCTTGATTTAAGCTCTTACTGTTCGATATTCAGTGCTATTTAACCGGTCAGAATGGCTGCTGACTTGTTATATAGTGCTTAACCAGCTATCCGCCGATATTCAGTGGGGGATGACCAGCTATCCCCAGTTAGCAGATAGCAAATAGCCGATTATATCGTGTGATATAACCAGCTATCCATGAATTTTTAAAGTGGGTTTAATGGCCATATTTGGCTGTCACAAACCCTGGAATATCTTTGGCTGGTTTGAGGATAACTGGCTAAGTAGCCGGTTATCTTCAAACTGGCCAAAAATAACCCAGATATTCAATGTCAGTCACTGAAAACAGTTCAGCATTGAATATCTGGGCTTAGGAGGTAAGAGCACAATGGAGTGGGCCTTTTCCGTTGCAGTGAGAAGATGCGGCCCTTAGAAATCTGGCTGTGCTCATTCCTGCCAACCTACTACTACTACTACTACTACTATTTAGCATTTCTATAGTGCTACAAAGCATACGCAGCACTGCACAAACATAGAAGAAAGACAGTCCCTGCTCAAAGAGCTTACAATCTAATAGACAAAAAATAAATAAAGTAAGCAAATCAAATCAATTAATGTGAACGGGAAGGAAGAGAGGAGGGTAGGTGGAGGTGAGTGGTTACAAGTGGTTACGAGTCAAAAGCAATGTTAAAGAGGTGGGCTTTCAGTCTAGATTTAAAGGTGGCCAAGGATGGGGCAAGACGTAGGGGCTCAGGAAGTTTATTCCAGGCGTAGGGTGCAGAGAGACAAAAGGCGCGAAGTCTGGAGTTGGCAGTAGTGGAGAAGGGAATAGATAAGAAGGATTTATCCATGGAGCGGAGTGCACGGGAAGGGGTGTAGGGATGGACGAGTGTGGAGAGATACTGGGGAGCAGCAGAGTGAGTAGATTTATAGGTTAGTAGAAGAAGTTTGAACAGGATGCGAAAACGGATAGGGAGCCAGTGAAGGGTCTTGAGGAGAGGGGTAGTATGAGTAAAGCAACCCTGGCGGAAGATGAGACGGGCAGCAGAGTTTTGAACCGACTGGAGAGGGGAGAGGTGACTAAGTGGGAGGCCAGCAAGAAGCAGATTGCAGTAGTCTAAACGAGAGGTGACAAGGGTGTGGATGAGGGTTTTGGTAGAGTGCTCGGAAAGAAAGGGGCGGATTTTACGGATGTTGTAAAGAAAGAAACGACAGGTCTTGGCAATCTGCTGGATATGAGCAGAGAAGGAGAGAGAAGAGTCAAAGATGACCCCAAGGTTTCGAGCTGAGGAGACAGGGAGAATGAGAGAGCCATCAACAGAAATAGAAAACGGGGGGAGCGGGGAGGAACATCCGGCCCTTGGTGGAAGAGACCAGGTTGAGAATCAGGTTTTGGGGAGCATTTCCATCATCTATTTGGGGGTGTATTTGGCTATTTAATATGATTTTGGTACCAAAATGGTTATACTCTTTTCAGCTGTTGCCTCTCTTTCTGAAGAGAGGAAAATCGCTGGAAATGGATGAGAGGAGAGAGAGGAGAAATCGCTGGACATGGAGGGGAGTGCAGGGGAGAGAGGAGGCTTTCTGCACATGGATGGATGGATGGAAGGGAGGGCAGGGGAGAGAGGAGAATTTGCTGGACATGGATGAGAGGGGAGGGTAGGGGAGAGAGGAGAATTTGCTGGACATGGATGAGAGGGGAGGGTAGGGGAGAGAGGAGAATTGCTGGATATGAATGGAGGAGAGGGCAGGGGAGAGAGGAGAATTGCTGGATATGAATGGAGGAGAGGGCAGGGGAGAGAGGAGACTTGCTGGATATGGATCGATGGAGGGGAGGGCAGGGGAGAGAGAAGAAATTGCTGGACATGGAGGGGACGAGAGAGAAGAAGTTGCTGGACATGGAGGGGAGGGCAGGGGAGAGAGGAGGCTTTCTGCACATGGATGGATGGATGGAAGGGAGGGCAGGGGAGAGAGGAGAACTTGCTGGACATGGATGAGAGGGGAGGGTAGGGGAGAGAGGAGAATTTGCTGGACATGGATGAGAGGGGAGGGTAGAGGAGAGAGGAGAATTTGCTGGACATGGATGAGAGAGGAGGGTAGGGGAGAGAGGAGAATTGCTGGATATGAATGGAGGAGAGGGCAGGGGAGAGAGGAGACTTGCTGGACATGGATCGATGGAGGGGAGGGCAGGGGAGAGAGAAGAAATTGCTGGACATGGAGGGGAGGAGAGAGAGAAGAAGTTGCTGGACATGGAGGGGAGGGCAGGGGAGAGAGGAGAGTTGCTGCACATGGATGGATGGATGGAAGGGAGGGCAGAGGAGAGAGGAGAATTTGCTGGACATGGATGAGAGGGGAGGGTAGGGGAGAGAGGAGAATTTGCTGGACATGGATGAGAGGGGAGGGTAGGGGAGAGAGGAGAATTTGCTGGACATGGATGAGAGGGGAGGGTAGGGGAGAGAGGACAATTTGCTGGACATGGATGAGAGGGGAGGGTAGGGGAGAGAGGAGAATTGCTGGATATGAATGGAGGAGAGGGCAGGGGAGAGAGGAGAATTGCTGGACATGGATCGATGGAGGGGAGGGCAGGGGAGAGAGAAGAAATTGCTGGACATGGAGGGGAGGAGAGAGAGAAGAAGTTGCTGGACATGGAGGGGAGGGCAGGGGAGAGAGGAGAGTTGCTGTACATGGATGGAGGGGAGGGCAGGAGAAATACTGGACATGTATGGAGGAGAGGGAAGACAGGAAGGAGATGCACATGGATGGAGGGCAGGGGAGAAAGGAGAAATGCTGGACTGGACATGGAGTGGAGGAAAGAGAGGGGAAGTAGATGCACATGGAGGGGAGAGGAGAAATGCTGGACATGGATGGAGGGGAGGGAAGAAAGAAGAAGTGAGATGAACATGGATGGAGGAGTGGAGAGAGAGGAGAAATGCTGGACATGGATGGAAGGAGTAGAGAAAAAAACACTGGACATGGATGGAGGGGAGGGAAGAAAGAGGAAGGAGATGCATACTGACTGAGATGAGGGAAAGGGAAAAGAGGAGAAAAACTACACATGGATTTCCTCAATTATTACTTTAAAAGGAGTGAAGCCTGTGAAAACTGGGATTACTTTAATCAGTGGGATTTGAATTAGAGACATAAGTATATGTATTGTTAAATAACTTCTGTTTTTTTAAAAGAGAAAGAATATAATCAGATGTATTATTTCTAACTAATATTGGACAGTAAGTATGTTTTCAATGAAATGATTTGACTATACACCATATTGGCCTTGAAGAAGCCAACCAGATGATCAATGTGGAATAATGAATTAGACGAGTAATATCTGGGGATAATCAGGTTAATACCATGTTTTTTTTTCTGTTTACTGTTTAATTGATCTCCTTGTCTTGTTTCACTCTCCCTATTTAGTGGTCTAAGGAAGAGAATAGAATTACCTGACTGAAATAATTCCTATATATTACTTTCTCAGAATTTCTGGCAAGTTGTTTTATCGCTTGTAAAAATTTAAATGGTTATAAATAGAAAATAATAAAAAAAACTACACATGGATGGAGAAAATAGACACTGGTTGGAAAGGAGGAAGAGAGGGGGCAGACTGGATGGAAAGGGGGAAGAGAGGGGGCAGATGCTGGATGGAAAGGGGAGAGAGAGGGGGTAGATGCTGGATGGAAAGAGGGGAGAGTTAAAATCGAAGAAAGAAGAAACAAGAGGCTGAGACCAACACAATTAGAAGCAGTAAACGGACAGACAACAAAGGTAGGGAAAAATGAATTTTATTTTTAGTTTAGTATATTTCTTAATGGAATGTTCTGATGATGGCATGGCTGTTTTTGTTGAACACGGAATGTATTTTTCGGTTGAATATCATCAATAAAAAATATTGAACATAAATACAGAAAATGGAAATAAGGTAATATCTTTATTGGACTAATTTTTGACTAATGTTTGGAGACCAAACCCTCCTTTCCCATGTCAGAACAGAATACCGTAACAGCAGTATACTGTCCTGACCTGAGGAAAGAGGTTTTGGCCTCTGAAAACTAATTGAAACATGTATTTAGTCCAATAAAATTATATTATCATATTTTCCATTTTTTATTTTATTTGTATTTGTTAACCTACAGTATAGTGATTGAAATATGTCAGTTTTTGAAATTTGCATCTCCTTATATTTGCACAGTACAGGGGGACTGAGGGGCGGGAGTGTTCAGGGAAGAAGTCCTGGTGCAGGTTGCAGGCAGCCTTTGAGTGGCGCTGCCACTGCGCAGGAGAAGACTGCAGCAGACAGGATGTTAAGGTACCGAGAGGCGGGGGGGGGGGGGGGGGGGGGGAATGCACCACCTGTAAAAAAAAATTTCAGCACCCCCAATCATTTTGAAAAGTTGGCTCCTATGTGCGGGGGGGGGGGGGGGGGGGTGTTTGAGAGACCAACATATGGTATGCAGGCCAGAGAGAAAGAGACCAAATCACTTGTGGGACAAGAGAGAGTTCTTTTGCCCACCCATCTTGAGCCCAGGCCCACTCAAAATTGGGTCTGTCCCTCACACTATTTAATCTTCCATAATCAGAGGTATTTGTAGCTTACCGGTCAGGATACCTAATATTTGAACTGAGAATCTTTTGGGAAAAAAGATAAACAGGAAGCATTTCTGAAACACTGACTGTTGCTGCCTAATTTAGACTAGATCCAGAGAAGGGTAAATAAAATGAAAGGGGATGGGACGACTTCCCTATGAGGAAAGGCTGAAGTGGCTAGGGCTCTTCAGCTTGGAGAAAAGATGGCTAAGGGGAGATATGAGAGAGGTCTATAAACTAATGAGTGGAGTGGAATGGGTAGACGTGAATCGCTTGTTTACTCTTTCCAAAAATACTAGGACTAGGGGGCACGCAATGAAGCTACAAAGTAGTAAATTTAACACAACTTGGAGAAATTATTTCTTCACTCAATGTGTAATTAGACTCTGGAATTCGTTGCCAGAGACTGTGGTAAAAGCAGTTAGCTTAGCAGGGTTTTAAAAAGGTTTGGATATCTTCCTAAAAGAAAAGTCCATAAGCCATTATTAAGATGGACTTGGGAAAATCCACTGCTTATTTCTAGGATAAGCAGCATAAAATGTATTGTACGTATTTAGGATCTTGCCAGGTACTTGTGACCTGAATTGGCCACTGTTGGAAACAGGATACTGGGCTTGATGGACCTTTGGTCTGTCCCAGTATGGCAACACTTATGTACTACGTTCTTATGTAATTAATGCTAGGCCATGTTCAGGCACTGGCATTGAATGTCTGGGTCTTTGCAGCATCCAGAAGTTATGTGAGTACAGCCGATATTCAGGGTCATACCCAGGCAAAGTTAGCATTGTTTTTTCTGCAGTCCAATCTGCCCAATTAAGTATGTGGGCACCAGTTCTATATACTTCCAGTGCCTGCATAACTTTGACGACGGCCCTGACTCTGCAACCTGGACTGCTCCAGCACTTCCTGAACATTGCCATGGTGGTCAGAGCTGATATTCAGTGACACTGCCTCACCTGCCACTTAACCTATGCTGAATACTGACCCCCCCCCCCCCCCCCCCAATTTACATGCACCTTAGTGCTAATATCTTGCTGCATTAGCAGGACTCACTGATAAAACACGGTCACTCTCTCTCTTATTCAAATGTGAACAACACTTCTTTATAGTTAGATGTTTTTAAAACAAAGATAAAATATTGATTTACACCGCTTTTCTACAGTTTTTGCAACCACATCCAAAGCAGTTTATCTGGGGCAACGGAGGGTTAAGTGACTTTACCGAGTCACAGGGAGCTGTAGCGGGAATCAATCCCAGTTCCCCAGGACTGAAGTCCGCTGCACTAACCACTAGGCTACACCTCCAATCCAGTATGTTGATTGCTCCACACAGTAACCAGATCCTTTCCAGCCTATATTCAACCGCTGACAGTCAGCGTTTTCTGTATTACTGTGAGCTGCCATGAGAGGTTGTGGCAGCCATATTGAAGGAGCTGCCACTAGAGGCAGGAGCGAGTGACATTCGCTCCTGCCTCCATTGCCACCCACTGGTCCAGTGGAGGTAAGCCAGGGTGGGGAGGCTATGGAGTTGGGGGGCTTTCTGAGGAGGGGTGGTAATGGTGTGGGATGGGGAGGAGGAGGGGGATGATGTCAGGAAGGAGAGGGGCTTCTTTCAAGAGGGCAGGAGGGGGCTTTGGGAGAGGCAATTTTTAAAAAAAAAGTTACACAAGTGCCGGCCCAATATTCGGTACCGGCACCCATATAGCTAAGCAGACTAATTTAGGAAATTTGGTTGCTTATCTATGTGGGTGCCGGCATTGAATATTGCTGGCACCTGCCTAACCCCAGGCTCCTCCCTAAAACCGCCCCCTGTACCGCCACAACACTATCCCTATTAAAATCTCCTTTGTCTCAGGAAATTTACTTCCCTGAAATGGCTTCTCTTTCCATAACTTCCTTGGCACCGTTTCAAAAACTCACACACTTTCCTAGGCTTGGCAGCCTCACTTTTATTCTGTCCTTCCACAGCCCGATGGCCTTTTCTCTTTTCAAAGACTTCTTTAGCTCTTGTAGTTCTGATTGAGGACAAACATTCCCCAGCTAATGTGCACATGGTCACTTGCTCCTTATCACCCACTCACAAACAGGCTCTGCATCCTTTATTCACCAAGGGGCAGATGCACAGAACTCCGGCGATGTGAAGAACAGTGCCAGAAAACACCGGCTGGAACACCGAGTCGGAATTACTGACCAATGCTCAACACTAACAGCATGCAAATTATATGCATACTGTTAGTGCTGAACATTGGACGTTAAAGGGGGAGAAACGTTCCTGGTGCATGCCCACAACAGCTGTATGGGAGGCACAGCTCTTGTGCGCATGCCCAATCAACGGGCACTTCAAATACACAAATTTGTGAAAACGGATCAATGGAGAAAGACAAGTGAAAGATGAAGCACGATGTTTGCATAAAAGTAATATAAAATTATATAACTTCGTTGCTATGTATATTGAACTGCTATCGTTGAGACCAAATCATTTTTTGAGCTGCATCTTTAGGAGACTAGGACACAAAGTGCCCTGTAAAATCTTCTGATTGTCCGTCAAAAGCTCGCTAGAGGTGGTAGGAGAATCCAAATGGTTAAAGATTTTAGCCAGCGTTGTTCTGATGGGAGGGGCTCAGGGCCATGACACAATCTGCAATTAAAGATGAATTTAGGGTGAACTAATTTATCTGACCAAAACAGGGGCAGAGATCCAGGCAGAATATAAAAAGGAGGCATGGGGCAGCTTTATATCTGCACCTCAGAGAGCTGGGCAGGTAGAGATCAGAGTCCGTCACTGGGTTGGTGAGTGGTATAGAGTGCTATGGGTTTGCACACCTCAGGAAGCAGGGAAGAGCTCTTTGCGTGTGGGACCCTAATGACAGCCCAATGCAAGGATATTAGGCATCCTAGGTAAACCTTTAATTTTCAGTCCCCCTAAGGGAGTGATAGGGAGAGTAGATGACGTAGATGGGCAGACTGGATAGGCCAAATAGTCTTTATCTCTGTTTCTATGTAACTCCCCACCTTGAACCTTCCTTCCCAAGCCAGCATCTCACCACTCCATCTCTTCCCCCCATAGTCCAGCATCTTCCTGTCCCCCCTCCCCACGTCCCACAGATCAACAATTCCCCTTGTCTTTTCTCTTCTCTTTTCCATTCCCCAGGCAGTTAAGTATCTCTCCCATAGTCCAGTATCCCATGTCCTCCCAACTTGGTGGTCCAGCATCTCCCCTTTTTCTTTCCCTGTCCCTTGCCACAGTGTTGGTGTTGCAGTGGCTAAAACAACTGAAGGCTGCCATGTCTCTGCCCATTCCATAACTAGAAATCTACATTGAACTGGGGAGAAAAGAATGGATGGGAGGAGAGTGACAGTGTTCAGTATTCAGATGTGTTGTTTAGGTGCTGACTTGCCTGCTTATTCCTGCTTTTTCATTATCTAGACAGTTTAACCATGAGGAGCTCAATATCCACAAAGAAGACTTTGTTTTTCTGAATTTGAACTGCTTGTTGCAATATAAGTAGAGCAGTTACTTACAGCAAGCAGAAGCTGAAACCACAAGTCTTTCTGGCCCAGGGCAAGACTCTTGTACTGAATAGTCACAGTTGCTGACAAGCTGACAATATTGCAGAGATGTGGATATTGAGTGTCTGAAGAATGAGTTGATTTATTGCAGAGCATGGTGCTTGAAAGGGAGTTTGAGGATTAAAGCAAAGTTTAGTGTCTGCTCATATGCTCTACTGAAGTTTAATGCAAAAATGAAACTTTAACATATTATTTTAAGCCTGTATTAAAATTGGGAAATGTAGTTGTGCCTGATTTGCTTCACTGCTTTCCTGTTTATATCCACATCACAAGGTGACGAGGAGGGAAAAGGAGCTGAGAAACTCAAGGTGCAGGAGTGTTTCTGTGGAAAAGCATGTGTGAGTTGTAAAAGTTTGCAGAAGTAAGAGAATTTGCCTGACTTTTATTAAGGGATAGTAACTGTACAGAAGTGTTTGGAAGTATTTTGAGAAAAAGAAGTATTTGTTTCTCAGACGTGATCTGAATACTGAGTATTGCTTGTAAGTGAATACTCTGAAAGAAGTTTACTGAACAGCTAAAAAGATTTGATGCTCCAGTAGGAGATAAAATTTGCTTTCCCTGCAAAAACATTCTTTACCTTTAAAGGTCTGTTTGCTAAAACAATTTCTCAGGAAAGACCTGATAACTTGATTCTATATGAAGGGAAGATAATTCTAACACAAGGAAAATTACACTTTTGAAGAACAAATTCAGAAAAATTCTAAACCTGTAATCCCTGTACAGTGACCTTAATTTGGTACATTGAAGAAGTGCACCGAAACAGAATAAAAATATGGGTGTCTCTAGTGTTAGCGCACACTAATTTTTAACGTGTGCTAAAAAGTTTGCACACCTACAGTGCGGCTTAGTAAACCAGACCTATAGTTGGTTAACTCTGAAGAGAGAACCAAGACCTGTTCTGTGAGAATCTGAAAGCCAGAAAATTCAATATAAAGTGTGAAGTTTGTTGATTGAGGACCCTGCCAGAAACTCTCCCTTTTAGATAGAGCTGGGAAAAGTGAAAAAGATAGAGAGGATTTAATAGAAATAGATTTATGCTTATCTTTAGATTTTCCTCAGTTCTAAGAGTCTATAGTCAGGAATACCAGAAATTGCACACTGAGGGAGAATAGGGTTTTTTTTCTCCTTTTATTTGAGATTAAAGCCAGAACAGGTGCAATAAAACCAAGCTTGAAGAAAGAAGAACTTCACAGCCAAGACAGATGAAAAAAACAAAGATAAACAAGAAAGCTGGAAAAAAAAGATAAGTTGGAAAAGTACAGAACATACTTGGACATTTATTCAAAAATAAAAACCAAAGTGAGCTTAGAACACACACAAACCTGAAAAACAGTAATACCTACTTGATTGGTTCCTACAGGGACTTGAAAGAAAGAAAAGAAGTTTAAACCAAAGATAGTTGGCTAATTCTTAGAGATATAAAGAAAGTTATCATACAGGAAAGAGAGAAATTGATACTTATCTGACTGTGTTAGGATTTCCTTCAAGGAAAGTTGGGTAACAAATACATAGGTGCTGATGTTAAGAAAGGAAATAAAAGTTTACTTGATATAAACTGGATCCAGTACTACTAGATTTATAAGTCATCTTAAATTTCACTTTCAAATTTGTGAACACTCTTAGTGGTCCTATTTTCTAAAGCTTAGATTGCATTTAGGACCAAATTCTATATACGATGCCAAAAAAAATCAGCACCGACAAAAACATGCTTAGCGCCATTCTATAAACCTTGCCTAAAGTTAGGCACAGTTTCTAGAAAATGCGCAATGCCCATTCTTGTGGTCAACCATTTACGTTAACTAAAACCTGATGTAAATGCCCACACCTAACTTAGGCACAGATCAGGCATACTCTATAACAGTGTGCATATCGTTTAGGAACACCCACGATCCACCCATGCCCCTTCTATGGTCACACCCCCTTTTGAAATCTGTGCATTAGAATTTATGTGCACACTTTACAGAATATGCTTAGAAAGTTGTGCGCATAAATTCTAATTGTGCCGATAACTGCTTGTTAGTGGCAAATTATTGGCACTGATTGGCTTGGTAAACAATTAAGTTGTGTCCACAAATTGGCTGCATGACCAAATTGCGTGTGCAGCTTTAGTTGCCGTATATAGAATCCGGGGGTTAGTGTGTGCTAATGGAATTAGCATGCACTAAATGTTAAGAGGCTCATTTTATTCCTATGGGCTTCTTAACATTTAGAGTGTGCTAATAAAATTAGCACATACTAAGCTTTAGTAAAAGGACCCCTTAATGTTTTTAACTTGTTTTCAAACTGTTACTGGTTTTTACTGAGTTACATAAGTACATAACTATTGCCATACTGGGAAAGACCAAATGTCCATCGAGCCCAGCATCCTGTTTCCAACAGTGGCCAATCCAGGTCACAAATACCTGGCAAGATCCCAAAAAAGTACAAAACATTTTATACTGCTTATCCCAGAAATAGTGGATTTTCCCAAGTCCATTTAATAATGGTCTATGGACTTTTCCTTTAGGAAGCCGTCCAAACCTTTTTTAAACTCCGCTAAGCTAACTGCCCCTACCACATTCTCTGGCAACAAATTCCAGAGTTTAATTACACATTGAGTGAAGAAACATTTTTTCCGATTCGTTTTAAATTTACTACATTGTAGCTTCATCGCATGCCCCCTAGTCCTAGTATTTTTGGAAAGCGTGAACAGACGCTTCACATCTACCCATTCAACTCCACTCATTATTTTATAGACCTCTATCATATCTCCCCTCAGCCACCTTTTCTCGAAGCTGAAGAGCTCTAGCCGATTTAGCCTTTCCTCATAGGGAAGTCGTCCCATCCCCTTTAGCATTTTTGTCGCCCTTACCTACCTCATAGTTCTTAACATAAGGCATTAAATATAAGTTTGTGTAATAAATATATCATTTGCACTATTAAACCAGTGTCTTTACTAATGCATACACTGTTCAAACCAAATTGAGAATCTTGTAACACCTTTTGATTCTCCAAATTATACAACATCATTATACCCAGGTTTTCTAGATGGAACTGGTGTGTTCTCTACCCCACCCTCAGTATATTGGTTAAAGCACCACCCAAGGTAATTGGCTACATTGACTGAATTTTGTTATTCTGGGTAAATAAGCAGGGGTGTGGATTAGATTAAGATAAGTGCATTTGGTGAAAAGAGGTCTATATTTATTTACCTCACACCTTTCCAGTGGTAGTTCAAAGTGAATTACATTCAGGTACAGTACATATTTCCCTGTGCCCACAAGGCTTACAATCTTAGCTTGTACCTGAGGCAATGAAGTATTAAGTGATTTGCACAAGGCCACATGGAGTGTTGCTGGGACTCCAGCCCTGGTCTTTCTGGTTCATCGCCTACTCTTGTAACCACTAGGCTACTCCTCCACTGCAGGAGTAAAGGAACAGAGAATTCCTTCATGCTCTGAGCCAAAATAGAGAATCTGCCTTGCTGGGAGGAGGGGGCAAGAAGAAGGGCCACAAAGCTAGAACGCAAGAAAGGGAACTAATATGGTCAATAGCTGACAATACAGCACAGTGTATATCACATTAGTCAACCAGTGAGGTCAGTAACTGAGACTAAGGCTCAGTGTATGTCACTGAAGGCACTTGCCAGTACTTCAGTGATTGAAGAGAGAGGGTCGCATACAGAGGCTGACCTATCAGAGCACAGATTGTAAGGACAATCAGGAAGTGACAGTGTCACTGAAATAACTCTGGGGGCAGAGCAGAGGAAAACTCCATGCTGCTCTGTTTGCTCAGAAGCTTATGGCTGCTACAAGTAAACCTTAGCTCCATTTCCCCCTAGGAACCATTTCACTTTGTGACCAGCTTGTTGATCATGACTCTTGTAATTTTTAAAAGAAACTAAAGCTGCTGAATTACAGCCATGGGGAATGCTACAATTCTCAGTGTTCCCTTAAACGGACAGTACACAGCCACTCCCTTCATGCAACAATACAGATATAACTCTTTTTCTTGCATTTTAACATTCTAACACTTTAACTCCTGGTTACAGTACTGTTTTATAACCATATGCAAGCCTTCGCTAGGCATGTTTTCAACTTCATTTATAAAGATTATATTCAGTTCTTAATTTTCAGAGCATTTATTCAAAAACAACAATTGGACAAACACAGTCAGTCCAATATTCACATAAGTTATATATTCACTGGCAGCAAGTGAACACATAATTTCATTATCTATTCAATTTCAGAACCTATACAAATAGTACTAGGCTGAAAATAAGCCTGAATAGTCCAATAGTATCTGTTAATATGGAGCAGAGTGTGGTATAGAGAGAGGGTAGCCTGAAAAATTAATCAGATAGCGGCAATGTTCAGACTCTATCCATATAATTTATAAATTTAGGGCCAGAGTCTATATAAGGTGCATAAAAATCCGTGCGGTAAACATTTCCACTTTGTTGATATCCCAGCACCTAAAACTTCATGCCTTCGTTTACACCAACGAAAATGTGGTGTAAATCCTCGCACATAGATTTACTAGCACTGTGCCATATTCTATAACTATCTGCATAAATTTGGGAACGCCCATGGAATGCCCATTTCCCCTTCCATAGCCATGCCCCTTTTGAACTGCGTGCATTAGAATTTAGGCGCAGTTCATTACAGAATATGGTTAGCGAGTTGGTCACATAAATTCTAAATTTTGCCAATTAGCGCTCATTATTGCTTGTTAAGTGCTATTATCAATGCTGATTAGCTTGAACCAATTAAGTTACGCACGTTGTTAGAGAATACACCTGGATTTCGGCGTGAATCTCAAGGCGTGCTATATAGAATCCGGGGGTTAGTTTAAACCTACCAAATAGCACGCTAAAACTAAATGGATACTGGCAGCAGGCCTGTATATTTGTATATTTAATGCTGCTTTCTAGTGCTGCCACAGAGAGTGGTGCTGATATATGTATTAATTTAAGGGCTGATGTTAGCACTTAAATTAAAATGACAACAATGCCTGTAGAGCTTCTAATAAGATGAAACAGAATTAAGAATCACTGTACAGTCTCAGAATTGTTACAGCTGCGATTAATTTTTGGACACTTCAGCTGAATGCAATAAATAAATAAATAAATCATTCTTCTGTGGTTTCAGAGAGAGATGGTAGTTCCAAGCTCAGCTCAGAGCCTTTGAGGGGCATAATTGAACGAAAACGCCTATCTCCATGGGCGTTTATCTCCGAGAACGGGTCCGTGAAGGGGCGGACCCAACCGTATTTTTGAAAAAAATAGACGCCCATATGTTATTCGCTAATTTGTGAGCTGGGCGTTTTTGTTATTCAGTGATAATGGAAAATGAAAGCGCCCAGCTCATAAACGAATACATCCAAGGCATTTGTTCGTGGGAGGGGCCATGATTCGTAGTGCACTAGTCCCCCTCACATGCCAGAACACCAACCGGGCACCCTAGGGGGCACTTTTACAAAACAAAAAAAAAAGGTAAAAGAGCTCCCAGGTGCATAGCACCCTTCCCTTGTGTGTTGAGCCTCCCAAATCCCCCTCAAAACCCACTGCCCACAAGTCTACACCATTACTATAGCCCTAAGGGGTGAAGGGGGGCACCTACATGTGGGTACAGTGGGTTTGGGGGGGTTGGACGACTAACGCATTAAGCAGCACAATTGTAACAGGTAGGGGGGGGGATGGGCCTGGGTCCACCTGCCTGAAGTCCACTGCACCCCCTAATAAGTGCTCCAGTAACCTGCATACTGCTGCCAGGGAGGTGGGTATGACATTTGAGGGTCAAAATAAAAAGTTGTGAAACGTCATATTTTGTGCTGGGAGGGGGTTTGTGACCACTGGGGAAGTCAGGGGAGGTCATCCCCGATTCCCTCCAGTGGTCATCTGGTCATTTAGGGCACTTTTTGGGGCCTTATTCGTGGAAAAACAGGGTCCAGGAAAAGTGCCCTAAATTCTCGCTGAAATCGCATATTTTTCTTCCATTATCGGCGAAAGGGCGCCCATCTCTGTTCGCCCGATAACCACGCCCCAGTTCCGCCTTCGACACGCCTTCGACACGCCCCCGTCAACTTTGTCCGCATCCGCGACCGAGTGCAGTTGAAAGCGTCCAAATTCGGCTTTTGATTATACCGCGTTATTCGTTTTTGTGAGATAAACGCCCATCTCCCGATTTAGGTCGGAACTTGGGCGTTTTTCTCGTTCGATTATAAGCAGGTTTGTCTAAAAATGGAAATGTTTACTGTGTGTAAACAACTTTTTCATTATGAAAGGCAAAGAGGACCCAGTGATAGTATAGGGAATCTCCCATGATGCAACACTCATGACCCATTGCAGTGGTTTTATTTTATTTATTTATTGCATTTGTATCCCACATTTTCCCACTGTATGGCAGGTTTCCCAAACCTGATCCTGGAGGCATCCCAACCAGTCAGGTTTTCAATATATCCACAATTAATATTCATGAGAAAGATTTGCATGCAGTGGAGGCAGTGCATGCAAATCTTTTTCATGAATATTCATTGTGGATATCTTGAAAATCTGACTTGCTGGAGTGCCTCTAGGCCCAGGTTTGGGAACCACTGACCTATTGGATTAAAAGTTACACGCTGGGGTTTTAAACATTACCTGAGTTAATTAACACAACCAGTAGATGGCAGCATAATACTGCCCTCTAGTGTATGGCAGTTTAATACATAATTGTCTCTCACACATGTATTCGCATTTTACTTCGTTTTCTTTTTCAGATTTTCAAATAGTATATGCAAGAAAAACCTTGAAATTGAAGTGACATAAAATTGAAAATGATTAAACAAGGAAAAAGAAATGTTAAATAATAATGCCACTATAGGTACTCATATGAAGAAGAAATCCATTTCACAAGCTGAAAAGCAAATGTTCATTCTCCGTGAACAAGCAGGATAGAATCAGCCTAACTAGGAGCAAGTTTACAAGAACAACTGTGGATCTAGAGCCGCTTTGCTAATACAGGCAGTCATTGCAGCAGGCCGATCAGGGGGGAGATCTCTCTCCAAGTGAGAGTCTTGGAGTACTCAGCAGGCTGTTCAGACGGAGGATAGCTCCAAATGACAAGCTGCTCCACGTATACTCAGCAGGCCAAGGGGGAGTGATCTCTCACACATGAGAGTCTTGCCCCACATGTACTCAGAGGTCTTGCTGCCAGAAGCTCAGGCTGTGTCATCAATGGATCTCTTCAAGGTCTTCTTTTGTGTAATGCAAATTCCATAGAGTTGTCTTCTTCTTTTTCTGTTACTTAGGAATAGTATATGAAAAGGGAGAGCAGAATCTGATGTGTCTTGCCACGCAGATGAAACAGACTGAGGAGAAGGAGCTACTGGCATACAGGTGGAGGGACTCACACATACCCAGAAAGCCTTTGAGGCTTTGCTGGGGCTCTGGGAGAGCATGTCTGGTCTGGTGCCATACATTTTCTTACAAAAGAACATATTCATGGAATGAAAATTTAGTTTCAGGATCCAGTCCCTAGTCAGGGTCTAGAGTAAATTTAACAGCCAGGAAGGCAGTAGATGCCTCTTCCTCTTCAGACTTCTACAAAAACAACAGAAGACCCAAGCTGTCACAGAAAAGCTGAGATTCCTGATCTTTACCCGCTTTCACAACTTTCTGCCTAAATGGAAGTAGATATTGCGCTCTAGAAACTGGGGGAAGGGTTCAGCATCTTGAGAATGTTCCCCAAAATATCATTAAACATATTCCAAGGAGACACCACTGGAATGCTAGAAACATTTATAAATCTCTTCTTCCCAATCATATTCTCTAGAGCAGGGTTGTCCAACCTCGGTCCTCAAGGGCTGCAATCCAGTTGGGTTTTCAGGATTTCCCCAATGAATATGCATGAGATCTATTTACATGCACTGCCTCCATTGTATGCAAATAGATCTCATGCATATTCATTGTGATAACAATTTACACACAACAGGTAAATATCTTGCAATATAGTTGTACTTAAGCTGCAAAGCACACAATACTAACAACTATTCAAGTACCAAATTCCTTTTCTTAAATTTCAATAAACAAAAATGAATTAAAATTGTATTAAACTACTAATATATACCCATCCACTCACACACTGTCATGGAGCTGGGTATGATAGTTGAGGCTGGCATAGAGGCTGGAAAAAATATTTTAAAAAAGTTTAAGGGTGGGAGGGGGAAGTAGGGGGAGGTCATTTCCGATTCCCTCCGGTGGTCATCTGGTCATTTAGGGCACATTTTTGTGGCTTGGTTGTAAAAAAAAAAGGACCAAGTAAAGTCGGCCAAGTGTTCATCAGGGATGCCCTTCTTTTTTCCATTATCGGCTGAGGACGCCCATGTGTTAAGCATGCACCAGTCCCGCCTTCGCTATGCTTCTGACACGCCCCCGTGAACTTTGGTCGTCCCCGTGATGGAAAGCAGTTGAGGGTGCCCAAAATCAGTTTTCAATTATGCCGATTTGGGTGAACCTGGGAGAAGGATGCCTATCTCCCAATTTGTGTCGAAAGATGGACGCCCTTCTCTTTCGAAAATGAGCCCAATAGCATTGCACTCAGATTAACTTAGTTCAACTTTTGCTGATATTACATAAGTCAAATGTTTACATAACATTTAACTCCAAATATAACAGTTCATCTTCGCTGAGATTACTTCAATCAAATGTTTAGGAAAGCGAGCGGCTGCGCCAAACCACCCAATCTCATTCTTGATTAGAAAATAACTTTCAGTTAAGGAGATCTTCCCAAAACAAACGATGCAATGAACTTAATCAACGCCAGCATTACACTTCAGAGGCTTCCAAACCATTGTATATCAGCAACATCTCCTTCAGCATTGAACCAGTGGCACCCACGCAGTCACACTCCAAATATGCTTGTAAAATCCTTTATCAACAGCAATACTTCATCCAGTACATTGGACCATTTTTCTGAAAGAGCTAGTGTTGGTAATGACCCTATATGAATCCTGTTTCGCTCGTATGAGCATCATCAGGGGTCTGCATAATAAAACAATTACATATCAAAACTGAACCCAAACATTTTTTCAAAAGTTACATCACATTTAACATCAAAACCGATTGTTAAGTATCCTATCAGCCATACACGGGTCACTGGGAACTCAAACTCTCGTTCCAGTACTAAGCAGCAGAAACATCATCAACGATGTCCGCCCCTGTGTATGGAGCGTATCAGCATCCCCTTCTATATATCCTCCTCAATTTAAAGGGCAAGCTACTCAATTTCCCTGTTGAGACCTTGCGAGGCAAAGGTCTGCCATTGAAAGATGATGCTCTGCTCTTTCCTTAGTAACATTAAAGAAACATTACCCTCCCCCCCCCCCGGGAGCTCTAATTATTTGCAGCACTACGAATCTTAAATCTTGAGGTGCATGCCCTGCTTGTAGCCAGTGAGATACGAGCGGGGCTTCCACACGTTGCAGCTGTAGGTTACTCAAATGTTGGGCAATACGGGTTTTAACTTTCCGCACCGTCTGTCCAATGTACTACAAGCCACAAGGACAAGTGATACCATATATAAATTGGGCAGAATTACAGTCAGTATGCCTCCATAATTGAAATGTACGACCTTGCTGGTGAGGCACCGAAATTTCATCCACCTGCAGTGCATATGGACATTACACACACTGTCCACAGCTAAAATGACCCCTCTTACTAGTCGCATGATTGCTATCAAAATCATCCCGTCCCTCATGCGGAAAGAGTCTGTCCCCCAAATTCTGACCTCTACTGATTGCAAACATTGGCATATTCTGAAACTGCGGATATATAGACAATATTGGCCACCGCTTCTTAACTAATTAAGAGTATTAACATAGTCATTGGGGAAATTCTGAAAACCTAACCTGTGAGAGCCGAGGCTGGACACCACTGCTCTAGTCAGAGCTTTTATTCTAGACCATAGATTCTTTAATCCTCTATAGTCTATTTTATGTTTATATTTTTATTAATTTTAACCCACTTTCTGTTCTAAAAATACAATTCTATCATTATGACCTCTTATTTTACTAAGGGATCATCCCTAAGATGCTTTGATATTAGATCAATAATTTTCTCAGAGAGCCAGACAATAGTCTTCTATACTTCCTCTAGATTAGTCACTTTGGGATTAATAGAAAGAGCAAACCTTAAGGTTTTCTGTGTTCGCTGCTGACTCCTCAAGGTGCTGGGCTGGATCTCCTTTAAGACAGGAATGTGCATTTGTGTGAAAAGAAATAGAAAAGCATAAGAAAAAGTATTTTTCATGTTAGTTCATTTTCAAATGAACCCAAACACTGCTCCCTCTCAAATGTGTGGCTTTCTTTCATTTTCTTTTGTTTAGGAAATGACCCCCCCACTCAATGTCATATAATGACTTTTTACCCCTGAACCTCCTAGACTGCATTTACACCATGGTAGTAGTCAAATGGATAGGTGTGATCCCCAAACACTCCTATCCTGCTGCATCCTGTCCAGGTCTAAATTAATTGCAGTGGGGCAAGAGCAATTTCTGTTTCTCTCTTACCAGTATTGCCCTGCTTGTAGAGTCTGGCTTTCTTGAATGGAGGGGAGGGGGAGGGGTCTCCATTTCAGTTTTTGTCGGAATGTTTTTTTGTGGTCCCCTATCTATTTATATATATAGCGAAGATACTTACCTGTAGCAGGTATTCTCCAAGGACAGCAAGCTGATTATTTTCACATGTGGGTCGACGTCTGCATCAGCCCACAATAGCAAATAGAAAAACTTTGGCAGAGCCTTCTGGTGCACATGCAGCGTTCACCGCGTATGCACGGACTGATTTTCTGCCCGCCGCGTAAGCACGTACCTCAGTTAAGTCTATAGTATAAACAAAGAAACAACAACTCCAACGGGAGGTGGGTGGGATTGTGAGAATAATCAGCCTGCTGTCCT
The DNA here is from genome assembly GCF_901765095.1 of Microcaecilia unicolor. Taxonomy (NCBI): domain Eukaryota; kingdom Metazoa; phylum Chordata; class Amphibia; order Gymnophiona; family Siphonopidae; genus Microcaecilia; species Microcaecilia unicolor. Next base: position 176,946,798 of record NC_044037.1, on the reverse strand, counting down.
TGGAGAATACCTGCTACAGGTAAGTATCTTCGCTTTCTCCGAGGACAAGCAGGCTATATTATCCTCACACCTGGAGTATCCCTAGCATCCAGGCTCACCCAAAACAATAAACATTGGTCAATTGGGCCTCGCAACAGCGAGGACTTAACATAGGTTAACCTGAAACTATATACAGCTAGCTGAGAGTGCAGCCTGGAACAGAATAAAAATGGGCCAAAGTGGGTGGAGTTGGATTCTAAACCCCAAACAGATTCTGCAGCACCGACTGCCCCAAACCGACTGTCGCGTCGGGTATCCTGTTCAGCACAGTAATGTGAAGTGAATGTGTGGACTGAAGACCACGTTGCAGCTTTGCAAATCTCTTCAATGGAGGCTGACTTTAAGTGAGCCACCAATGCAGCCGTGACATTGGGCATAAGTGAAGGATATGCAATCTGCTAGCCATAGTAACATAGTAACATAGTAGATGACGGCAGATAAAGACCTGCATGGTCCATCCAGTCTGCCCATGACAAACTCATATGTGTATACCTTACCTTGAATTTGTACCTGTCCTTTTCAGGGCACAGACCATATAAGTCTGCCCAGCAGTATTTCCCGCCTCCCAGCCACCAGTCCCGCCTCCCATCACCGGCTCTGGTACAGACCGTATAAGTCTGCCCACCCCTATCCTCGCCTCCCAACCACCACCCCCTCTTCCCCTCAACTGCTCCGCCACCCAATTTCAGCTAAGCTTCTGAGGATATATTCCCTCTGCACAGGATTCCTCTATGCATATCCCACGCATGTTTGAACTCCGTTACCGTTTTCATCTCCACCACCTCCCGCGGGAGGGCATTCCAAGCGTCCACCACCCTCTCCGTGAAAAAATACTTCCTGACATCTTTCCTGAGTCTGCCCCCCTTCAATCTCATTTCATGTCCTCTCGTTCTACCGCCTTCCCATCTCCGGAAAAGGTGCGTTTGCGGATTAATACCTTTCAAATATTTGAACGTCTGTATCATATCACCCCTGTTCCTCCTTTCCTCCAGGGTGTACATGTTCAGGTCAGCAAGCCTTTCTTTATACGTCTTGGAACGTAAATCCCATACCATCCTCGTAGCTTTTCTTTGCACCGCTTCCATTTTTTTAACATCCTTCGCAAGATACGGCCTCCAAAACTGAACACAATACTCCAGGTGGGGCCTCACCAACGTCTTATACAGGGGCATTAAAACCTCCTTTCTTCTGCTGGTCACTCCTCTCTCTATACAGCCTAGCAATCTTCTAGCTACTGCCACCGCCTTGTCGCACTGTTTCGTCGCCTTCAGGTCCTCAGATACTATCACCCCAAGATCCCTCTCCCCTTCCGTGCCTATCAGACTCTCCCCGCCTAACACATACGTCTCCCTTGGATTTCTCCTCCCCAAGTGCATCACTTTACATTTCTTCGCATTGAATTTTAATTGCCAAACCTTAGACCATTCTTCTAGCTTCTTCAGATCTTTTTTCATGTTTTCCACACCCTCCGGGGTGTCCACTCTGTTGGAAATCTTGGTGTCATCTGCAAAAAGGCAAACCTTACCTTGTAACCCCTCGGCAATGTCACTCACAAATATATTGAACAGAATGGGCCCCAGCACCGATCCCTGAGGCACTCCACTACTCACCTTTCCTTCCTCCGAGCGAACTCCATTTACTACCACCCTCTGGCGTCTGTCCGTCAACCAGTTCCTAATCCAGTTCACCACTTCGGGTCCTATCTTCAGGCCGTCTAGTTTATTTAAGAGCCTCCTGTGGGGAACCGTGTCAAAAGCCTTGCTGAAATCTAAGTAGATGACGTCCATAGCACGTCCTTGATTTAATTCTCCCGTCACCCAGTCAAAGAATTCAATGAGATTCGTTTGGCACGATTTCCCTTTGGTGAAACCATGTTGTCTCGGATCCTGCAACTTATTGGTTTCCAGGAAATTCACTATCCTTTCCTTCAGCATGGCTTCCATTACTTTTCCAATAACCGAAGTGAGGCTTACCGGCCTGTAGTTTCCAGCTTCTTCCCTATCCCCACTTTTGTGAAGAGGGACCACCTCCGCCGTTCTCCAATCCCTCGGAACCTCTCCCGTCTCCAAGGATCTATTAAACAAGTCTTTAAGAGGACCCGCCAGAACCTCTCTGAGCTCCCTCAGTACTCTGGGGTGGATCCCGTCCGGCCCCATGGCTTTGTCCACCTTCAGCTTTCCAAGTTGTTGATACACAATCTCTTCCGTGAATGGCGCTCTATCCACCTCCTTCTCAGGTGTACTTTTGCCAGTCCCTCTCGGTCCTTCCCCAGGGTTTTCATCAGTGAAAACAGAACAAAAGTATCTATTTAGCAAATTGGCTTTTTCTTCATCATTTTCTACATAGCGTTTTGATGTTTCTTTTAGTCTCACAATTCCCTTTATAGTCTTTCTCCTTTCACTAATATACCTGAAGAAGTTTTTGTCTCCCCTCCTTACATTTCTAGCCATTTGTTCTTCCGCTTGCGCCTTCGCCAGACGTACCTCTCTCTTGGCTTCTTTCAGTTTCATCCGGTATTCCTCCCCGTGTTCCTCCTCTTGAGATTTTCTATATTTCTGGAACGCTAACTCTTTAATCTTTATTTTCTCAGCCACTTGCTTTGAGAACCATATTGGTTTCCTTTTTCTCTTGCTTTTATTTACTCTCCTTACATAAAGGTCTGTGGCCCTGTTTATGACTTCTTTTAGCGTGGACCACTGTCCTTCCACTTCTCGTATGTCCTCCCAGCCCATTAGCTCCTTCCTCAGGTATTCTCCCATTTTGTTAAAGTCAGCTCGCTTGAAATCGAGGACTTTGAGTTTAGAGTGGCCGCCATCCACATGAGCCGTTACATCAAAACAAACTGTTTGATGGTCACTGTTTCCCAGGTGTGCAGCCACTCGGACATTTGACACACTATCCCCATTCGTAAGCACCAGATCCAACGTGGCTCCCTCCCTCGTGGGTTCGTTCACCATTTGTCTGAGCAGAGCACTTTGGAAAGCATCCACAATCTCTCTACTTCTTTCTGATTTTGCAGACGGAACCTTCCAATCTACATCCGGCAGATTAAAATCTCCCAACAACAGCACCTCTCTTTTCTTCCCCAACTTTTGAATATCAGCAATCAGATCTTTATCTAGTTCTTCCAATTGTGTCGGGGGTCTATAGACAACACCCACGTGGACCAAGGTTCTATCCTCTCTTTTTAAGGTGATCCATATCGCTTCTTCCTTTCCCCAGTTCCCTGTCATTTCAGTCGCTGCGATATCATTTCTGACATACAGAGCTACTCCTCCACCTATACGTCCCTCTCTATCCTTCCTAAAAAGATTATAGCCTGGTATGTTTACATCCCATTCATGGGAACCATTGAGCCATGTCTCTGTGACTGCAACTATGTCCAAGTTAGACTCCAAAATCAGGGCTTGAAGGTCAGGAATTTTCTTGCTTAGACTGTGAGCATTTGTGGTCATCGCTTTCCATGTACATTTCCTAGTATGTGTTTTGGTTTTAGTGATTTGTGAGGGTGTTTTCTCTTTGGGTACCTTCTCATATTTTTGTTCCCTCTTCCTTGCTTTTTCTTCTTTTTCCACTTTAGTTTTATTTTCAGGAACATCAGAGTGCTGTAGTGGAGCAAAAGAATTTTGTAGTGGCAACACTTGTGCGGGCGGATGCTTCTGTGTCACATGATGAAGTCTGCCCGAGCCTACTGTGAACCATCTGTTATGTGGTTTTATTCTTTGAGGCAGTGGTGAGAAGTTATGATTCTGCACAGTCCTATAAGTTGCTTTAATTGCATCTAATTCTTGCATTACTTTACAGAGCTCTTGTTTTAAAGTAGATAGCTGAAGACAGATAGGACAAGCTTTAAGTCTCCAGATGATTGGCCTTGAAACTAAAGCATCACAATTATTGCAGAGAATAAAAGTCATCCTGATTGGTTGAAATGGGTATGAACAGGTGTACTATGTTGGAGTAGTAGCCTGCAAGACTGGCTGTGTATGATTGGGGAAAGTTAATGAGGACTGGTTTGTCTATAAATGAGTGGCAAACCCTGGGGTGGGTGGGTTGTGGGGTGGGAGGGTGGGATTATAAGTCCCAAAGTGTCAGCTGAATGCTGTTATCAAGGGAATGCTCTAGTTGAATGGACCCAAATGGTCCAGTTTGAGCAAGAATTTTCACTTGATTTAACTTTTAAAAACTGATATTGCTAACTTTCCTTATCACTAAGTCTAAATATTCCCAATAATTATAGCAGTTCCTCTCTATCAGAGTTTGGCAGGAACAGGAAGAAAGAAAGAGAGAGAAAGAGAGGTTTCACAGTGCTAAATTAAAATTATTAAGCAATAAGCAGTAAAATTTTAAAGAGATTATCAGGTAGCTCACCTAGAGAAACCAGCTAGTTGAGAAGTGTGGGGATTTATAGGTCAGAATTAAACCTTTCCTTTGCAGGAGATTTTGGTTCAGATTCCAGCACCTGCAAGTTAGATATAAGTTAGCCAATTGGAGATTGTGCGTTTTCCGATGGCGACTCCCCTTCTATTGGTTTAAAATATTTATTATTTATACATATTGTCTTTTACAAATGTTTTATGGCATCAAGCTTGTGACATGATTTTACTGTTTATTTAAATGAGTTTTATTATTTATACTAATATGTGTTTCCCATATATTTATTGGCAGTTTTTATAGTCCCTGATGCAGCCCATAGGAATGTAATGGGCGTCTCGGTGTTTACCGCCAGCTGATTTCTACCGCAAGCTACAAACGCTACCATGGCTTAGTAAAAGACCCCCTTATATATTTATTTATGCTTTCACATGGTGAATAAACTTGGACCCTTCTTTGCACCATCAATCTGCTGTTTTGTTGCCTATTTACTGGAATATACAAATGGAGTAAATAGTTAAGAAGCATTTTCCCAGTTATTTGACTAAGTTGAAGTAAACCTTTCACAGTTTAAAATATATCTCACTCTGTGGACTGCTTTATTGACTCTGGGGTCCCTTTACAAAGCCCCAGTAAAAAGTGGCCTGCGGTAGTGTGAGTGTGTCTTATAGGCACGTGCAGCACCATTTTTTATCGCGGTTGGAAAAAAGGTTATTTTTTAATGGGCCTGCGCTAATATAAAAACTAGCACGTGCCTATGTATGGCCTGAGCTCTTACCACCACCCATTGACCTAGTGGTAAGGGCTCACGTGCTACCCACGTGGTAACCATGCAGTGCGCGCCAATGTGGTTAGGGTTACCATATGGCTCCAGAAAAAGGAGGACAGATTGAGCCAGTCTGGGTTTTACTTCTATTGCTTTGAATGGAAGCAAAACCTGGACTGGATCAATGCATCCTCCTTTTTCTGGAGCCATATGGTAACCCTAAATGTGGGTGAGCTGCTAGTTACCACTGGGAACGCCCCTGCGGTAGAAAATAGAAAATTATTTTCTACCGCGGGATTCAGTGCACATCAAAATCAGAATTATCACCAGGTGCATGCGCTAACCACGCAGTGTGCACTTACCCGAGCGTTAGCCCTCCCGCGCCCCTAAGAGGAGTGAGTGGATTCTGTGTCACCCAGGCTTCTTGCACTAGTAGCCCCTGCTCTGACCTCAACTAGTAGAAATTTGTAGCCCACCTGATACTCATAACCAACACACAGGGTGTTAAAAGAATTTTTACCAATACTCACGAACACCACAAAACCAAGTCAGGCTTAAAGCAGCTTTATTACTTGCAAGGAGACAACATCCAGGAGATTAATCCAGCACACAAGCAAAGCAGGAGGTTGTTGTCTGACTCTTTACAAATTCCCCTGTTATTTTATACCTTCTTTCACCATTAGATCAATTCCTAAACTGTTTGTCCAATTATCTATTCCCTTATATGGTCTATCTGCTCAGTTTCCCATCTACATTTCTCCATGTCTTACCTCATCCTGCACTTTTCATTTTCCCAGTAACCTCATTTTTGATGAACTTCATGACCCCTACAATTAGTACATTCTTGTACTTTTATCTAAGCTTGGATAACACGTGTTATAAGCTAGCCAAAAGCATGTCTAAGAACAAACTACAGTGCTTCTTGTCCAGAAGCTGTATATGTAAAAAATGATTAACCCAATACTTTCCCTACACAGGGTTACACATATATGTGACTCACTGAGTGAAAAGGCACCAAAAGTGGGGTTACAAATAACAGAAAAGGGTTATAAAAGTTTGGAGGGGTAAATTTGGGCAACTTTAATTTTGGAAAGCTTGGTGTCCTATACACTCAAAAGTTTATCTGTAACTTCCTATGGATTACAGAGATACAGATGTTTTAAGTTTTCTATTTTTCAAATGCGTTTTTCTAAAAAAACATATGCTTTATTTATTTATGTGTTACATTTGTATCCCACATTTTCCCACCTATTTGCAGGCTCAATGTGGCTTACATAGTACCGTAAAGGCGTTCGCCAATTCCGGTATGAACAAATACAGTAATGTTGTGGTAGAATAAGGTTCGTGTGTACAGACACATTAGGGAATTGTAGAGAGGAAGAGAATCGTAGAGAGGAAGAGTTATTATATATCCATTACGAGCTTTGGTTTCGTTGTGTTGCAGGGTACAGGCATTTAAGTTGGGTCGGTAGGGTATGCCTTTTTGAACAGGTTAGTTTTTAATGATTTCCGGAAGTTTAGGTGATCATAAGTTGTTTTCACAGCTTTTGATAATGTGTTCCATAGTTGTGTGCTTATGTAGGAAAAGCTGGATGCATAGGTTGATTTGTGGAGATTTAGATATGTTCGTGTTGATCCTGCTGTGTTTCTGGTTGGTAGGTCTATGAGGTCTGTCATGTATCCCGGGGCTTCGCCATAGATAATTTTATGAACCAGGGTGCAGATTTTGAAAGCAATACGTTCTTTGTTTGGGAGCCAGTGCAGTTTTTCTCTGAGGGGTTTGGCGCTTTCGAATCGTGTTTTTCCAAATATAAGCCTGGCTGCTGTGTTTTGAACGGTCTGAAGTTTCTTTATAATTTGTTCTTTGCATCCTGCATAAATTCTGTTGCAGTAGTCTACATGGCTTAGTACCATTGATTGTATCAAGTTGCGAAATGTTTCCCTCGGAAAGAATGGTTTCACGCGTTTGAGTTTCCACATTGAGTGGAACATTTTCTTTGCTGCAGATTTCACTTGGTTCTCTAGTGTGAGGTTATGGTCGATTGTAACACCGAGAATTTTCAGGCTGTCTGAGATAGGGAGGGTATAGTCTGTGGTGTTTATGTTTGTGGGTTTGTTCGTATTGTATTGGGATGAGAGGATGAGACAGTGTGTTTTTTCTGTGTTGAGTTTTAGTTGAATGCGTTTGCCCATGAGTCCATGATATTCAAGCTGAGCTTGATTTCGTTGGTGATTTCTGTCAGATCACGTTTATAAGGAATGTATATTGTGCCATCATCTGCATAGATGAAAGGGTTAAGGCCTTGGTTGGATAAGGATTTGGCTAGATTTATACTCCCCACACTACAGTTTGTAACTATCTATACATCTGAAGGAACTTATAATTTATATATTTATTCTCTAAAATATACCAATTGTTTAGTGAACTGCTGCTTGTTTCATTATCAAGGAACCACCACCTAGAACTAAACTCACAACCCACGCAAACGTGGTCTGTCTCCAAACAGAGCTACAATACATGCATTATAAGCTGGCGAGTTTTTGTTTTCTCTCTCTCTCTCTCAAATACATGTGTGTGGGGAGGGTCTGCATCTTAAAAGGGTCTGCGGGAATGCCAAATTACCGAGTTCCAGGCTGGAGATTTGGGGGCAGTCTTGCTTTTGAACTTATATTCCAAAGCAGTCTGGGATTTGTAGTGCCTGATTCTTCCCACTGAAATTGCAAAGTGAATGTAGGGGCCCTTTTACAAAGGTGTGGAAGGGCTAACATGCGGGTTGCACACGTCAAATCGGCACCACTGCCAGTCTAGCATTTCTCATTTTTTAAAAACGTAATTATTCCATATCTGAGGCTGAAATTTTGCAGGATTATGCAGTTGATATCCCTCTATCTTGTGGTATAACTAAGTTACATACCCTACTTTTGACACTTTTTGCTCAGCGGGTCACATATTATTCTACTCAGTTCAATGGGTTGTGGTGCCCAGTGACAACTTCTGCTTTTGTGACCCACCATTAAAGTGGCATTTTCATTGACTAACCTGGATTTGTTCCAACACAGGGCCTCTCAGAAAAAGCTGCACCGAGTTAAGGAGATCCTTCCTCCCTCTTCCAGATCCCAGGACTTTCAATCTTCTGTAGCCTCCTCCCACATAGTCAGCAGGAGAAGTCCATAACAGTACATCATCTTCCTCTGTCATGCAGGGCCAGCCTTGCAGTATGGCTCCACTTGGCAGAAGAAGCTGACTCAATATTAAACACTGCTTCTTTTGTCACTGTGAGCATGATGGGAGTGTGAGTGAATGAGGGAGATGGTGGGTACATAAATTGAAGAAGACCCATCCCTTATCTCCAGACATGGGTGGGAGACCACGGACCAGGGGTGCTCAATGTTGGGTTTTCAGGATTTCCCCAATGAATATGCATGAGATCTATTTTCATACAATGGAAGCAGTGCATGCAAATAGATCTCATGCATATTCATTGGGCAAATCCTAAAAAACCCAACTGGGTTGTGGCCCTCGAGGATCGACATTGAGCACCCCTGCTGCAGACCAATGTTCCCTCTTTTTTATGTGTGTATATGCAGATATGCTCTACTATTGGACACATTTCTGCAAGACAGGAGTGGAGGAGGGGGAGGAGAGAAAAGAGAGCAAAAAGCATGCACTGGATGGGCTTACGCTACATTCTAGTAGTACTCTTGGCAGAATACATAAAAATATTACAAATGCAGTACTTTTGACTAATAACTGTAGCTTATTGCATTCTAAATTAAATTATGCAGAGCACTTTCCATTGTATTATTTTGATAAGTATGTGGAAGTAGATTTTAGAAAGGACTTACAGACCAGAGTGTAGAAATTCAGGTCGAGATGTCTCACCTACTGCTAGTATTAGAACAGGATCTGTTGGCATGCAGCCTATTTGAAAATGCATGGAGAGATGGATGTTTTTGTGCCAGTTATACGCGGCAAGAGTACCTATTTTAGACGTGTATATTGTCTAAAATATTGACGGGCGAAGACAGGTATTTAAACATTTATGTTAAAAATAGCAGGCTGTTTTTCTTTTTCCTGATGTTTCTAGGTCAACACAGTTTCGTAGAAAAGCCTTCTTGCAACTTAAATCTAAGGTTCTGGCAGTTGGTGCTACTTTCTTTCTTAAATTTCCTTTCAAATGTTTAGTGGATTTTGAAGGTAATCAATATGTGTTCCTGGATCCTTTGCAGTTAGACACTTTCTTGGCAGGGAAACCCATCAGGGAGGTTTCGAATGTAATTAATTTCCATTTTTTTTCTCTGCTGTTGAGGATAAACAATTCTAAATATATTATTTGCCCTCATGTAGAGGCGTATTTTTTTTTAATTATTCTTTATTAGTTTCTTACAGTTTACAAAATAAACTTATAAGTTGCAACACAGCAGTAATTACAAAAGTAAGTAGTAATAGCCAGAATTATTAACAACAAAATCTTTACATCAATTGTAAAGAAATAAAAAAAATATACTAAAGGCAAATACTTTGCTTCCTTAGACCACCATCAGTTTGGAAGGAGTACTCAAATAAGGAGTCTAATGACATATAGGTAAAAGGAAAAATGGCCTGATCCACAGATCCCCTGTATCTTTATATTTCCCTTAGAACCTTTACACCAACTATCTGGGCAATTTCTTATTTTCTATGAACTTTTTAAGCTGATCTGGATCAAAGAAAATATATTTATTCCCCATGTACTTTATACAACATTTGCAAGGGTATGCTAACAAGAAGGTAGCTCCTAAAGATCTAACTTCTTCTCTATAAGCTAGGAAAGTTCTTCTTCGATCCTGCGTAGTTCTCATCACATCTGGAAAGATCCACACTTTTTGTCCACAAAATATTTTTTGTGAATTTTTGAAGTATAATTTCAAAAGAGCCTTCAAATCTTGTTCAAAAACAAACGATATCAGTAAAGTCCTTCAAGTAGACACTTCTGAAATAGATTCCTCCAATAAAGCTTGAAGATTTAATTCAGGATTTTGATCATTAACTATTGGATTCACCTCAGACTGTTTAGATTCTGGAAGGTAATAAATTCTATTAATTGGCGGAATAGCAGACTGAGGGTATGCCAGAATTTCAAGAAGATATTTCTTAAGAAAATCCATTGGTGAAATTCCAATAGAAATAGGAAAATTTAAAATCCTAAGATTTAGTCGTCTATTATAGTTCTCTAGCTGTTCCAGCTTTGAAGCAACTTTCATTTTATCCACTATTAACATATCTGTAACATTTTTAAGAGATGTCATATCAGTTTGTATCTGAATGTTTTGAGTTTTCGCTTCTTGTTTAACAGTCTCCAAAGCCAGCGATAAAGAATCTACTTTATTTATTAATAAGGCAGTGTCTTGGGATGTTTTAGCAACTGCCTTTGTTAAATTTTGTATCGCTGCCCAGATAGTTTGTAAGGTTACCGCTTGGGGAGCAGTGAGCTCCATGATCGTCTCTTCTGCTGCTTCGGTCACTGACTTCCGATTCCGTTGAGACCTCCTGCATGGCCCGAAGATTAGCAGGACAAAGCGGTTGACTAAGTTCCAGCGGGGATAGCGATGTTTCGGCCCCTAATGGAGATGCCGCTCCTCCGGACGTTCCAACTGCGGGGTCCCTCTCGCCGGTTCCAACTGGGGTGCTCGATAAGAAGCGTCGCAGCGTTTGCTGAGTGGGGGTAGGTATAAGGGCTGACGATTGGAAACCCTTAACCACCCCCATTCTCTTAGTATGAGGCATATTGTGAGAGAATTCAAAGAAAAATTGGAGAATTACAGCGCACTCCTCCGACGCCCTCTCAAGCTCGGATCGCCATCTTGACTCCTTCATGTAGAGGCGTATTTTTAAAGCACTTAGACTTACAAAGTTCCATATTAACCTATGGAATGTTGTAACTCTAAAGGGCCCTTTTACTAAGCCTACTACAATTTGACATGTCAAGCACATTTGACATGGTTGACCATCAAATCCTCAAAAGAATCCTTGACAAAATTGGAATAGGAAGGAAGTGCTCAAATGGATACTAGGATTCCTAACCACCAGAACCTACCAAGTAAAGATGAATACAGCCCTCTCCCCCACATTGAAAGCTATATGTGGAGTCCTACAGGGCTCGCCGCTCTCACCAATTTTATTCAACCTAATGATGGCCCCCCTTGCCCAAACACTATCGAAACAAGGATACAATTCACTCATATATTTTTAAAAGAATCTGCACAAAATCACAACCAGGATTACAGAAGGTATAAACTTAATGGAATCCTGGGTTTCAATGTTGAAACTCAAACTGAACAAAGACAAAATAATGCCTGATAATCACTTCACCCCACACAACGCCCAATTCCCAAACATCTGTGACATGGACACATCCCTCCCTATATCTGACAATCTAAAAATCCTAGGAGTCACCATAGGTAGCAACCTCACCCTCGACACACAAATATCAATCACGAAAAAAGAAAATGTTCCACACCATGTGGAAACTGAAGTGCATTAAAAACTACTTCCCAAGGGATGTATTCCGCACACTAGTACAATCTATGGTCCTCGTCCATGTTGACTACTGCAACGGAATCTATGCCGGATGCAAGGAACAACCACTAAAAAAATGCAAACAGCACAAAACACAGCAGCAAGACTAATATTCAGAAAAAAAAATGCTTCAAAAGTGCACGAACACTACTCCAAGAACTTAGATTGTGAGCCCTCTTGGGACAGAGAAATAGCCAGTGTACCTGAATGTAACTCACCTTGAGCTACTACTGAAAAAGGTGTAAGCAAAATCCAAATAAATAAATAAAATAAATACATTGACTCCCAATCAAAGCACAGATATCCTTCAAAATATGCTTGTTCGCCTACAGAATAATCTACGGCCTTGCATCAGAATACATGACAAACCTAATAGAACTACCTATACGCAACACAATCAAAGGCGCTAGAACCTATCTCACCCTTCACTTTCCCAAATGTCAAGGAATAGTATACAAATTTTCGTACTCAACCAACTTCACATACATCTGTCCCAAAATATGGAACACATTACCAAAGATCTTCAAATGCATGAATAACTACTTGGCATTCAGAAAACACATGAAAGCCCACTTCTTCAAACAATCCTTCTCTGTTGACCCCTCATAAGCAAATCGACCCATGACGACACATGATGGTACTGGACCCCGAACAAGAACTGAACTAGACAATCGCCAACACATAACAACTAGCAACATTCATAACCAAAGTAACTTGTAAGCCACATTGAACCGATTCCCTATGGAAAATGTGGGTTACAAATGCAGAAATAAATAAATCAACACTACCGCCGGGGTACTGCGGGCACCCAGCGGTAAGTCTGAAGTTGGTACAGGCTGTTTGTCGTGGTAGAAGATAATTTTCTATTTTCTACTGCGGGGGACATTCCGGGTGGTAATCGGCAGGGTGGCCATATGGCCGTGTGTTGCCTGATTACTGCACCAGTAGTGCATGAGCCCCTACCACCAAGTAAATAGGTGGCGGTAAGGGCACTACTTTTTAATATTAGCGAACGACCATTTACCACTCCATTAAAAAAAGGCCTTTTTCCCGCTAATTTCAAACATCCAAACTAGCACAGGCCACTTTTTACTGCAGTTTAGTAATTCTTTGAAAATGAGCCTCGTAGTGTTTTTTTCTTTTTGTGTACTTCAGTAATATTGCCTGGTATTTCCTTGATTTGGGCTAGATTGATAGTAATATGTTTGTTTTGAATTTGCTTTTCTTTACTTTTATTTTTGCCTTATAATTAAATGTGTATAAAAAATAACAACATAAACATTTATGTGCCAGAAAAGAAATGTTTATATTAGTTGTTTTAGAAACATAAATATTTATTTATCCCAAAGCTGTTACTGAACCCAGTATCCTTTGCCAGTTTTGTTTTTTTGGGGGGAGAGGCATCAATCACTGGGGGATTGAGGTGACGACCTCTCCTAATCCCTCCAGTGGAGCGCTGCTTAATAGGAGCACTTTTCTGAAATGTAGAGGTCCCAGGTAGCAGGTGTAAATCCCAGCATTGATTGTTTTGGACATAAACATAAACATTCACCTTCTGGAATGGGGAACCCATGCTTATCTTTGAGGCCTGCCCAAGTCCTACCCAAAAGATACCCAAATGTTGTGCCCTTGCCATATGCACAGTTTAGAATTTTAGGTATATACACCCAGCTTTGTAAAATCTGGACTTAGACATTTATTTGATGTAAATGTCTAAATGCTGGTTTAGGCATGACTAAAACCTGAATAGCGCTTTTAAAATAAGCATCAATATGTACAGAATTTTACATTTTTTTGTACAGAATTCTCCCAGGAGTAACATTTCCTCTTCTACAGTACAAATACGAGACATTATGAGATGAACATTTCCAAATAAAAATAGAAAGCTACCTTTGTGGGCTGGATACAGGAGAAATAATATCTCATTGGTCCCACTCTAGTCATCTTCCTCTTCTTGGCCTTTCCTCTTCCCCAATTCCCCAGTCTCTGCTCCCCCCCCCCCCCCCCCCCCCCCCCAGTCTGAATCCTTTCTTTACACTCCCCTTCCAGTGCCTCATTCTCTTTCTCTCTCCCCTCCCACTCAATCCATACTCCCTGCTCCCTTCTCCTGGTTCTCATTCTCCATCTCAGTCCCCCAGTTGCTGCTCACTCACATGCACTCCTGTGCAGAGGTGTAGTTTGGTGGGGTGCAAGGGGAGCAGTCACTCCACCAAATGGATTTTGAATAAAATGGTGCTTATGTGAATTGGGCCTGCAGCCTTGCACCAGCACCTATTTTAAAAAAAGGTCTGCGCCCTCAGACACCAAAACCTGGTGATGCTTCTGCTCCTGTGCTCTCTTTCCTCCCATCCTATTGCTCCCTCCCTACTTCTTGCCTCCATACTCCTGCTCTCTCACTCAGTTCCCCAGTTCTTATTCACCAGCACAATTCTTGAGTTCCCACACTTCCATCCCAGGCCTCTCTCTCTCCCACCAGGCCCTATTCTCCCCCCCCCCCCCCATCTTCTGCCACTCACATTTCTTCCTGCTTCCCCCCCCCTCACATTTCTTCCTGCTTGTCCCACACACCTCCACCCAATCTGAGTTCTTGTTCACTCCCTGCACCCTCTCATGGTATTCCCCTCAATCTGGGTATCACTCCACCAAGCCCTGTCCATCTACTAGAAGGTGCTCCCCTTTCTCTCACTCTTAATTTTCTCCTACCGACTTCCCATTCATCCCAAAGTTTCTCCTGAACTTCCAGTCTCTGCTTAATTCTGCCTCCCATGTCACCTCTCCCCCCCCCCCAAACCCGCACTTGCTTGATACTTCTGTACTTCAATACCCCATCCCCCCCAACATGGGCCTATTGTCTGTCCTTTCCTTCCCCTCTCTTCCTACCCTCCCTTTATTTAAAGGTCAGCTGCATTCACAAATTGCTGCAGCTCATTTATTTTATTTATTTGGATTTTGCTCACACCTTTTTCAGTAGTAGCTCAAGGTGAGTTACATTCAGGTTCTCTGGGTGTTTCCCTGTCCCTGGAGGGCTGATAATCTAATTTTGTACCTGAGGCAATGGACGGATAAGTGACTTGCCCAAGATCATAAGGAGCGCACACACACACACACACACACACACACACACACACCTGAATTAAAGTAGTGCAGCAGACACCCTGAAACCAGGATGGTTTGGGTTAGGGCCTGAGCTGGTAGCCACAAACCTTTTCTGCCCATTTGCATCTTTCTGCTGTTCAGCCCTGCTTCTCTCAGTATATCAAGCCAGCCCTGAATCTCTTATAGATGCAAGGTACTTAAGAAAATGCTCAGACCCTTTTCTTACACCATTTCCATTCTGCCTTGGCATCCATAATAGATTATTGTCCTTCCCTAAACACCAATATGTGCAGAGATAACCTTTCCTGCTTTTCTTAAGTAGCAGGGGGAAAATGTGGTTCTTGCTGTGAGACCTTATCACTATTAATTTTTCTTATTCTTCTTTCTTCCTCAGCTTTGTGCAGAACAAAGGTGAAATACCGAAAAAAAATTGATAGGCATATAGAGAGAAATAAAGGCATAAAGTATACCTTCGGCAGAATAATTGACTTGTTTGGCCAATGGCAGCAAGATGTAGAGCATTGTCTTACCTCCCTAACATAATTACAATCTTAAATGGAAGAGTTTTGAAATGCTGTAATATATTTCATTGCTTCTCCCTCAGCAGTATCATTAAGCGTTCTATCCTCCAGAGGTGGCATTATCCAGATATTGATGTTTGGCAGTTGCACTCTCCATCTGTATTCCTTTCATCCGTGTTGTATAAAATGCATCTGGATAGAAAGACATCACACTTTAAGTGATTTGTATTGTAATGGGCCAGCAGCACAGCACCGTGATTAAAATGCGGGACTTTAAACCTAAAGAATCCTGTTCAGTTATATTATCACCGTTCACTGGGATGTCTAGATTCTAATGCTCAAATCACTTAAGCTTTTGGGGGCACTGCAATCATATGAATTGCAAAAGCCTCTTTGAGAGCAGGGTTTATAATGTATTTTGTTGTGCTCTGGCTTCATAAAGCCCATTTCGAGAGGCTTCACGCGATTCCCTCCATAAAGAGTGTCAGTCAACCACATAAAGTGTAGACAACATGAGAAATGATCTACAAAAATTGATAGCCTAGAGGGGCATTTCCGAAAGGATGTCCAAGTCAGAATAGAGATGTCCTTGTGACCCACTGTACATTCGTTATCATTGGTTACCAGTGAAATATAGACCATTATATAAGATCTTGATTTTGACGCATAAAGTATTACATAGGGGGACCCTTCTTATTTGGTTTCTATGGTAAGCCCTTATGTTCCAGTTAGAGCTTTGAGGTCTGCTGATGCTTTGCTGTTGGCCCTTCCTGCTGTGTCTCAGGCTCACCTCACAGTAACACAGGACAGGGCACTTTTTTGACATGGAGTTACAGGGGGAAGTGGCATTTAAGCAGTTTAAAATTAAGTTGAAAACTTATTTTTTTCCTGGAACTGTTTGGACCTGTCATCTGACTTATGTTTCCTTGTCATCAGCAGCAGATGAATCCATTAACTGATGAGTTGTATCCACCTACCAGCAGAAAACACTGAAAAACCACAGTGACCCTTGGACAGCTAGCCCCAACTGCCTTCAGTATTTCTCTATCTCCCAGCAGGTGAGGACGTAGCTTGATCAGCTCCTGCATTTCTGCCTAGGGTGGCTCCTGTGCTTTGCCAGTTGAGCAGGGGTGTTGTGGCTGGTGGTGCCCACTTTAAAGGCATATAGATTTGCTCTTTCCCTGCCTTACCCATTCCCCCCTCCTCCCGGAGTCCCTCTGTTGCTGCCTGCCTCCAACTTTCCTCACAGCGTTAAAAAAAAAAGAGTGAGCTTTTACTGTGTGGCTGTTCTGAGGCTTTTTCCAGAGATTCTGGTTCAGTGCAGCTTGACTGGAGCTCGTTGACTCAGTCTTCTGAGGTGAGAGTGGTGCCCAGCTCCTCCGGGGAGGTCCCGTGGACGCCGTTCCGAACTGGGTAAGTTTTGGCTTGAAGCCGCCATTTTATTGCTATATTTCCGTCCAGTCGGGCGATGGCTGCTGAGGGAATTAAGTGCTGCTCCCATTGTGGTAAGCGCAGATCAGCAGCGGGGCTCTGCAAAACGTGCTCCTTAGATGCTCGTGCTAGTACGAGCATGCCAAGCGATGATTCTTCCCGCTCGATGGAGCTGGCAGCGGGCGCCATCTTGGAAGCGCCGCATGTCTCGACCCTCGCGGTTGCGGAGGAGTCTGAGTGTAGGGGGACACCTCGTTTAGAGGCTGCCAGAGAAGCTCCAACATCCGTTTCTAGCACTTGTGTATACAATATTTGACTATCTATTGTCCAAAATGTGTCCACTCCTCAAACAAATCTCTCAATAGAGCCGTTATATCAAGTGAGGATCTCCGAACTTGAATTATAGTCAGTCTTCAGGCTCCATAGTCTCTCATGAAATCACTCACGGAGTTAGGTGCACAATCTTTACCAAACAGACCAGTGATATCTAGACAGGTTGTAAACTTAGTAGTAATCCAACTTCAAAGTTTCTTGGATTTTAACCTCCATAACAAGGCAAATTGAATCAGCTGATCAAGAACTTGGAAACAAAGGAACACCCAGAAGTGAAAAAGCATGGGGATTAAGCAAACTCGTGATGAATTAGCCTGTCAAGGCTGATTGGAATCCACTAGGGCACAGTCATTAATTTAAGTTTTGACAGGAATATATCTTCCACTCTGAATTCTACCCTATGGTCAAATTGAAACAGAGAGTTGACACCTCACTCAGGGTTCTGCTTGGAACTGGGACTTTTGAGAAAATAATCCTTAACCACCTCATCAAGATAATAACTATTGAATACGTTTTCATAGCAAGAAGATGCTCTGTTCAAGTTAAAAGGAAAAAAAGGTACATAACCTCTAAGGAGGAAATTTTATTACCTGCAGTGCTGGGCTGGGCTGGGCTGGCAGCTGCTTGGCAACACCATGGTTCGGTACCGAGAGAGGAACTCGATTTGATTCTCTCGAATCTCAAAGAACCTTCCCCACGTTTCCAGGGCCAAAGGTTTGCTTGCTGTGTTTTGAGAGAACGGCGACGGCTGCGCAGGGGAGTGGAAACAGAGATTTCCCAAATGGTTGGCTTCCTTCCTCCCTTCCTTCTCTAGTCGCAGCGGGCGAGCTGACTGGCGGCGGTAGTAGTAAAAGCATAAAGCAGCCAGGCTCGACTCTGTCCTTCCTTTCCCTGCCCTCTCAGCATCCCGCCCGCCTGAAAGGAAATGACATCAGGAAGGCGGGACGCAGAGAGGGCAGGGAAAAGAAGGACGGAGTCGAGCCTGGCTGCTTTATGCTTTTACTACTAGCGCCCTACAGTTTGCTGCTGCAACTTCCGGTAACAAGACTCTCCCCTCGCCCCCGCCCAATCTACGTCGTCGGGGTCCAGGTCAGGAGCTGCTGAGGTAAGCGGCAGCAGCTGCGCGGCGCCGGCTGTGAGAAGGGAAAGCAGCAGGAAGGGAAAAGTCGCGGTTTGGTGCACCGTTGCTGGGTGGGCCTGAGCCCAAAGTGGGTGGGCCCAGGCCCACCCGTGGCTACGCCCCTGCTGAAGGGATGTAATAAATCTTACATTTTCATTCTCTATTGCTACTGTAGCATTGAAGAATTCCTGGAAAGTATGGAACACAATGGCTTTGTGCTGCTTGATCCGTTGTTTGCAGATACACCCTCATCTCATCAGAACACGTTTTTAAGTGTGTGGGGGATGTGCAGAGAATCGCTTTCTCGGACTCAGCAGCACGAACGATGCAGGCAGCAATTGAAAGAGGCTGTCTGCGTCGGCGCTTCCCTCTGGCTCTGGAGTCCCGCCTATATGGAAACAGAAAGTTGTAACAATGTAGGCGGGACTCACAGAGGGAAGCTCCGACGCAGACAGCCTCTTTCAATTGCTGCCTGCATCGTTCGCGCCTCTGAGTCTTAAAAAAAAAGTAAGTGCAGGACTCACCGGGATTGTCGCCAGGGGGGCAAAAAAAAAGATGCCGGTATGCCGTACCGTTGCGTACCGGCACAAAAAAAGCACTGTTCTTATCGCTTCGGATTGGCCAAGGCGTCTGTGGTATGCGGATCTCCGTCGGATGATGGTGGAGGCTCCATTTCATTTGCTCCCGGTGCTGAACCTGTTGGTTCAGGGTCCGGTGTCTATGGAGGATCCCTGCCGATTTGGTCTTACGGCCTGGCTCTTGAGAGGGCGCAATTGAGAGACAAGGGCTATTCTAACAAGGTCATTTCCACTCTCTTGCAGGCCCGCAAGCGGTCCACATCTGCAGCTTATGCTCGGATTTGGGGCAAGTTTGAGGTGTGGTGTGTTTCAAAGGCGATCACTCCCACATGGGCTTCTGTCTTGCTGGTGCTGGACTTTTTGCAGGATGGCTTACAAAAAGGCCTGGCTTACAATTCCCTGCGGGTTCAAGTGGCAGCATTGGCATGCTGTTGAGGGAAAGTCTCTGGCTTGTCCCTTGCTGCTCATCCGGACATTGCCCGATTTCTCAGAGGGGTGCTTAGGCTCCGTCCTCCCATGCGGTCGCCTTGTTCGGCCTGGAGCCTGGGGCTGGTGTTGAAGGGTCTCCAGTGTTTGCCTTTCGAGCCACTTAAGCGAGCTTCAGAGAAGGATGTGACTCTCAAGACAGTCTTTTTGGTGGCCATGACATCGGCTAGACGCGTGTCTGAGCTTCAGGCGCTGTCCTGTCGGGACCCTTTTCTACAATTCTCGGAGTCCGGAGTAATGGTACGTACAGTGCCTTCCTTCCTGCCTAAAGTGGTTTCAGCATTTCACCTGAACCAGCCCATTTTTCTTCCTTCCTTTTCTAGGGAAGATTTCTCGGACTCCTTTGGGCAGTTACATCTTTTGGATGTCCGATGACTTCAGGACTTCTGATCACCTTTTTGTATTGTTGACAGGTCCTCGACGTGGGTGTCTAAGGCCACTATAGCCCATTGGCTCAAGGAAGTCATTTTTTCTGTGTGTCTGCTTTCAGGCCGGACTCCGCCTGAAGCGTTTAAGGCGCATTCCACGACAGCGATTTCCTCCTCGTGGGCTGAAACGGGTGCACTCTCTCTTTAAGAGATCTGTAGTGCGGCTACTTGGGCTTCTCAGCTCTCATTTGTCCGGCATTATAGGCTGGATGTTGCAGCGAAACAGGATGCAATTTTTGGAGCACAAGTGCTTGCTCGTGGTGTGGCCTGTTCCCACCCTACTTAGGGAGTGCTTTTGTACATCCCATCAGTTAATGCATTCATCTGCTGCTGATGACAAGGAAGGGAAAATTAGGTTCTTACCTTGGTAATTTTCTTTCCTTTAGTCACAGCAGATTAATTCATGATCCCTCCCTGTCTGACTTTGTTTTTTGTTCAGATCTTTCATGCAGATATATATCTAATTCAGAGAAGTTGGAAACCAGTTCTTAGAATTCCTACATGATGTTCTACTACAGGAAGTTGAGATCGTCCCTCCTTTGAATGGTTATTGCTCCTGTTCTGGGGTGTTTGTTCGCTGTGAGGAAAGTTTATGTTATTCTACCTTTATGGTTCACTCTGCTTTGGAAATCTCAAATACTGAAGGCAGTTGGGGCTAGCCGTCCAAGGGTCACTGTGTTTTTTCAGTGTTCTCTATCTCCACCTGCTGGTAGGCGGATACAACCCATCAGTTAATGGATTCATCTGCTGTGACTAAAGGAAAGAAAATTACCAAGGTAAGAACCTAATTTTCCCATTCATCGCTTGGAAGCCTGCAGGACTGTTGAGAATTGCTGAGAGCTCTTGTTAAGATTGAATGGATGGGTCTTGTGAATGGTTACTGTCCTATTATGTTTGGCATTCGTTTCTGGTGTTGCTGATTATTTTGGATTGTAAACCACTCTGGCTTGTATTAGAAGAGTGGTATATCAAGTATTTTAAACTATTAAACTCATAATGTCCAAAACAGACGTCCACCTCACATATATTTTTCAACAGAAATACGTTAGGACATACCAAGGAGGCAATGCATGCAAATCTATCTCATGCATATTCATTGCATGTGGCTAGTCTGATGATGCACATTTTGCGAAACACGCAGTCATGTACAGACTAAAGGACCCAGATGTAAAACATTCAAAGTGCCAGCTGAAACCGAGCAGGAGGGATTTTAGCCAGCTGTAAAGGCATTGGAAGTTGCAAAGCTTTAAAACTTTTTTTCTCTTTGAAGCAGAATATTTGTTAGAGGTGGAGCACAGCTTCCCAGGCAGCAGAATAATAACAAATGCACCTTGTGAAGAAGCAGCGATTAAGGGGCAGGATGCGAATCGGTAAGGGAAGGGCATGCATGAAGGAAATCGCATGCAAATGAGCTGCTCGCTGTTAGCTCATTTGCACGCAATTTACTTGGAAGTCAGTCGGTCAGCTGGACATGCGCAGAGCAGCCAATCGTTATATTGGCTGTTCTGCGCATGCCAAAGATGGCTTCATGTCAAGAAAAAAGGTCGTCCCTGACGAGTACTGGACTTTTTTTTTTCTACAGATTTTTTGATGGGCATCCTTCTTGGATGCGTTTTTCTTACGACCACCGCCGGAGAGAATCGGAACGTGCGAGGACGTCCAAATCAAACTATTTGGACGTCCCTTTTGATTATGCCCCTCCTCCAGGTCTCTCTCAGCCAATCACAGCGCGTTTAGCTGTCACTGGAGTCAGCTAAATGCGCTGTGATTGGCTGAGAGAGACCTGGAGGGGTATAATCGAAAGGGACGTCCAAATAGTTTGATTTGGACATCCTCGCATGTCCCAATCCTCGATTCATTAAAAAGCATTGACAGGCTGATTACTGCTGCTGAGCCCGAGCTCCTCCAGCCCTCATTACCGGTTCAGCAAACCCCTCTCCTTTCAATAGCACCAAATTGCTTTTGCAATAAATAGCTTGTCCACGCCTGATTGGTTGTCTGCTCTGGCACCCATCCCACCAGAATACTAATCAGATTGTCGTCCTTCTCCGACGTGTTTTGGAGCTCGCTAGGTGTTGTTCAGCCCTGCAAGAATTTTCTGGGGAGGTTTGAGCCGGAAAATAACCAAAAAAGAAAAAAGACAGCTGTAAGGTTTGTACATTTTTTTTCCTTCCAATTCCCTCACAGCAGCCCCAACAAGAGGTGCAGACCTCCCATTAGGTTTTCCACGGTAAGGGATTGGAAAACGGTAGTGCATCGCATACACATTATAATACTAATTTGCTCATTTGCATTCCGTTTTCGTTAGCTGCTACCGTGACAGGAAAATGGCTCGGAGAACCCTTTTGTGCATGTCCCGGTTTACTACTTGTGCGTTAAACTGGCTAGAACCGGTTTAAAAACCAGGTTGCTGGCTCATTAAGTTTAGTGCATCTGGCCCAAGGTCATTTCAATACAGAATTTAAAGTGATACTGTTAGACTGAGGTGCCGGTGCTCCTAAAGCAGTGATGGCGAACCTATGGCACACGTGCCAGAGAGGGCACAGAGAGCCCTCTCTGTTGGCATGCGCACCGTCGCCTCACCCACCGGAAGTTCGTTCCCTTCGCCCTTTGAGTTCCAGGCCCCCTCCCTCCGAATTTTAAAAGTCATCTATTTTACCTCGTCGGGGTTAGGGCGGCAGCATGCAGGCTCGGCTCGGTGCTTAGTTCCGTTTTCCCTTCTCTCTCTCTCAGCTCTGGTCCCACCCTCATTTCCTGTTTCCGCAAGGACGGGGCCAGAGCTGAGAGAGAGAAGAGAAAACGGAACTAGGCACCGAGCCGAGCCTGCATGGTTTTTACCGCTGCTGCCGCCCTAACCCCGACAAGGTAAGATAGATGACTTTTAAAATTTGGAGTGAGGGGGCCTGGAACTCGAAGGGAGGGAGGAGGGACCCTGGAACTGGGAGGGGGGGGAGGGACCCTGGAACTGGGAGGAAGAGGGGCCTGGAACTCGGAGGCAGGTGGAGGGGGGACGAGGGAGGGGGGATGAGGGGGGGAATGCACCACCTGTTAAATTGCCCTGTTGGCACTTTGCGATAAATAGATTTTGGGTTGCTGTTTGGGCACTCGGTCTCTGAAAGGTTCGCCATCACTGTCCTAAAGGATTGAAGTTTAACTGGACAATCAACTGAAAAATAGGTCGTAATAGTTGGAGATTCGGAGAGGTTAAGGTTGATTTACAGGGGCAATGTACTACACAGGGCAAATTTATACTTTGCACAGGGATCTTCTGGTCTTATTTTAAATGTATGTCTTGTGTAAGATTTTCTATTAAAGCTAATTAAAGTATTTTTGTGAATAATTTATAGTTGATGTACAATGATTTAAGAGAAAACAATGCATATTCATTGTGGATATCCTGAAAACCTGATAGGATTAGGTGTGCGTCAAGGACTGGGTTGAGAAACACTAGTGCTTAAATTAGTATGTATATCTGCACAACACAATCAATTAGTAGTACCCAGCCACCAAGAAATAACCCATGAGCACACTAGACATGTTCATTTTTGCATGCAAGGACCCCAGCTTTGGAACTGTCTCCCCATTTCTCTTCATCTACAGACCTCACTTGACAAATTTAAAACAGACCTCAAGACCCACCTTTTCAAAGATGCATACCATTAATGTCTATATGCATTTCCAGTGGTTTCCTGGTAAGATCTCGAAGATACCTGTGACATCCCCTCTTACTTTTCCCCCTTCCTATCCTATCCATTATTGTAGTTCCACCCCCCTAGCCTGAAAGTCATGTCTAAACCAGTGGCATAGCTAGGTGGGGCCACGGGGCCTGGGCCCCTGGTTGGCTGGCGAGGGACCCCAACCCTCACCAGCTGAAGAATTTGTCTAGGGCTGGTCTGTGGCAGTACCGCCGCATTGCCTGCCCTGCGCTCTCTTCCCCTCATGTCGGGCACATTCCTTTTAGTGAAATTGAGCATGCTAAGTTTTACTAAAAGGAGTGTGCCGGACATGAGGGGAAAAGAGAGCAGGACGGGCAATGTGGTGGCACCGGAGACCAGTGCTGGATGAAGTCTTTAGCTGGCAGGGGTTGGGGACCCCCACCAGCCAAGGTATTTGCAGTGGTGGTGCTTTAGCTGGCGGGGGTTGGGGATCCCCGCTAGCCAACATTTACAGCAGCGGCAGTGGACGGCGGAGGGGGGGCGGCTGGGGGCGGTGAGGCGGCAGAGGGGAGGGTGGCAGCGGTGGGGCGGTGACCAAAATGTACCCCCCACCTTCGGCTCTGGCCCCCTCCCACATTGCGATCTGGCTATGCCTCTGATCTCAACCCCATTTCTCTACTTTCTTGTCTCTTTCACCATTTTAGATTGTAAGCCATCCAGAAGGCCTTCCATGGGGTGGGATAGTAAATGAATAACAAACTCGAAAGTTAATATTCAGCACCACTAAAAATATAAGTATGGATGCTGAATATACTTATACCCCTGGATTCTCTATATGCTGCCCAGAAGTGCCCGCCCAAATCTGGGCACGCATCCAAGATGCACATGAAAGTTGAGTAATGAGCCCTTAACTATCGATAATTGAGTGCTATCAACCAATTATTGATGCTAATTGGCACTCATTAATATTTGCGCACGCATGCGGCTGCGTGCTATTCTATAAGGCATGGAGCTTAACTCTACTAGTGCATAATTCAAAAGGGGAGTGACCAGGGGCGTGTCAGGAGTGCTCCGAAAAGTTGCCCACATAGTTATAGGATACGGCCTCAACGCACCTAACTAGGGTGCCAGCATTTACACCAGGTTTCTGCAGGCATAAGTCTGATACCTAAAGTTAGGCATGTGAATTGGCACTAAGCACCCGCAAGGGTGTGTGGCCTTTACAGAATAGCGCATAGGGGAGATTCTATATATATGGCACCTAAAAAATCTGCATGGAAAACATTTCCGCCTACTATAAGCAGCGCCTAGATTCAGGCATAGTATATAGAATATGCTTAGTTGATATCCCAGTGCCTAAAACTACATGTGTCCATTTACACCAACAAAAGCATGGCGTAAATCCATTTCCCCACCCATAACCACTCCTCTTTTTGCCTGCGCACATTACAATTTAGGCGCTCTGTATTACAGAATATGCTTAGCGATTTGTGCGTATAAATTCTAATTATTGTTGCTCATTATTGCTTGTTAAGTGCTGTTAACAATGTTGATTGGCTTGTTAAGCCAATTAAGTTATGTAATAGAATCCACTTGGATTTCGATACAGAACGTTAGGGCTGCTAAATAGAATCTGGGTGATAGCACTGATTTTTTTCTGGCACTGAATTTTGAGTGATATTTATTGAATCCAGCTGTTAGCTGTCACCAGCCACAGGTGAACAGATATTTGTGGATACTGACACTAGCCACAATAATTCAAAACAGCTGTAGTATTCGAAACAATTTGGAGAAAAGCCCTCAGAAACCTAAGGCAAAAAAGCCTTGGTTTGAATTCTCACACATTAGATAAGTGTTAGTAGCGCTTAGTTTCTATCATTGGGCTAAAAAACTCCAAATGATTTTTTTTCTTTTTTTAACAATGCTTTTTAATGTTTAAATGAAGTGCAATATTCAAAGTGCAGTCATTTTTGAAGCTTCTCACAAGTCTTAATGTGCAGTCTCATCAAATCCCACTCACAGCTAAATTACGACACATTAACAGTGAGACCCATGAAAATGAGACGGCACTTAGCTTTCTTTAGTCCAGCACAGACTTAATTTCAGCACCTCGACATAATAGACCATACAAAAAAAAAAAATAAACGACAAAAAACCCCAACAAAACAGACTAAAACCAAAACAGACCATGAGAAAAAAAACCCTCCCAAAAAACCCACAACAAAACAACCCAAGACAAAATAGACTCTTAATCAAGCTGGATTATGTTTTCAAGCAGATTTATGATTCTCACTAGATACCAAGTGTGGATAGTGAAGTCAAGCCGTAGGCAGGTGCCAGGACTTTCAAGTGACAAGCCGTGGACTTTCTCAGTAATTTATGGCTCCTCCACTTCTTTGTACCCTTCAAATTCGTACCATTCAAAAATAAATCTATTTCATCAGGCCCTTTTGTCGGGAGTCTATTTTGTCAGGGACTTTTATGTCGGGAACGTTTTTTGTTTGGAACTTTTTTGTTTGGTTTCTTCTTTTGACCAGGTGCCCTTAATTTCGTTCGAAGGGGCCACCATTTCACCCCTAAGAAGGCTTCCTCAGAAACAACGTGCTGAATATAAACGTAGTAATCTGGAGAAGCAAAAATGTTCAATTATAATCTTAAACATAGCTTAACATAATCATAAAACCCAACAGCCACAAGAACAGCCCTCTGGTTCACTTGCTTTTAGTTATGCATACTGAATCTGAAAATGGTGCTTGCAACGTCACACGTCTGCACAAAGAGTTTAAATAGGTTCCTCCTTAAAAAATTTAAAGGGACAACGTAAACACAAACAGTGTTATCAATGGCTGATGTCAAACTGTTTAATAAAAGACATGCCAGTCAATGGAGCTGTTCAGACCCAAAGGTTCAATAGCAGTGGCGTAGCCAAGGGTGGGCCTGGGTGGGCCCAGGCCCACCCACTTTGGGTTCAGGCCCACCCAGTAGCAGCACACCTATGAAGTGTCTGGCGGGATCCCGAAGCCCCACCAGCTGAAAATTCCCAACAACTGTCCTTCCTGCATACCAGCCTTCCCTCTAATGTATTCCTGCCTATGCGGAAACAGGAAGTTGCATCAGAGGGAAGGCTGTGGGGCCAACATGAGCAGTGTGTATTAGTTGCTGCTCGCTGCCAGTGAAAATCTGCTATTTAAAAGGTATGGGGGGAGGGGTATGTTTGAGAGACTATATGGCATGCAGGCAAGAGAGAGACCAAATCACTTGTGGGACAGGGTGGAGTTCTTCTGCCCACCCAAAATTGGGTGTCTGGCTACGCCCCTGTAATATAGTCTTCAATGTAAAAATCTGTTTGGCTTCTTTTCTCTGCTGCAAAAGTTTACGATTTCCTCCTCTTTTTGAAATATCAACCTTGTCTATTGCACAACACTCGAGTTCTTCAAACGAGTGCCCCATCTTTGAACAGTGTTCTACCAGCGGTTCCTTAAGAGCCATCCGTCTGATGTTAGATCTATGCTCAAGAATTCTCACTTTTAAAGTCGTGTTGTTATCCCTACATAAGTTTTCCGACAAGGGCAGCTGATGGTATACACAACATGACCTGTGAGACAATTTGTGAAATGACTGCATATTCGCCTTTGAATGTTGGCCTGTCTGCGTTTTAGCTCCCAACATGTAATCACAGAATGGGAGAAAGAAAACCTTTTGAAAATATCCCCGTCATCTTGTTTGAACCTACAATGCATATGAATGGAAATAAAATGGAAAAAGTACAGTACTGCCAATATATACTGTGAAAAGCTTGCCTTTGCTGAGCATATACAATCCTCATTTCTTTACAGGTTAAAAAATTTGTCATGCTTTTCACCAGACAAATAATCCAAATGCTTTTGTCAATTAGTCAGAATGAAATACTTCAGGAATGATTAACAGATTGTTTTGTTCCATACTAGCAAATCTAAGGTAAGCCGAGTTGTACTGATGACTACCCCAGGAATAATAGTTTGTATTGCAAAGGCACATTTTCAGTGGGAGAAATTGTCCTCTTCAATTACTGCTCATTCAGCTTCAAGAGATACTGCTGAATACCCATGTTTTTCTAGAACTGACTATAATTTCCATCTCAGATATTTCTGCCTGCTAACGTAAACCTTTTCTAAAGTACCATTATCATTTCACTTGTTCTTTATAGCATCACAGGGAAAGATTCAATAACTTGTAGGCATAATGTAAAGAGATATAGTACAAAACACAACCCCTGCTAGTTCATTTCAGTCTTGAACAGCAGCTGGTATAAATCCAGTCATGGGCGTCTCTTTGAACCTTTGTAAGGCTGCATTTATCAAATGATATGGTGTCTATATCATTTGGACAGATGTTCGCCAAGGATTGAGGAGAGACAGTGAAGCTTATCTCACTAGTGTAGGAGGGCTGCTGCTTCTTTCCCTCTTCTTACTATTTTTCCCCGTGATGCATTATCTAAGGTTCCTTTGTGGAGATGGCAGCTAGGGATATCCATTCATTTTTTAACTAATGGTAAAACACAACAAATGGCAACATTTACACGAACTGCTGTTCATCACATTTGTTATCATCAGGGGCAGAATGACAGTAATCTGGGCCCTTGGGCAAAAAAGGTCATGGGCTCCCAACCACCTCTCAAAAGTGATTACATTAGATAGAAGTTAGGACACAGTGGTCCCTCGGGCACTGTCCTGTTGTCCCAATGGTCAGTCCACCCCTAGTTGTCATCATAGATGCGCATGTGTGGTGAGACATGCTGGAACCTCTTTTGGGAGGCTGATAAGGGGAAAGGAGCAAGCCAGAAGCATGAGGCACTTCGGCCAATTATATCAGAACTTTCTGACAAGCAGCCAAACAAGCCTATTCCTGCTGGACTTATTTAAATCCTGAATTTTATGGGCCATGATGTCACAGCTGGGCTCTATGATACAGCCCAATATCATCCATTTTCTCGGACCCTTTCAGAGAGAGAGGGAATTGGGTAGCTGATTGAGGGAGTCACAGAGCAGTGGGCACTGAAGGGGATCTGCTAGGTTTTTAAAGTGACCTTAGCTTAAAAATCTGAGAAATCATAGGACGGATTACAGTGCTTCTACACTATTGGTTGACACAGCGCTACAGACACATAAAAAGGATAGGCATAGTTTACCTACTTCATTTTGGGGGGCGAGGGTAGGGGATTCTGATTATTTGTTTATTGGGATTTATTAATCACCTTCATGAAAAGATTCACCTAAGGTGGTGTACTTCCTGTTCCGGGGCAGAGAGATCAGGGAACCAGTGAAGCCGACACAGCTCCCAGTGACATGCACTCGGGGCGGTTCGGCCTTCCCGCCCATCCGTCGCCGCTTTCCCTCGTAAGTACGCGCTCCGGGGGGGGGGGTGCAGCGGCGACCCACCCCGGGTGTCAGCTGACCTCGCTACGGCACTGCAGATAAACAAGCCTCTTATGTTTCCATCTCCAAAAAACAGGGGAGGTTATACCAATAGGAAACTCTAAATACCCTATAATAGGTAACAATGATGTGACTTTGTGCGAACAATTTTTAAAAATTACATAATCGCTGCCATAGCTGTTTCAACAGTTGCAATAAAATATGATTACTTAATGTAGGCTCCAATCTAGATGGCAATGTGTAGAGAAAATAACTAAAGTGAAGGTCTACAAAGGTAGGTCTCTGATATTGTAAAGGAGAAATGGTTAATGCAATTGTACCAATCACTTAAATGGCATATACCACATGCAAGATTAAAAAGCAAAAAAAACATCTAACAACCCTAAGGTTTGATTAATAATTTAAAGTGCAAATGTGCTTTTTCTCCAGCCAAATATAATGAGAAAGCAACTTATTTAACAGCTTAGCATCTCAAGATGAGCCAACAGAAACATTTGAAGAATATAGAGCTATTTACAAAGTAATAATAGTGAAATGATCAAACATAAGAATAAATATGAACAACTAGTAAAAGAGACCCGTTTCCGACAGAAATGAAATGGGCGCTAGCAAGGTTCCAAGCCCCCCTCCCTACCTCCCTCCCTCTCTTTCCTCCGAGTTCCAGCCCCCCTCCCCTCCGAGTTCTATGCCCCCTCCCTCCCTCTCCTCTGAGTTCCAGGCACCCCTCCCCTTCGAGTTCCAGGACTCCCTGTCCCCCTCCCCTTCGAGTTCCAGGACCCCCTCCCTCCCCTCCCCTCTGAGTTCCACGCCCCCTCTCCTCCGAGTTCCAGACCCCCGCACCTCCCTCCCTCTCTCTCTCTCCCCTCTGAGTGCAAGCACGACCTGTCCTCCGGCAACCCCTCGCTTTCCTAAGTGCTGGCTGTAATTTAAAAATTCTTACCTCGGGGTCCAGCGTCAGCAGTGAAGGCGAGCGGTGCTTCAGACTGCCTTCCCATCTGTCTCAGCTCTGGCTCTGGTCCCGCCCTCATTTCCTGGTTCCGGAAGGGCAGGACAGATGGGAAGGCAGTCTGAAGCGCCGCTCGCATAGGCGCCCGGTATAAGAGGCTTGGAAAGGCTAAGCCTCCCCCCTGCTGCAGCAGAATGGATCAGCTGTGGAGTCCTGCTGCTCTGAGGGGATTAAATTGTTGATTTACCTCCATCCTCACAGCAGGAGCTGCAGTGAAAGCCCTCTAGCAGTTGTAGAAATTGGTTTATGGTTTGTTTACCTTACTGCTGGCAAAGCAGGGGGGGTTGGCTGGAGGTGTCCTGTGTTGCCAGGGAGATATTTAACGAGGATGACTTCCTGACCTGCACTGAGGACAGATAGCAGCAGAACGGATACTGGGCCGGCCAGCATGATCAGAAAAAGTCACCAGACAACAAAGGTAGAAAAGATCATTTTATTTTCATTATAGTGTTTGGAATATGTCCACTTTGAGAATCAGGTGCTCAACATTAAAAGTTTATATTTATTTACTTATTTATGGCATTTTATCCCACATTAAAACGAATTAGGGTGTTTTGTGGCTCTACATGAGAATTGTGATATTATGATCCCTTGTTTCATATTGTTGACGGTCTGCATTTTCCGTATAGGTGGTATATTGGTGTATTAGGTTCTGCCCAGTGTAATATTTATGGTACAGTAAGGTTCTGAGTGTGTTTTTGCACAAAGTTGTGCATAGTGTTTTGCAGTTGAGCGATTGTGCTTAGAATATGCTTTGAGCAACCACTTTATTCTTTGACATATGATACATATCTAATATCTAAATTTAATAAAAGGTATTAATTGTGACTTTTATTTTTATTTTTTTTTTCTGCGTGTTATCAGACAATTATGGATTTAAGCTCCACCCCTGGCCCCACCCCTAACCCCACCCCCTTTAGCCTCCCCAAACAGTTGGGCCATCGACCGCCTATGGCCGCTCGCCTTCACTGCTGACGCTGGAGCCCGAGGTAAGAATTTTTAAATTACAGCCGGCATGCAGGAAGGCAAGGGGCTGCTGGAGGACAGGTCATGCTTGAACTTGGAGGGGGGGGGGAGAGAGAGAGAGGGAGGGAGGTGCGGGGGCGTGGAACTCAGAGGAGAGGGGGCGTGGAACTTAGAGGGAGGGAGGGGGGATGCAACTCGAAGGGGAGGAGGCGTCCTGCAACTCAAAGGGGAGGGGGGCCAGTAACTCGGAGGGGAGGAGAGGGAAGGAGGGAGGTAGGGAGCATGGAACTCAGAGGGGAAGGGGCTGGAACTCGGAGGAGAGGGGGGAGGAGGAGAGGGGTGCCTGGAACTCGGAGGGAGGACAGGAGGGAGGGGGCGATTCTCTACTCACCTCCAACGTTCTGTGGCTGACTGGTGCTGGCTTCCCTTCTCTCTCACTGATCCGCCCTCTGACATCATCGCCAGGGCAGACCAATGGGAAGTGTGTTACGAACCCAGGCATCCAGAAGGAGGTGCAAATTATTATATAGGATGAGGTAAACTTAGAGATGGCAAACTGAATCCTAGAAATAAAAGTAACACAATATAGTATTAGAAATATACACTGTAGAATATTCATACAATAGCATATGATAAATAGCAGCAGAGTTAATAGGCAGCATGGAAAGCATATTCTGCATCTCCCCTCTGTGTCCCTATCTTCTCCTGTCCCGTATATCCCTTCTGTGCCTATATTCTTCCCCTGGTGTCCACCATCACCTTTCTGTGTCCCTAACCCCCAATATCCAATATCATTCCTTGTGTTCCTGACCCCCCATTCAGCATTGCTCTTGTTTCCATATCCTCCCATTTCCAGCATCACCCCTCTGTGTCCCTGTCCCCCCTCCCGTGTCCAGCATATCACTCCTGTATCCCTATTCCCCCATATCCAGCAACTCTCCTATGTACCCATATCCCCATTTCATGTCCAATATTGTCCCTCTGTGCCTGATGCACAAAAGCAGCTGTAAAATACGGCTGCCTCAGTAAAATTTAGCGACTCACAAACAGTGAGTGTTGCACAAAGGGGATCGCATGTAAATGAGCTGCACGGATCCCCCTTTGTGCATCGTTCACTGTTAGCAAGTCTGAGCTGTCAAATGCATTTGAGAGCTCTGATGCACCAAGCCCACACTTTTAAAAATATTTTCCCTGGTGGTCCAATGGACGCTGACACCCCCTCCCCCCCCCCCCCCGCACAAATCTTTCTTTTAAAAAAAAGTTTCAGTGGACCTTGACCCCCTCCCCCCCCATGACCCTCCCTAAATCATTTTTGAAAAATTTTCCCTGGTGGTTAAGTGAACCAGACCTCTTCCTCCCCCTGAGTGCATGCACACATCCCCCTCAGATGTCCCCCCCCCCCCCCGCACCCCTTCCTGTACCTTTAGAAGCTGAAGGCAGGAGAGCAGGAGTAACAGCTCCTCCCTCCTGCTTCAGGTCAACCAGAACAAAATGGCAGCATCTAGACCCTGCTCAGTGCATTCCTTATATGGTGCTTAGCCCTGCCCAATACATCCCATAATGCACTGGGCAGGGCCTGTGCGCTGCTATTTTGTTCTGGGCAGGTTGAGGCAGGAGGGAGGAGCTATTGCTCCTGCCCTCCTGCCTCCATCTTCTAAAGGTACAGGGAGGGGTGCGGGGGGGGGGGGGAGAAGATCAGGACTGGGGGGGTGTGCACATTGGGGGGAGGGAAGGGGTCCGGTTTACTAGACCACTGAAGAAAATTTTTTTTTAATGATTCGGGGGGGGGGGGGGGGGGGGGGATCAGGGTCCACCTGACCGTCAGGGAAATTAAAAAAAAAAAAAAGATTTGCAGGTGTGTGTGTGTGTGTGTGTGTTGGGATCTATTGGACCACCAGGGAAATTGTAACAAAGTGGGGGGGGGGGGGAGCTCACAATGGGACTTGGCGGGGGGGGGGGGGGAGGGTGCTGGGAGTTGACAGGTAGGAAGCACAAGCAGACAGACTTTGTAGCTGCCTGCTTGTGCTACTCTCCTCTCTGACAGCTCCAGTTCAGCAGTTACGTTTGCTGGTTAAATTACGACTGCTGGTGGGGGGGTGTGTCCAATATGGCGACATGCTGAATGCTAACGTTGGAGCTCTCTGTTAACTTGTTGAATTTAACCTCTTTTCCTTAAAAATAATGCCTCATACCAAGCGTAAGGGGAAAGTAGCAGCCTCGGCTACTAGAACCTCTTCTCCGGTTCAACAATTTATTGAGAGATACACCACGAAGCAACCTACCTTGGAACCAGGAAGGGGCCCTGCTGTTTCCATTGGTGAAGACTCCATTGGCGACCTGGGGCTTGAGGTAACACTCTCCCCTCCTGATCTTCATCCACCGCCGATTCCCGAAGAACGCTCTTCCTGGCGAACCCTAGCTGACCCGGAAGAGGTCAACGTGGTTTCGATTAGAGGAACAGGAGCGGCGGTTTCTGAAGGCAGCCTGATGTCAACGGCTAAACACCTTACCCCGATATGCGGGCAAAGTACGGCGGTGACCCTAGAGAGCATTTGGACGGCTCTCCAGAGAGTGGAGCTAACGGTGGCCAATTCTGATAAAGAGATTAAAGACTTAGTAAGTACTGTGGCAACGTTATCCCAGACTTTTACTATAGCACAGCAAGAAACAGGAAAACAATTGGAGGGCCTTAAATTGGAAGTAAAAAATATGAAAGAAGTCTCTGTATCACTTGTTAAAGAAAATATGGCGACACAACGAAGATTAGAATTGTTAGAAAACTTTAACCGGAAATTAAATCTTAGACTCTTGAATTTCCCGAAAGAAATGGGCATCAATCCTTTGGAAGCATTTAAACTGTACCTGCAGGAGGTTTTAAATTTTCCCCAAGAATCTATTCCACCTTTGAACAAAGCATATTATATTCCTTCAAAAAAAATACCTCCATCAACTATACAAGTTCCTCTAAAGGACATTCAGGAAGAATCTTTGAATATTACCGGTATACTAGAGACTACTTTAAACCCGAACTCTGTAAGGTCAACTCTAATAGTTTCTTTTGTCTTTCAGCAAGACCTAGACGCAGTATTAAGATTATACTTTAAAAAAATGCAGACAGCGTTTAGGGGTAAAAGAATCTGGATATATCCTGATATAACAAAACAAACTCAAGAAAGGAGGAAATTGTTCTTAACTTTAAGATCAGAAGTTATATCCTTAGGGGCTTCCTTCTATCTTAATTACCCCTGTAAATGTATTTTCTATCAACCCGAACAACTTAAAGTCTTTCTTAATATGAAGAAATTGACACCGTTAACCCATTGAAGATAATCACAATTTAATGTATCAGATAGGTTTGCATGTTAAGCATATTTCTTCTTTTGTATATTTCTTTAAATTTAGTCTTCAGATTTGATAGACCTCCCCCTCCTTTTTGTGGTCTAAAGAAGATTAAAATTTTTCCTTTGAACAAATTTTGTTTTATGGGAAAGAATATTGTTTCTCATATAATATATTTTCTGTCTGTATTTCCTGTCAAATGTAACAATTGTTTAATTTGATTAAAATAAAAATATAAATTAATAAAAAAAAAAAAAAAATTACGACTGCTCTAGAGCTGTGCATCCCCTGGAATACACATTAGAATACTAATGAGCTCATTGTAATACATTTGCATGAGGTTCTCGGTGGCTGCTAATGGCACTAATTAGAGCCATGGAAAACCCCTTTGTGCATTACTAGCTACATGATCGCTTGCTTTAGACTAGCTAGAACCAGTGTAAAGCAAATGTTAATAGCATGGTAAGCTTTGTACATCTGGCCCTCTGTGTCTATATCCTCCCCCATGATCAACACTGTTCCTCTGAGACCCTACCCCTCCCTCTCCAGCATTATCTGTCTGTGTTCCTGTTTTATGTTCCCTCCATGTCCAGCAACTCCTTTCTGTGTCCCTATCCTTCCTCATGTCCAGCATCTGCCCTTTATTGGCCCTCCCTACCCAACATGGTCTGCCACCTTTTCTATCCTTCCCCCATCCCCACGTGGTTTAGCATCTCTTTCCTCCTTATCCCCCTATCCAGTACCTTTCCATTCCTCCATGGATCCAGTATCTCCCCCCTCTCTTCTCTCCATCCCCCATGGACTGGATTTCCTCTCCCCCTCTCTTCCTTTCCCTCTCCCTCCTGGGTCCAGAATCTCCCCCTGCTTCTGTGGATCCAAGATTTCTCTCTCTCTCCCCATGATCTAGCATCTTCCCCCTCTTTCCCCAGTCCCCCCTCATATAATACATCTCTGCTGCCCCTGTTCTCCTTCCACAGGTCTAAAATCTCTCTTGTCCCCATTCATCTTATAGCCTGGCATCACTCCTGCTCCTTCTACCTGCAGGGTCAGCATCTCTCCTGCCCCTTCCCCTACAGGTCCAGAATCTCTCTTGTCCCCTCCTCCCCTGCTGGTCCAGCATCTCTCCTGCCCCTCCCCCTGCAGGTGCAGCATCATTTTGCAGGTTCAGTATCTCTCCTGTCCCTCCTCCAGCCCCTTAGGACCATCATCTCTCCTGCTCCCTCCCCCAACAGGTCCTTCATCTCTCCTGTTGCATTTCCTTAGGTCCAGCATTTCTCCTTCCCCTTCTCCCCTCACCCCATGGGTCCAGCACCTCTCTCGATCCTTCCCTCACCCTCTCACAGGTCCAGCACCTCCTCCCCCCACCACCATAGATTCCTTAAAACCTTCCCTCTTTGCTGGCAGTGGCAGCAATAAACACACACTGATTGCAGCCTGCCCCTGAGCCTTCTATCTGCTATGTTCTACTCACATCGAAACAAGAAGTTGAGCCAGAGGGTCAGAATGAAGCAGAAGGAAAGTTCCAGGGCTGGCAGCAGGCAGGTTGTGTTTATTACTGTCACTATAGGCAAGGAGAGCACCTTTGAAGAACTAGGGGTGGAGAGGGAGCTCAAAGGAATGATACAGGATGGAGAGGGAAGGGAGAGAAGAGAAGGGAGAGATCCTGGACCACATGGGAGGGGGAGACAGAGACACTCCCTCTAGCAGTGCTGGGAGGGGCAATGCTCTTTCTCCCCTCCCAAACTACGCCCATGATAAAAGAGAGACAGTTCCTGTTCCTTACAGCTTGCAATCTAGTCTGATCTCATTATAATGCTTGTGAAATGTAGATATGGAAATGATCCTATATGGAAAGCAGGGAGTGCAACTGAGACCAGCAGCCACACAGAGACAATCATTTTAAGTCTATGCCTGTGGCTTCCTGTAGTCCAGAAACCAAGCTAAAGAAAGGGTTCTTCAAGAGGAGAGTAGCAACAGCTGCAGCATACTCAGGTCCATGACAGCGCATGCAGGTCCCTGCAGTTTTAGTGGGTACTGCAGTGCACTTCAGACAGGTGGACCCAGGCCCATACCCCTCCCACCTGTTACATTTGTGGAGGAAACAGCGAGCTCTCCAACACCCACCACAAACCCACTGTACCCATATTTAGGTGCTCCCCTTCACCCATAAGGGCTATGGTAGTGGTGTGGGTAGTGGGTTTTGGGGGGGGGGGGGGCTCAGTACACAAGGTAAGGGAGCTATGTTCCTGGGAGCAATTTATGAAGTCCACTGCAGTGCCTCCTAGGGTGCCCGGTTGGTGTCCTGGCATGTCAGGGGGACCAGTGCACTACTAATGTTGGCTCCCCCCCAAGCCCAAATGGCTTGCATTTGGACGTTTTAGACATGGACGTCTTTATTATTTATATTTTGCTCCCACCTTTTTCAGTAGTAGCTCAAGGTGAGTTACATTCAGGTACACTGGATATTTCTCTGTCCCAGGAGGGCTCACAATCTAAGTTTGTACCTGAGGCAATGGAGGGTTAAGTGACTTGCCCAAGATCACAAGGAGCAGCAGTAGGATTTGAACCAGCCACCTCTGGATTGCAAGACCGGTGCTCTACTACTACTACTTAACATTTCTAAAGCGCTACCAGGGTTACGCAGCGCTGTACAATTTAAACATAGAAGGACAGTCCCTGCTCAAGGAGCTTACAATCTAAAAGGCAGGTGTACAATCTAGAGACAAGTGTACAGTCAAAGACAAGTGTAGAGTCCATCTGATAGGGCATACTATATTTCACGAAAGGTTAGGTGCTGAAAGCAGCATTGAAGAGGTGAGTTTTAAGCAGAGATTTGAAGATGGGTAGGGAGGGGGCTTGGCGTAGGGGTTGAGGAAGGTTGTTCCAGGCATAGGGCGAGGCAAGGCAGAATGAGCGGAGCCTCGAGTTGGCAGTGGTGGAGAAGGGAACTGAAAGGAGGGATTTATCCTGGGAGCGGAGGTTACGGGCGGGAACATAGGGGGAGATGAGGGTAGAGAGGTAGTGAGGAGCCGCAGACCGGGTGCATTTGTAGGTAAGGAGGAGAATCTTGAATTGAATGCGGTATCTGATCGGAAGCCAGTGAAGTGACTTGAGGAGAGGGGTGATGTGAGTATATCGGTTCTGGCGGAATATAAGACGTGCGGCAGTGTTCTGGACGGATTGAAGGGGGGATAGATGGCTAAGTGGGAGGCCGGTGAGGAGCAAGTTGCAGTAGTCAAGGCGAGAGGTAATGAGAGTGTGGATGAGAGTTCGTGTGGTGTGCTCAGATAGGAAAGGGCCACTCCTCCACTCTTTGGTTTTGAAAATCGCCAAAAGTCAGAAACGTCCAGATCCAAGGATGTCCAAATCTTGGGATGTCCAAATTTAAGGACTTGGATGTCTCTGATGGTATTTTCGAAATGAAAGATGGACGTCCATCTTTTTTCGAAAATATGGTTTTCCTCGCCCCTGGATTTTGACGTTTTGCAAAGACGTCCAAATCGCAACTTGGACGTTTCTTTCGAAAATGCCCCTCCACGTACCGCAGCTTAGTAAAAGGACCCTTAAATGAGTAGGGAAAAATAAAGACCTTCTGTGACCTTCAGGCAGAGTACCAGGAGATAGGAAGTGATACTGCCATTGCCGGGGTCAAGAGCACCTCTCAGGTGTTGTAGAAAGTAGAGGGCGGAAGATGCGCCCTGGCCTTTCATCCTCTCCTTGGTCCTCATCCCCAGGTCCAGTAGCACCAGCCATAGCCACCAACATTTCAAAATGATTGGGGGTGCTAAAGACAATACAAATGACCCCCTTCGTGGATGCAATGAAGTAACTTGTTCACCCACTGACACCCACAGATCTGTTCCAGCAACAGCAGCAGCAGTCCTCCTCCCAACATCTGCCCGGTTACCGCCAAGTTAGCGTGGGAGCCCTTACCACCACCTCAATGGGTGGCGGTAAGGGATCCCCCCTGAAATGGCCATGCGGCAAGCACTTTACTTGCCGCCTGACCATTTCTTGTTGGAAAGCGAGACTTCCCTTTTACTAGCTGCAGTAAAAGGGGGCCTTGGCGTGCGTGTAAAACACGCACCAATGCCAGTGCCGACACCCCTTTTGCCACAGCTTGGTAAAAGGGGCCCATAGGGTGGTATAGCAAATTTTAAAAAACATAAACATTTAACTGGCCAGGAACGGCTCCTGGCCAGTTAAATGGATTAAAATATTGGGGGGGGGGGGGGGGGGGGGGTATAAATAAAACTTGGATCCAAGTCAGGAGCATAGCTCTATCACCAGCTTCAGACTCCATTCCTTCCATCTTGTTATGCTGTGTGCCTGGAACAGCCTTCCTGTGTTGGTAGTCATGCTCCGTTTCTGGCCCTATTCAGATTCGAGCTAAAAGCCCACCTTTATGAAGATGCTTTTAACTCTTAACGAGGAATGTGCAGCCAGAAAATATTCATGTTGTGTCATTTCCTGTGTCATATCTGGGAATGTTTATTTTGTTTGGGGGTTTTTCCTAGTCATCAAGGGAGCATTGTAATTAAGAGCGTGCACTGTTTTGGAAAGAGCACACACACCCATCCAAAAAATAAATTTGCTTAATCATCCAATTGAGGGAACACCGTGCTATTTGATTTCCTTACTTTATTTATTTTTTTGTCTATTAGATTGTAAGCTCTTTGAGCAGGGACTGTCTTCTATGTTTGTGCAGCGCTGCGTACGCCTTGTAGTAGTAGTAGTATTACCTAATTGTAAATTTTAATAAAACCTCAATTCCCCAGGGAAAAGTCACCACGGACTTTTTCAGCAAACACTAAAATGGGGCCAAATCTATCATTGGTTTCAATCTAAAACTGGGAAAAAGAACAGCAGAAAAAACTCCCTAAAAAAAACTGAACTGGAGAAAAAACTACTGTTCCAAAAAAAAAAAAAAAATACAGTACCAATTACATCAAAATACTAGCATGGTGTGCACTCAAACTGACAATTTTTCATATTGGCAATTTTTCATATACATCTGTTCCAAATCACTGTGCACAAAAAAATTCAAAAATAACTCCACCACTTATCTAAAAAGACAGACATTCCAGCTTATAATCGAAAGTAATCGCCGGCTATTTCCCGACACAAATCAGGATATGGCTGGCGATTTCGCAAAAGCGGCGAAAAGTGTATAATCGAAAACTACATTTGTGATAGCTTCGCTGCTTTCCCTTCGCCGCGCCGGCGAAAGTTTAAAGGGGCATGTTGGCGGCGAAGCGAAGGCGGGACATGGGCAGGCTTGGGCGTGGCTACCAGATGGCCGGCTTTCGCGGATAATGGAAAAATAAATCCCGGCGATAAGCAGTATTTCGCCGGGTTTACTTGGTCCTTTTATTTTCACGACCAAGCCTCAAAAAGGTGCCCCAACTGACCAGATGACCACCGAAGAGAATGGGGGATGACCTCCCCTTACTCCCCCAGTGGTCGCCAACCCCCTCCCACACTAAAATTATTAAAATACAAAACTTGTTTGCCAGCCTCAAATGGCATACCCAGCACCCTGACAGCAGTATGCAGGTCCCTGGAACAGTTGTTGTTGGTTGCAGTGGACTGCAGAAAGGCAGAGCCAGGCCCATCCCCCCCCTACCTGTTCCACTTGTGGTGGGTAATGTTGAGCCCTCCCAAACCCCCCAAAACCCACTGTACCCACATGTAGGTGCCCTCCTTCAGCCCTTAGGGCTAGGGTAATGGTGCACACTTGTGAGCAGTGGGTTTTGGAGGGGATTTAGGGGACTCGGCACACAAGGGAAGGGTGCTCTGCACCTGGAAGCTAATTTGGTTGTTTATAAAAGATGTTTGAAGTGCCCCCTAGGGTGCCCAGTTGGTGTCCTAGCATGTGAGGGGGACCATTGCACTACAAATGCTGATTCCTCCCACGGCCAAATGCCTTGGATTTCGCCGGGTTTGAGATCGCCGGCAGTTTTTTCCATTATCGCGGAAAAACAAGAGTGGCGATCTCAAACCCGGTGAAATCCAAGGCATTTCGCCGGCCCACACCGTATTATCGAAAAAAAAGATGGCCGGCCATCTTTTTTGAAAATACGGTTCTGGCTGGCTGTTGCGCTGCCGCCAAAATAGATCGCCGGCGACCTATTTCGCCGGCGACGTTCGATTATTCCCCTCATTATATTCCATGCAGCATTTATAGTACATCAGCTTTCACTTTCTCA
This sequence comes from Microcaecilia unicolor, assembly GCF_901765095.1. NCBI lineage: Eukaryota > Metazoa > Chordata > Amphibia > Gymnophiona > Siphonopidae > Microcaecilia > Microcaecilia unicolor. The sequence continues at coordinate 176,906,480 of NC_044037.1, read as the reverse complement.
TTCCATGCATCTTCCACTGCACATTCTTTTAATCCCCAACAAGAGATTTTACATGAAAAAGCATGGAATTTCTTGTTTTCATTTGCCAATGACATAAAATGACACAGGATATGTTGTTCACATTTCCTATGTTGTTTCAAACAATGCACATCCCTAGTAAACAGTACTAAATGGTATTGGTCTGATATCTGTTTTTGGTGATGCTATGGTTAATGTCTAAGACACGGTGGGGAAACTCAGCCCTCAACCCAGTTGGGTTTTCAGGATTTCCCCAATGAATATGCATGAGATCTATTTTTTTTTGTTACATTTGTACCCCACACTTTTTCCCACTCATGGCAGGCTCAATGTGGCAGGCAATGGAGGGTCAAGTGACTTGCCCAGAGTCACAAGGAGCTGCCTGTGCCTGAAGTGGGAATGGAACTCAGTTCCTCAGTTCCCCAGGACCAAAGTCCACCACCCTAACCACTAGGCCACTCCTCCACTACATTGATAGGTTCAGTTTTATGTGCCAGCAAGGACAGATTTTCTGTATTAGGTGGTGTTTACTTTTGATCTGGTCCTGCAGAGGTAGTGGTTCCCAATCCAGTCCTCAGGACACATCTTACCAGTCAGAGTTTCAGGATTCCCACAATGACTATGCATGAGATAGATTTGCATATAATGGGGGTAGTGCATGCAGAATTATCTAATGCATAGTCATTGTGGGTATCCTGAAAACCATGCTGGCTAAATGTGTCTCAAGGACTGGGTTGAGAACTCCGTAGGGGTGGGGGTTGAGTACCTTTAACTTTAATACATTAGCTTTCATGTTTCTCACCATTAACATGTATTAACGGCGAAGCATTAGCGTGATTTAGCACGCATAGCCCTAAATTTGCTTCCACTCCATCTGTATCTTTTCTGATTGAATTTTTGTCATAACCTTTCAGAAAAAGGCATCAAGCCGATTTGAACATCCCTGGCAATTTCCACAAAGCTTCTCACGGCATGGGATCCTCAAGCACTGCATTTCTTAAATGGCTTTTGATCAGCTAGAATAGAAAATGCTCTCCAGCTGTGTCGCTGACCACACTTGCTTAACACTTTCTGCAACAGCTGGCAGACTACTTTGGAGTGTATTCTGGACTTCCCCAGGGCTCTGTTCAGCTGCACTTTGCTGTTCCATGCTGTTCATCTATGCCATCAGAGCATTGTGGGAGATTGCGAAAGCCTCGGAAGACACAATTTAGGAATAAATTAGGAAGGAGGTGTTTGGCTGATTTACCAAGAGGTGACATCAGAAGCAGAGATGTGCTCATGAATTTATTCTGTTTCAGAGAAGGAGAAAGAGTATCTTTTTGTAATCCATTATAAACTATAGAGCAGTGGACTTCATTAATTTTTAATCTGGGGCCACTTTGGATTCTAATGAGCTGAAGCAGAGCCACCAAATATCTTCCCATGCAGGGCCATGACACTGCTGACTTGAGTGTGTCAATGACATCCATCCCCACCAGCCCACCTTCAAACTTCATTGGGGAGTATACTCAAGGTTGTGAGCATTTCTTTTGTCTATTGAGAAATGCCTTGCCTTCAAGCATGTGGCTCTTCCCCCCATTTATTTCTCACTTTCTGTTCTGAGCCTGGGTAGAGTGGCAGAGTAGCAGAAAAAAAAAACAGAAAGACAATGGGGGCCACCCCAAAGGTCTCTATGGGCCACCATTGGCTCCTAGGCCCATTGAGAAACTCCGTCATAGAGAATGAGCAAGGAGGAGGAGGAAATAGAGGGCAGAGAGTTGCATGGGGATGGGGGTTGAAGGAATCCTGTGAAACCAGCGGGATTCCAGCAGGGATAGAAGAAGTTACTATGGGATTGCTGCAGCGATGGAAAAAATTCTGTGGGTTTCCAACGGGAGTGTAGTCAAAACCTCTGGTGACTCCAGAATAAGGCTTGGAATGAACTGAGAAATGCATTTGGAGCACCACAATGAGGCTTGGAATGCCCAAAGAGGCAGCTGGAACACCAGACTGAAGCCTGGAACACTCATTGGTTTAATAGTGAATACCATAAAAAAAAAAAACACAGTAAGCTGTTGGGGTTGGGAGGAAAAAAAGGGCTGCAAGCAAGTAAATAATAGTATTGACTCCTGAGGGTATGGGTGGAGATAGAGGAGATTAATTGTGGGGATGGAATAGATCTTAGCAGGTATGGGTTAGATTCCATTGGGGATGAGCGGAGATGGGTGAAATTCTGTCCCCATGCAACTCTCTAATAGAGGGTAATAATAACAGTGGGGTACATTTTCAGCCGGTGAGGTCACCAGCTTAAGTTAAGAGCCTGCACCAGTGCTTAATTTAACCTGTATATTCAGCAGTGCTATCCATGTCAGTAATGGTCCTGAAACTATTGTAAATATTGAGCAGTGACTATGCTAACACTATCCATATAGTTAAATGGATAACATATCTCTTTGGTGGCCGAATATATCTGGTAAATGGATACATTCTAGCACCGCCTCTGACTTGCCCTTAAACTGGCCCATTATTAAACAGATACTATCTGACCATTTGGTGATTTCAATAGGTCAAAATTATCCATGTAGGGGTAAATTTGAGAAAGAATAACAAACTTTAGACACCAGGATGATGTGCACTAAGGACCAGATTCTATATATGGCGCGTAAAAATCTACACGGTAAACATTTCCGCCTAAGCGTATTCTATAAGCGGCGCCTAGATTTAGGCACGGTATTTAGAATATGCTTAGTTGATATCCCAGCGCCTAAAACAATGCTCCTCCATGTACACCAATGAAAATGTGGCCTAATCCCTGTGCGTAGATTTACGTGCACTGGGCTATCTATATATATAAAAGGCAAGACCAACGTTTTGAAGCCTCCAGCCGGAAGTGTGAAGCGCCAGAGATATCCGGTTTCCCCATGAGTGAAGGAAAACAGCACAGCACGAAATCTCACACAGTGAAGGACTCAGAGGGGAGAGGGGAGAGAGATGCCCTCACTCTCTCTGTAACAAAAACACAGAACAGCAGGAAACTTAACACCGAAGGACTGGACTGGGAGGGGGAGGGAGAGAGGGCAGGGACACACACTCCCACGTGCACACTCTGAAGAAAACCTTGCTAGCCCCCGTTTCATTTGCATCAGAAACGGGGCTTTTTTACTAGTATTCTATAAGTGTGCATGTAAATTTTGGAACGCCCACAAAATACCCATTTCTCCTCCCATAGTTATGCCCCTTTTGAACTGCGCACATTAGAATTTAGGCACAGTTCATTACAAAATACACTTAGCGAGTTGTGCATATAAATTCTAATTATTGCCAATTAGTGTTCATTATTGCTTGTTAAGTGCTGTTATCATCACTGATTAGCTTGTTAAGCCAAATGGGTTACATGCATTGTTATAGAATATGCCTAGATTTTAGCACGGTTCTCTAGGCACAATATATAAAATCTGGGGCTAAGCGTGAATTCTCTATAATGACGGTTCCATGTGGAATATTAGTAAAATCAGCAGTTGTGCTTAACTTTAGGCACAAGCTCTTACACCATGTCAAAGGCTGGTGTAAGTGGTGGCGCCTACTGGCAGTTACGCACCTAACTCCTAGTATTCTGTAACCTGCACATCTAACTCCTAGGCACACCCCTGATGTTCCCATGCCCCCCTAGAATTAGTGCACGATGGGTATAAAGTATACAGCTTCTAGAATAGTGACGGAAAGCAGCTGCTTGTGCAACTGCTAATTGGTGCCAATTAGTGGCAATTAACATCTCCAATGAAAAGCCAATTAATAAATTAAATTGCACATGCAACTGACCATAGTCTATAAATTTGTGCATGCAACTTTGCACGCTAACCCCAGGATTCTATATAAGGGGCCTTAATTTCAATGCAGAAATCAAAGCGTATTCTATAACAATGCGCGTGATTGCCTGGGACCCTGCCCAGAACAGGATTATATCTAGCCCTTTATTTTCAACTCTAGGAGACCAAGGGAAAGAAATCCACATGCACACCACTAATAAATATAGATCAAAGGCCTTTGGGAGAGAGAAGAAGGTCATACCTACAATCAGGCCCTGCACCCACAACTGTTTCAACTCCTTCCAGCTCTCTGCTCCATTTTATTAACTAAAGGAATGCATTACGTCATGCGGTCAGAGTCAGCAGGTATACAATATACATGATTGGATACATGGTATAGATGGTACAAGATATAGATGCTCATTGGTTGAAGATTATATTCAACTTCTATCTGCATTCTAGAGAGCAAAGGTCAGACAGCTGGTAAAGATCATTATCATTCCGGTAAAGATCATTAACATGTATAGGAATATGGAGCTAACATACATTGCTCCATATTATATCTGCATGCTCAGACACCTGCATATTTCACTTTTACTTCCCTATTCCCTTCCAAACATGCATGTTCCTAGTGACATTTCCCAGCATCTGAACAAAATATTCATTACTTAAGCTTACGGAAACTGTTAATTCAGCAAGTGTCAGTGAACTGTAACTAGGTTAAATGCATCTGTCCTGCTTTGCCTTAAAATTATCTCAAGTTCACATTTTTAATGCTTAACTCTTGATATTCCCTTCTGAGCTGGGGGTGCTATCATTTTCATAATACATCCTTAATATCATCATGTGTAACTTAATTGATTAACTAGCTAATCAGCACTGTTAATTGGAAGTTAACAAGCAATTATCAGCACTAATTGGTATTAAGATTTACACATACAACTCGCTAAGCATATTCTGTAATGTGAAGTACCTAAATTCTAAGTCATATAGTTGAAAAGGGGGCTTGGGCATTTCTAAAATCTATGCGCGTTGTTATACATCTAACTTAGGCATCGGGATTTATGCCATGTAAAACATGATGTGCAATGAGGCACTCGGCAATTATTCTATATACTGCGTGGAAATTTATGCCTATTCTATAAAATTTAGGGTTACTATATAGAATACACCTAGGCATATGTTTTTCTACGCAGAATTTTCAGGCGCCATTTATAGAATCTAGCCCTAAACATAAAACTGGGCATCAAATATTACCCAATTAGAAAGATAATGTCTGCAAATATATGGATAGGGATGTTCACTTGTTAATGAACCCATAACTCCATCTGAATGTCTGCCCAACTATATATTAATAGGGGCAATTCTGAAATCCATCACAGAGCTTGCAGTCGCACAGGCACATTGTACCTAATACCCACAGGACTGCAAGCTTATTCTCCGAGGAAAACCCTTTTAAAATGAAGGGGTCTGTTGTGCTTTAGGTACAATAGTATCCACAAACTTGCATTTCTTTTTTTTTTTTAAATAAGTTTTATAAGTATAAGAATGGCCATAATGGGTCAGACCAGCGGTCCATCTAGCCTAGTACCTTCCTCCCAACAGTGGCCAATCCAGTCACAAGTACCTGGCAGAAACCCAAATAGCAGCAACATTACCATTCTACCAATCCCAGGGCAAGCAGTGGCTTCCCCATGTCTGTCTCAATAGCAGACTATGGACTATTCCTCCAGGAACTTGTCCAAACCTATTTTAAACCTAGATATGCTAACCTCTGTAACCACATCTTCTGGCAATGAGATCCAGATCTTAACTATTCATTGGATAAAAAAAATATTTCCTCTAATTTGTTTAAAAGTATTTCCATGTAACTTCATTGAGTGTCCCCTAGTCTTTGTACTTTTTGAAAGAGTAAAAAATCGATTCAGTATTACCTGTTCTACACCACTCAGGATTTTTGTAGACCTCAATCATAGCCCCCCTCAGCTGTCTCTTTTTCAAGCTGAAGAGCCCTAACCTCTTTAGCCTTTCCTCATATTGTAACAGGAGACAAGAGGGAGAGGAGTTCCATCCCCTTTATCAATTTTGTCATCCTTTTTTGAACATTTTCTAATTCCGCTATATCTTTTTTGAGATATGGTGAGCAGAATTGCACAAAATACTCAAGGTAAGGTAGCACCATGGAGCAATACAGAGGCATTTGTCTTATTTTCCATCCCTTTCCTAACAATTCCTAGTATTTTGTTTGATTTTTTGGCCACCACCACACACTGAACAAAAGATTTCAGCATATTGTCTACGATAACAGCTAGGTCTTTTTCTTGGGTGCTCATTCCTAAGGTAGACGCTAGCATCAAGTAATTCCTCCCCCTTGCTGATACCAGCACCTCGCCCTCCCACCAGTATTGGCTGTACCTGCTTACCACAGCAAGAGCATATCAATTTGCCCTGACCACTGTGCTCTCCTCTCCTCCACAATCAATTGCTAGCATCACCTCAGGTTTAAATGTGAGACAGGAAGTACCTATATTCACCTTTGAACCTGTGGTGGTGGCAGTGGCCTTGCAAAGCATAGTGGTAAATATTCAAACTGGAGCCAGTGACCCCTAGAGATAGTATCGGCCCCTATATAGCTGTTTGACCCCTAGCAGTACTGCAAGACTACTGCTAGGGGCCACCAGTGCCATTTTAAATCTGGTGCCAACAAAAGCAGCAATAACTGGGGATCACTTTTATGCAGAAACTACTGGACACTAAAAATTTGGACAGGTAGGCCTGAGGGGACCCTACTGGAGGGTGGGGGGTCTATGGGAGGGAAGAGAGCTCTTTGAGGAGTTTTCAGGGGGATCTTCAGGATGGGGTTGTGTTTAGAGGGTATTTAAGAGGGGGTTGTCTTTGGGGGGAAAGAGGTTTTTTCATGTGCTGGCCCCTTTAAGATGCTGCCTGGAAGCTGGCATTATTTTTCCAGGAGTAATGCAGCTTTCACTGTTTACCACAACTACATTATTCGATTTACATAATAATGAGGTGTTTCCTATGCTTCAGTATTGTTTATGTTTATTTAAAACATGGTTTGCAATATACTAACAACTAATAAATGAAGAGAGCTCCATATTATTTTTTTTTTGCAATAAGTATATATATATATATATATATATATATATATATATACACACACACACACACTTGCCGTTAAGCCCGTTTAAACAGGCGAGTATTGGTATGTTCTATTTTGATGTCTTCCCTCCCTCCCAGCTCCAAGGCCCCATTACCTCCCCCCTCCCCTCCCAGCTGCAAGGCCCCCCGCCCTCCCTCCTTCCCTGCCAGCTCCAAGGCCCTCTGTCCCTCCCTCCCAGCTCCAATGCCCCCTTTCCTCCCCCTCCCCTCCCCCTCCCAGCTCCAAGGCCCCCTGCCCTCCCTTCCATCTCCAAGGCCCCAATCCCTCCCAGCTCCAAGGCCCCCCTCTGTTCATCCCTCCCAGCTCCAAGGCCCCCCCTCCTTCTGACCTCCCATGTCCAACATCCTCCCTCCTTCCCTGCCAGCTCCAAGGCCCTCTGTCCCTCCCTCCCAGCTCCAAGGCCCTCTTCCCTCCCCCTCCCCTCCCAGCTCCAAGGCCCCCTGCCCTCCCAGTTCCAATGACCCCCCTCTGTCCATCCCTCCCAGCTCCACGGCCCCCCTCCTTCTGAGACCTCCCATGTCCAGCATTTCTCCTGCCCTCCCCTCCTCCCCAAGGTCACCGCCACCCCTCCCCCCCGGGGTCGCCACCGCCTCCCTCCCCCCGTCCACCCGGGTCGGGCCCTCTTCTCTCCATTAAATGTAAAGCGCCTCACTTCCGAAACCGCAGCAAGCAGATCGCCTCCCGTCTGCCTTCCTTCCCTGCCTGTGTCCCGCCCTCTTGTGACGTAACGTCGGTGAGGGCGGGACACAGGCAAGGAAAGAAGGCCGATGGGAGCTGATCTGCCTGCTGTGGTTTTGGCGCTGTAAGTTCAATGGAGAAAAGAGGGCCCGGCCCGGGTGGAGGGGGGCGGCGGCAGCGACACTGGGGGGGGGGAGCATTAGCAACCCTGGGGGGGGGGAGCAGTCGGCGGTTCCCTCGTGGTGCAGTCCTCAGCGCAGTTTCCCTCTCTGTTCCATCATCACATCTTGACGCGGGGGCGGGACAGAGAGGGAAGTCTGTACTGCGCATTTGCAAGTGAGTCGGTCACTTGCCATTTATATGTTTGATATATATATATATACTAGTAAACAAAGGCCCGTTTCTGAGCGCAATGAAACGGGCGCTAGCAAGGGTTTCATGGCTGCATGGCTCGTCGCGGTTTTACCTGGTTCGTGGTGTGCACCGCTGCTGTTTCCATTGTAGCTCTGTGTGGGTGGCGGTTTTCGTGCCCCGCCCTCGACGTCATCGCGTTTTGACGCGAGGGCGGAGCAGAGCTACAGTGTGGAAATCCGGAGTTTGTGGCCTGAGTAGATCGTTGGAGGTGAGAATCTGCTCCGCCCTCAACGTCATAACGTTTGATGCGAGGGCGGGGCCCAGAGACTGTGATTTTTGTGGCTTCAGAGCTTCGAACATACGAACCTTCGCTTCAGTGACGTCAGCAGACAATAGAACGTTGAGGGTGAGTTTTATATATATAGATACACACACACACACACACACACACACACATACACACATACACACACACACACACCTTGTTGTCAATCACTAAGGACAGGCAGTTTCCCTGGAGTCCTGCAGAACTTGCCTGTCCCTCACTATTGAAAATGTGATAGTGAAACAGCACCCCCCCCCCCCCCCCCCCCCCCCCGCAGGACTGTAGCTGGAGGACTCCCACTGAGCTTAGAGGGAACAGTGAGTGTCACCATTTAGGTGCCCTGATGAGGCAAGAGCTTATTCTATAACATCATCTTTGCACCCAGATTCCATTATGGAATATTAGCATAACTTAGCATTGCACACCTAACATTTGTGTACCCACAGTTAAAACAGCCATAGACATGGCGCAATTGTGCCCACATAAATATGGCAAGGGTGAATGTAAGTTTTATGCATAAGTGGGATCCCTGCCCGTGCCCCTCTTATGTTTCAGCCACGTGCATGCTCCCTTTCCACTTACACCCTATGCTACTTTTGTTTTGAATAGCACTTAGGTGCCCTGCTGGCACTTTTGCTGGTAAGTGTACACTTCTGCAGGTGAATGCTAGTAGTCTATACATTTACATGCTCAAGAGATACATAAATGTTGAGTTATAAAATCAGGGGTCATCCTCCTAATCCTATAAAAATTGCTACCCAATTAGCGTGTGCAATTAAATTGAATAATGAGCCAATTAGTGCCAATAATTGACTTTTTAACAAGCAATTATGGGTACTAATTATATTTAACTGGAATTTACACTTGTAAATTTTGGCATGAGATCCACACCTAAATTTTATGCATGAATATAAAAAAGGGATGCGGAAGTAGGAGAGTCATAGATGGAATGGGAGTGTTCCTAGCATTTGTGTGTACTGTTATAGAATAACGGAGATATGCGTGTAATTTAGGGGCATACAGTTGCACCACGTTCAGTTGGTGCAAATGGCCACACCTAAAGTTAAGGACGCTTCCCGAGCATTAACGCTAGTCTATAAACTGCGCCTAACTTTATGCACAGCTTATAGAATAGTGCTTTTTTCAGCACCATATAAAGAATTCACCCCTATATGGATAAACAACTTATTAAAGTGTACTTGGAAATTGCTATTAATCAGATCTGTGACATCATGCACAGTGGGATATCTTTCTGTATGTTTCTTTGCCACATTTTCTTGATCTCTGAGTGCATTTCTTTATACTTGAGGAGCTTTCAGTCCCTCTACATGATGTGCAGAGTAATTACTTGGCACTGTCACTTCTATTTTGAATGCTATTCTCATATTTTTATCCTTTACCTCTCTGTCCAGCTTTTTGAATTTTTTATTTCTGGTTACAATGATAATGTCCCAGGTGATCTTTCACTGAGTAGCTCATTATACCATTGAACATCCTGATGTACCTATTTTTTTCTTCTGGAGATTTCAATCAGCAAGCAATCTGCTTGCAGACCCATTCCATCTAAATCTTTGCGTGTCATTAAAGAGATGATGCAATCCAGTGGTTTTTGTGACTCCTGGTAAATTTTATGATCCCTAAGGACTTTTTTTTCCTCACCCACAATCAGTCTTATTCAAGGATTGACTACTTTTTAATTTCTAAAAATTTAATGCAGTTAGTGGAGAAGTTCAAACTATGGAGCCATGTGGATAGAGGTGTAATGCTACTTACTTTGACTTTTCTGAAATGTATAAAGAAAACCACACAAGTTTATGTGCTTTGTAATGAAGATAGAACAAATGCAGGATACTAGTATCTGGGATACGTGCAATGCTGTTTTAATGAACGAGATAGCTAACTACTCTATAGTGAAGTGCCTTTCAACACAAAGAAAGGACAAAAGATTTAACTAATGTACAAAAAGAAATCAAGGAACTAGAAACATAGGGCCCCTTTTACTAAGCCGTGTAGGCGCCTATGCACACCCAATGCGCACCAAAATGGACTTACTGCCTGACTACCGTGAGTCTCTTGTGGTAATTTCATTTTTGGCACACGTCCACAACGCACGTCTGAAAAATAATATTTATATTTGAATGCACGTAGCCAGTGGATGTACGCCAAGTGGCATCGGACGCGCATAGGTCCTTAACGCACAAATTCTTTACCGCTAGATCTATGGCTGATGGTAAGGTCAGAGACCCAATATGGATGCGTGGCAATTTTGATTTTGCCGCACGTCCATTTTCGGTAAAAAATTAAGAGGCCTTTTTTACAGGTACGCTGAAAAATGATTCTGTGCGTGCTCAAAACCTGCGCCTACACTACCGCAAGCTACTTTTCAGTGTAAAAGGGCCCCATAGCATACTAGCAGTTAAAATAATAATGTATTACATCAACTCCAAAATCTTAAATATAAAACGTTGATAAGCCATGACATTAGTAAATCAATATTTCTCCAAAAAGGAAAATATTTCTCTGAGAACAAAAAATGTGATGACCATTTAACTTAATTTCTCAGAGCCAGAAAAAAAAAGAAAACAATACAATACAAGCAATTGAAAATGACAACTGGGTGTTAGTACTCAAAGATGCAGATATGTTGATTCAATTTAAAAATACTTATTTTGAACTATACACATCTAGTTAAGTTTCAGAGAATGTGCATATCGTAGATTCCTTCCTTGATGGGTTACAACATCCAGTGTCATTTGCTGAAAACTTTATTCAACTTGCTGCCATTTTGAGCGTATGAGGACTGATGCCGTAGACGGTGAATGTTAGGTCAGTTGCTACAGTTTGATGTTATATATGCTTGTTTTATTAGTATGTGGATATTAATGTTGATTCTCCGTGTTGCAGATTTGTTTGCCCTTGAAGAAGCAGTAGACTGCGAAACAGGGTCCTGTCGGGCTAATAACGTTACCGGAGGTCTCAGTTTGATGATACAATTGGATGAGTTCAGGCCCTGTTTGATGGCCTTCATTGTTTAGAACCATCAAAGATAAGTTAACATAGTGCATTATACGTCAATTTCACGATAATGTTTATTTTGTAACCAACAGTGCCTTTATACATTTATATATACTTGAGTATCGATGCTATAAGGATTAAATAAATCGGTTAAAAGTTTTTCCGATACTCAGATTGCTAAAGACTAGTAATGCTTGGCACTGATTGGTTGGCTGGAGGTGATCGATGATTATAATCTTTCATTGGCTTGTTAGCCTTTCAGGAAGCAGATATTTACAAGCTTTCACCTACATATGAGACGCCTCTATCAGCCCATTAATTTTATATCACAATAAACATATGTAGTCTGATTGAAATTGTGTATTTTTACAATTTATATTTTCAGACACGTTTAAGCCTTTTTTTGTCCTTTTGAGATTATTTTCTCTAAAAGAAAAGCATATCCAGTTAAGAACATAAGTATTGCTATACTGGGACAGACCGAAGGTCCATCAAGCCCAGCATCCTGTTTCCAACAGTGGCCAATCCAGATTACAAGTAACTGCCAAGATCCCAAAACAGTACAATACATTTTATGCTGCTTATCCTAGAAATAAGCAGTGGATTTTCCCCAAGTCCATTTTCATAATGGCTTATGGACTTTTCTTTTAGGAAGCTAGCCAAACCTTTTTTTAAACCCTGCTAAGCTAACTGCTTTTACTACATTTTCTAGCAACAAATTCTAGAGTTTAATTACACATTGAGTGAAGAAATATTTTCTCCAATTCATTTTAAATTTACTACTTTTTAGCTTTATTGCATGCCTCCTAGCCCTAGCATTTTTAGAAAGAGTAAACAGTTCGCTACTGCTTCACTTAACAGGATTAAATCCCCACGTCCAGATGGCCTTTCAGTGGATTTTTTTCAAACCATTAAGTGAAGTTAGTACTCAAATTACAAAAGATATCTGAGGCCTTTTTAACTATGGACCTTGTAGTTTTACAGAGGCATTATAGTAGTTTTAGAGAAACATGGGAGAGATTCTCAAAGTGCACAAAACTACATGCCTATATCTCCCTATTAAAAGTATGTTGCTATATTTTTGCCAAAATCCTTGCTCAGATTAAATACTAAAAATGGACAAACACATGCGCACGTGCACACACACAACTCTTGTGCATGCACATGTGTAATCCAGCTTCTCTGAACTGATCTTTGTTGTTTCTACTAGATTGTAAGCTCTTTGAGCAGGGACTGTCTTTCTTCTATGTTTGTGCAGCACTGCGTACGCTTTGTAGTGCTATAGAAATGCTAAATAGTAGTAGTAGTATTCTTTTTTCGGTCCCATATGATCACTTCAGATATGGGCTTCATTATCAGAGAGAGTATCATCCTCTGTTTGAACCTGCACAGCTTGCCTCTGCATTGGTTCCTTCCTTGGTTTCTATTTCTTTTTTGGTCACAGCCGAGGTGGTTTCTACTTAGTCTGTTCCCTTCTTCATGATTTTAAAATCGAGCTGCTTCTGTTGTGCTATGGCAGGCATCATTTAAATCATCACATTAAGGGCCCTGTTTACTAAGGCGCATTAATGTTTTTAACGTGCCTACAATTAGCGTGTGTGATAACCGTGTAGGTGCCTATAGGTGCGTACATGGTTAACGTGCGTTAAAAACACTAATGTGCCTATAATGCGGCTTAGTAAACAGGGCCTTAAATCATCACATTGTCAATGGCTTTCTGAGCCTCTTGAGAAACTGAGGTGGGAATTTAGGGAAGCAGAGCATTTCTGGAGGAAAACAACAGACACTGCCAACTTTATTTTTATAGGCTGAAGTCTGATGAGTTTCAGGCAGGGCTGCCGGCAGACTGTGCTGGGCCCACCGCCCCCCCCCCCCCCCCGAGGTCGCCGCCACTGCTCCCCCCCTCCGTCCGCCACCGGGCCAGGCCCCCTGCATTGAAATCACAGTGCCTCTCACCTCCGTGTGAAAGCGCTGCAGGCAGCAGTTCGCCTCCCTTTGTCTCTCCTTCCCTCCTTGTGTCCCGCCCTCGCGGAAGTTACGTCAGACGAGGGCGGGATACAGGGAGGGAAGGAGGCCCAAAGGGAGGTGATCTGCTGCCTGCAGCGTTTTCACATGGAGGTGAGAGGCGCTGTGATTTCAATGCAGGGGGCCCAGCCCGGTGGCAGACGGTCGATGATGGAGGGTGGGTGGGACTGTGGCACCGGGCCCCCCTTGGAGGCCCGGGCCCCGTGGAATTTTATCCCCCCTGCTCCCCCTCTCGGTGGCTATGTTTTCAGGCAATTCTTGAAGCATGCAGGATGAGTTTCTACCAAGTTCATATTTGGGAGATTCTGAATTATCCACATGAACTCCATTCTACTGTTAGATTTTTAACCCAGTGTCCTAAGTCAGCAATGGTTGCTTCTCCATTTTCTTTGGATTGTTTTAGCGACTTTTTTGGACATAAAATCAGTAGATTGCCCCACAAATTTGGTGGTGCACTTCTTGACCTAGGTTTAGAGATTATCCCTGTGAGTTTTTGATTTGGTTCTGAGATAGTCTCTGAGGACCAGAATAGAGGGTAGTGGAGGCTTTGAAACCCACCTTCACTCCTGAGGACCATTATTCTTTTACAATATTGCAGGCTTTTTTGGGATCAGATTTTGACAGCAATAACCCATATTGTGAATTCATCTCTTATACTGCATGTAGCTCTTAAGTACGTGATGATATGTCCATTGTTTTAAAAATCTAACCTGGCAAACTACAGCGTCATCAAAGTTTATCGGGTATCTAGAGTTTTAGGAGTGTTCCTCGCAGTAGCGTACCAAGGGCAGGGTGGTGGGGGTTCCCTGCCCCTTCTCTGACGTTACTTCCTCTTCCGGAGCAAGGGACCGGTGGAGCCAACAGCCATACAACTGCTCCATGCACTCCCAGATGGTGAGGATCATGCGCTTCAGGGGTGGAGGTAGGTGATGTATTCAGGAGGAGGGGGTGATGCGCCCCAGGTGGCAGCCAACCTAGGTATGCCACTGGTTCCTCAACTCACTTACAATGGAGTTTCAAATAAAAAAATGTCATACGTAAGTCTTTCTTTAAACTTAAACAGCATCCAAGGGCACAGCCACCTCACCTTTTCAGATACATGTACACAATTGCACACGTTCCATATATGTTTACAATGAGTGACATCAAGGACCCAGGAAGCATTGCCTATATGTCTGTCATCTGTCCCCTCCACCAGTTTTCAGTATGGCGAGCCTTCCAACTAGCTATCCACAGATACAATAAACAGTACAGGTCTCATGCTATCCAGCAGTGGTTGAGGTGGAATAATTAATTAATGTATGCTTAGATCAAGGCTGAGTCCCTGATCAGCCAAAATGGCCATGGTAACACTAATTCTGAAAAAGAAAGACAGAGGGCCAGATGCACAAAGCCTACCGGGCCAGCAATGTGCTTTTTAGACTGGTTCCAGCTGGTTCAGTGAGCATGTTATTCAGCAGGAGACGCACAAAGGGGTTCTGCAGGCTTTTTATCATGTGGGGCAGCAGACAATGGGAATCCTATGCTAATCTATTAAAATGAGCTGTTAAACATTTAAATGTGCATTCCAAGGGAAGCACAGATGTTTACAAGCGATGCGCAGAAAGGCCTGCCTACCTTTTTCTACTACTACTACTAATCATTTCTATAGCGCTACTAGACATACGCAGCATTGTACACATTAAATGCAGGTACTTTCTCTATCCCTAGAGGGCTCACAATCTAAGTTTTGGTACCTGGAGCCATGGAGGGTTAAGGGGCTCTTTTACTAAGCCGCATAAGCACGCCAAAATGGAGTTACTACCTGACTACCATGTGGCTCTTGCAGTAATTTCATTTTTGGCACACATCCGCTACACAGGTCTGAAAAATATTTTTTTTATTTTCTGGCGTGCGTAACGGACGCGGGCCAAGTGGCATTTGGAGCACAAAGATCATTACCACCCGGTTACCGTGTGAGTCTTTACTGCTAGATCAATGGCTGGCGGTAAGACCTAAAATGGACATGCAGCAATTTTCATTTTGCCACACATCCATTTTTGGCACGTGCCCAAAACCATTAGCCCTACCGCTGCTTAGTAAAAGGGCCCCTAAGTGCATGACACTGAGGTGCCAATTTTTGGAACTGGCCCGATTGTGTGCAGAATTTACAATTTTGTTTGTGCAGAATTCCCCTAGGATTGTGGCTGAAAATGGATTGGCACGCGCCCAAACCCCACGTCTATACTACCACAAGCCATTTTTAGCGCGCCTTTGTAACAGGATCCTTAAGTGACTTGCCCAGAGTCACAAGGAGCTGCAGTGGGAATCAAACCCAGTTCCTCAGGATCAAAGTCCACTGCACTAACCACTAGGCTACTCCTCAGAGAGAAATTTAACGGAAGGTCTGGAGCAGCTGGAAAAGTGGAGCCAGGACTGGTGTTGTCTGAGGGGGTGTGGTAGAGAGTGGGCATTCCTGTGCTAATCAGTTAGCATTGCTTCATTACTGTGCACTAACTGGTTAGCGCATGGATAGCACGTGAACCCTTACCACCTACAAAATGGATGGCAGTAAATGCACACACACTAACTTTTTAATGGTTGTGCACTAATGACATTAGCGCATGGCCATTAATACAAAAAATACAAAAAGGTCATTTTTTACGGCTGCAGTGAAATACCCTTAGCACATGAGAAAGACATATGTAAGGGCACGCTAAAACCACTTTTTATGGCAGCTTAGTAAAAGGACCCCAGAGTTTGAAGTTACCATGCATAAATTTTTTCAAGTAACGCGTGGTAACTGCAAAACCTTACCACACTTCAGTAAACAGCCCCCTCTGCTTGACCTTCATATATGGGAGCAAAAAAATTCTGGGTTCCTATGCTTTGTACTCACAATCAGAGCAAAATCATTCCTGTTTTTCAATAGACACTGCAATCATTAACTCCTTCGAGGGAAGGTGAGAGAAGACTGCAAGGAAGGAAACCAAGTTCTTCTTAAAACAACATTTTAATGACATTTCAAATTCATCTATAAGGAAAACGTTTCCCTATAAGTATTTATTTATCGATAAAAGAAAACTGAATAGTGATGCTAAGGGATAAAGGGCTCCTTTATGCACTGAATGGGAAGAAGCCCATGGGAATTGAATGGACTTCTTCACATTTAGCACACTTCTAATCAGTAGCCCCACTTTGTAAAATGAGCCCAAAGTTCATCAGGATTATCAGAAAATTTAGCATTTCACTCTTTCTGGAGTTTGCAGCAGAAAATCAAACAAACTCGGAATGAAAAGGGGAAAAGTTATCCTGAAATTCTAGAATTGGCACTTAAAATTGCATGAGCAAATTTAGGCATGCACACAATTTGTGTGGTTAATTTAATTGAATAACGAGCCAATTAGCATCAATAATTGGGTGCTAATTGGCATCAATTGAAATTTAGGTGCAGATTTTTAGTCAAAGGAATTCAAAAAGGGGCACGGCCATGGGAGGGTCATGGGTGGATCAGGGGCGTTCCTAGAATTTATGCATGCTATTACAGAATAAGTAGGATCTGTGCCTAATTTAGATATAAGGATTTATACTAGGGTTTACTTGGTGTAAATTCTCACATCTAAAGTTAGGCGCTAATCCCCAAATTCGATATATGGAATGCCAGGTAGCGCACATAAATTTGTGCACATGGCCAATTTACGTATGCTACTAACCTATGTAATGAGTCAATTGGTCTTGATAATTGGCTGATAATGATCAATTATCAACACTAATTGGGCATAATTGAAATTTACGCGCACTTATTTTTAGGCGTATTCTAAAAAGTGGCGTGCATAAATTCCCACACGTGTAGCCAAAAAGGGGGCATGGTCTTGGGAGGAGTGTGGGTGTGTCAGGTCCATCAATCACATCTATGCACATGGTGAAAGGCATAAACGACTGTGCCTAAATCTAGGTGTGTCCACCCAGCCTATGCGCTGTTCTATAAACCGTGTCTGAATATAGACACAGCTTATAGAATACCACAAGGCACATAAATTGGACGTACCTAGATTTTAGTCACCATATATAGAATCTGACCCTAAGCGCATTCTCTAAACAACGCCTAACTTTCAGTGCCGTATACAGAACACTTATTTTTTCAGTGCTGATTTTTCAGTACTATTTATAGAATTTGGTCCTTAATAACTGTTCTTTCTTCTGAAAACTAAATTTTTTTAAATTTATGCAAATATCATCAATTCATATATTACTCCAACAATAACAAAAGAAGTATAGAAAATTGAAATAAGAAATTGGAATCCAAATCCACAATCACTATAGAAATGTTTTTGGTTTGAATTGTGCATTCTGCACAGTCACTTTAAGATAGTGTTCAAGCTTGGGCGCGAGAGTGGTAGTGAAATGTTTAATTAAACAAGGCACATTTACCATCTGAGGACAAAAAGAGCAGTTGGCAATGTTTGCCCCTGGAGAGGAGGAAGGAATAGTGTTTAAAAACACTTGGAAGATTAATACATGGATCAAGCAGAAAATATGTTTACTTGTGGGGAACCCCTTTCCTAACGACTAAGGCACAAAAAGGTGCCCAAAATGACCACCAGAGAGAATTGGGGATGACCTCCCATTATTCCCCCAGTGGTCACTAACCCCCTCCCACCCTCAAAAAACATCTTTAAAAATATTTTCTGTCAGCCTCTATGCCAGCCTCAGATGTCATACTTAGGTCCGTGACAGCAGTATGCAGGTCCCTGGAGCAGTTTTAGTGGGTGCAGTGCACTTCAGCCAGGCAGACCCAGCCCCATCCCTCCCCTATCTGTTACGTTTGTGGAGGAAACAGTGAGCCCGCCAAAACCCACCACAAATCCACTGTACCCACATCTAGGTGCCCCCTTCACCTGTAAGGGCTATGGTAGTGGTGTACAGTTGTGGGTAGTGGGTTTTTTGGGGGGGCTCAGCACACAAGGTAAGGGAGCTATGTACCTGGGAGCAATTTATGAAGTCCACTGCAGTGCCCCGTAGAGTGCCCGGTTGGTGTACTGGGGTTCCAGTGCACTAGAAATGCTGGCTGCTCCCACGACCAAATGGCTTGCATTTGGTCGTTTCTGAGATGGTTTCAATTATTGCCGAAAATCAGAAACGTCCATGTCTAGGGACGACCAAATCTAGGGACGACCAAATTTAAGGATTTGGACATCCCTGACGGTATTTTTGAAACAAAAGATTGACGTCCATCTTGTTTCGAAAATATGGTTTTCCCCGCCCCTCTGAGTGGCAGGAAAGGCTCAAGCAGTAAATAGCCATGCACTTTTAAGTTTAGCCCACAGCCATTCACTGCCCCATTAAAAAATGCCTTTTTCCCAGCTGCGGTAAAAAATGGCCCAGCATGCTCCAGTTTCATGTGTCCACACTACCGCAGGCCACATTTTACTGTGGCTTAGTAAAAGGACCCCTAAGTTTGTACCTGAGGCAATGGAGGGTTAAGTAACTTGTCCAAGGTCACAAGTGGCATTAATGAGAGAAAGAAGGATTAACCCTGACCTCTCTCATTCTCAACCTGCTGCTTTAATCACCGACCCTGGATTCTATAAAGGGTGCTCAAAATTGGGCGCAGATCCCAGATCGGTGCCCAAAGTAATTACTTAACGGGCTCCAATGATTTAATTATTGGAGTTAGCAAACACTTTATTGGCACTAATTATTTATTTATTTGTGAAATTTGTACCCCACATTTTCCCACCTATTTGCAGGCTCAATGTGGCTTACATAACACCGTAAAGGCGTTCGTCAGTCGGTTGAGAAGAAATACAAGGTTGAATTGTGGTCCAATGAGGTAGGTGTGTGTCAGGCATCGTGAGGGTCAAAGAGCGTGAAGATTGTATATTGTCCAGTACGATCATTGGTTGTGCTATGTTGCTGGGTGTGGGGATTTACGTTGGGTCGGTGGGGTAAGCCTTTTTGAAGAGGTTGGTTTTTAGTGATTTTCTGAAGTTTAGATGGTCATGGATTATTTTCACAGCTTTTGGGAGTCCATTCCATAGTTGTGCGCTTATGTAGGAGAAGTTGGATGCGTAAGTTGTAATTGCAACTTAAATGCAACTGATCTGGCTGAGCATTAGTCTGTAATAATAGGCACCTAAATTGAATCGTGTGTAAGTCGAAATGGGGTGTGACTATGGGAGGGGCATGGGTAGATCAGCAGAATTCACAAAAGATGTTACAACATAGCAGGGATCCGTGCCCCACTTGCACGCTAGGATTTACACCAGGTTCCTGCTAGCCTAGGTCCTCATGTACAAAGCAGAGCACGGAATTTGGCAACAATGCTATTCTATAAAGAGTGCTCATCCCAGAACTTCCTTTATAGAATAACATTAAGAGCCAGATTCTATATATATGGCGCTTAAAACATCCACATGGAAAACATTTCTGCCTAAGTGTATTCTATAAGATTTAGGCGTGGTATATAGAATACACTTAGTTGATATCCCAGCACCTAAAACTACATACCCCCATTTACACCAATGAAAATGTGGCGTAAATCCCTACACGTAGACTTACGCGAACTGGGCCATATTCTATAATAACACGTGTAAATTTAGGAACATCCATGAAACACTCATTTCCCTGCCCTTGGCCATGCCCCTTTTGAACTGCGCACTTTGGAATTTAGGCACAGTTCATTACACAATATGCTTAGCAAGTTATGCACGCAAATTCTAATTATTGCCAATTAGTGCTCATTATCACTTGTTAAGTGCTATTAAAAATGCTGATTGGCTTGTTAAGCCAATTAAGCTACACAGTTTGTTATGGAATGAACTTAGATTTCAGCACGGAATGCTAGGCACAATATATAGAACCTGGCAGTAAGAGCCGATTTTTTTTATCAGCGCCCAATTTTCAGCACCGTTTATAGAATTTCCCCCTAAGTGATTCCTCCACTCTGCTCAGAGGCACAGAATTACTCATTTATTGCCAGAAAATCTTGAACCAGCCCTGTTCTTCCCATTAAAAAACACTTGGATCTGGACGATCTGTACCCAAAAAGTGGGGATTCCAGTTTTTGGCTTACATCACGGTGTTTTTAAGGTCTTCACTCATGTTACCTTTTCCATGTCTAAGCTGTTCAAGGTTTCATATCTCCTATGAACAGGCAGTGTTTCTTTTTTAGCCTTCTACAATGGCAGTTATGAAAACAATGAGGAGCATCGGGCCTAACATTAATCTTTCTGGCACCTTGCAGGCCACTAGGCATGTGCTTTTCTTTCAAAAACAAAAGGGAAAAAATACACTCTGTATAGCTTTCATTTTCTATAGTGTCTGGCCCTGTTGATGAAACTTCTACCACTAGACTTTTTAAACCCCCGTCTCAGGCTTGCCCTCCACCTAGGCAGCTGCCTATGACTGCGGGGGGGGGGGGGGGGGCAGCAAAGACCAGCTGCACTAAAAGCAAATGCAAACTGAAAGAATTGCTGGAAGGGAGGGCAATTTTGAAATAAGCAAATAATCCATTTACTTTCTCCAAATATATCTTTGGGTCCCCTTTTTTTTGTACTTCTCTCCAATTCTAAAGAACACCTTCTTCTGTGCTTTGTCAGACTAGCTCTCCCCCTCATTACCTTTGAGCAGCACCATTCTAGACCAGGGACTCAGAAGAGGAACCTGAGAAAGGTACTGAAGAGAAACCTGGGGAAACTAGACAAGAAATAGATGGAGAAACACCTACATTAAAAGGAAGGAAGGGAGAGAAGAATCTAAATGACCCTGGCAGAAAGAGGACATGAAGAGGATCCTGGGGGAGTGAGAAGGAGGTGGAGAGGACTCTGGTGGAGAGGAAAAGATGAAGAACTTAGGAGGTGAAAGATAAAATTCAGAAAGGAGATGGGAGAGTGATCTGATGGAAAGAAGAATTTGGGAAAGAGGCAAATGTGAAAGAAATGAGAGGATGTACATAAATGCAGTATCTCACTGTATGCCCAGACAGTCATGGGAACTCCTACATAAAGAGTAGTTTTTGGAGATTTGTTCTTGGAAATTTTACAAAAAAAAAAGAGTAGTTATTTGATTGGAACCAAGGTCAGGACTGGTAATCACCAGGAGTTCATAAGCAGCTTCTCACACTCCCTCCTTTTCTCCACTCACACAGTGAGTCAGATCAGTCCAATGATATGAACTATTTACTAAACTCAAATCTTTGAGCAAACAAATACAATGTGGGACAAGGCAAGAGACAACAGGGAGCAACTAAATTAGTTACAATATCTCTGGTGTTTAATACTCCTAAATCCAGGTCCCAGAGAAAGTCCAAATGCCTCTACTGTGGGTAACAGGACGTATATAGCTCCTTTCAGCATTCACTTACAGTTCTGCTGTTGACTGTGATGAGACCCAGGGCCTCAAACTCAGATACAGATCCTTGACGTGTGGCAGAGCTGAGGAGGGCTGGTGTTCTCAGGAACCACATAGATGTGAATGGTACACTTTCCTTCATCCCAGTAGATGGGAAAAGCCCAGATCACCCTGCTGGAGAATACACATAGCCCAGACCATCCTTTCTCTTCAGTTCCTCAGAAGGGATTTAGAGAGTTCCCTGTTTCCTTAGGTGCCCAAGAGGACAGATGCTTAAGCAGCTTTTATCCTCTGTTTACTCCTGAATTGCTCCTTGCTCTATTATACCAGCTATGGAAGCACAGTATAAAGTCTGTAGAATATCAGGGGTCTATATGGCTAAGGCTTTAGGCTTGATTGACGGGCAGTCCTTTGTGTATATGGTCAGTGGCCAGGGAGGCTCAAGAGCCAAAGACAGTTATGCAAATATGGAACAGGGTTTTATACGTGGGGAGTTTTTCTCCTAAACAGTTCCATCTGCTTGAAATATTATACTATCATATATTCCTTCTTTCTGGAAGAAGATAGAACATCCAAGTGTTAAGTAATGCTTTACCTGGCAACTACTAATGTCGGAAAAAAGGTGAACTTATACTGCTTATAGTACAGACCCTGGGAATCTATGCAGGCACTCATAGTGCAAAATTCCAGCTGTCCTACAAGGAGAGGAGGGGGGGTGGAAGCAGAAGAGGAAGAAAGTGAGTGGGGGGGAATGAATAGAGGGCCAATGCTGCACTCTTCCTTTCCAAAAATAGGCTTACTCGTGTGCATAGAATTCTCTCTTCATGTTTAGACACAGATCCAGCATAATTATTAGGCATACCAGGCAGTTGCCTAGGGCAGAGGAACAGATGCAGTCAAAGCAAAACAATAGGTCCTGACAGCCACCCAAACTCTGAAAACCATCAGAACATACTTCTAATCGTGGGAAGGATTGGCATGATCAAATAGCCCATTTTCAACTTCTTTTTCAATTAAACTATTAAATGTTGAATGGCCCCCAACTCACATACACAAAATTAACCACATTATAATATCATAAGCAAAAGGTAGTATTTCCATTAGAATCAGAAGAAATACATTTATGGGAAAAAAAAGGAATATAACCTATAATTTTATAAAGGAAGGGAGAACCTACAAATTACTTAATTCCAAAACATTTGAAAGGTTACCAGAACCATCATATATTTAATACATCTAATACCCCTTTTAAAACAATCCTGCTAACTCGGGGGGTCCTTCTATTAAGATATGCTAAGGCCTTATGCAGGCCTTTTCTGTACGCTAAGCCCATTTCTAGCACAGCCATCAAAAAGGACTTTTCCAGTTTGTTTCATTAGAATTAATACGCAGCCATTTAAAAATAAATCTGCCACGGGAGTACTTACTGCTTCCTGTTTAGGTAGCATTAGGGGTTCATGCATTATAAAATTAGAATTTAAAAAAAAGGATTCCTGTGTTATGGACACACTAACCAGTTACATGGCATAATGTGAATGTGCTAGCTGATTAGTGCATCCATTATTTTATTTAGATTTTGTTCACACCTTTTTCAGTAGTAGCTCAAGGTGAGTTACATTCAGGTACTCTGGGTATTTCTCTGTCCCAGGAAGGCTCATGATCTAAATTTGTACCTGAGGCAATGGAGGGTTAAGTGACTTGCCCAAGATCACAAGCAGCAGCAGTGGTATTTGAATTGGCTACCTCTGGATTGCAAGACTGGTGCTCTAACCACTAGGCCACTCCTCCACTCTACTCCTCCACTCCACTCCATTCCATAACTGTTCTCTGCGCCCAACACAACCCCCCCAAAGAAAAAATACAAAAAATAAATTGCTAGTACACACAGATTGTAAAACTAAAGTGGGCTGCTTTAACGTGTCCCGCATTATGCTAATTTTGCTGCTTAGTAAAAGGGCCCTTCCATGACTTTTCCTCTTGGTTACTAGTATTAACATGTTCCTGTCTCAACCGCAACTCCTCCAGATGGGCTGGTTCAAGAAACACATAACCATGATCCTAAAACTTAACAAAATAACTCCTGGAAAATCTCAAGAGAAAGCTCATTCCCAGGGCCAAATCTTAAGAAATTCCTTCCTGATCTTTTGTATCCTTAGACACATCAGGACAAGCATAAAGCTTATGTGCATGAAAAAGTTGTGATCTAGAAAGAAAAAAACAAGGTGTACTAGTCTCTTCAACAGAGGTCACAAGTAACATGGTTAGTGCCACTTTAGTGAAATGAACATGTGTGCCAGGGGAGGAAGCAGGGCAGACAGTGAGGCGGCAAACATCACTGCAGGAAAGCTTCTGCTGGAGGGGCTTTGGGGCCCCCGCCAGGCCGTGTGTGGGGCTATGGTGGGGGGTCGAGAGTGGCAGGGAGTTGGGGCAAAATGTGCCCCCCCCACACACTTTGGGATCAAGCCCCCTCCCAAATCAAGGTCTGGCTATGCCTTTGTTTCAACTAATCACTTCTTGAATTAGTCTGTGATACCTTTAATTTAATTCTGGCACTTATAATCCACTTAACCATCAAATTCAAGCAGATTACAATTACACATTATAAGTACATACTGTAAGTATTATCATACTGGGGCAGACTGAAAGTCCATCAAGCCCAGCATCCTGTTTCCAACATTGGACAATCCAGGTCACAAGTACCTGGCAAGATCCCAAAACAATACAATACATTGGTCCCAGGCTCTGGTTTCTGCTTTCCTCTCTCTATTTTCTTACCTATCTCCAGGGTCTCTTATCCTGTCTATTTGCCAATTCTCTCTCCTCCTGTCTTCATTTTATTCTCTACATTCATATCTAACATTGATCTCTTCCTTCCAGCTGTTTTCCATTTATTTTCTGCTTTGCTATCCAGATTTCACTTCTTACCAACTACTCTTTAATTAACCTGTTTTGTACAGCACCTATGTTATGATTGGGGATGTGAGCCCTTGTGCCCCGACTGAGCACGGTGAAGATGGAGTGCCACCGCGCTCGGTCAGGCAGCCAGACAACCCCAAGCTTCACCTGCACTTACCACTGTCCCCCAAGAGTTGAGCCCCTGGGTTCAAGCGGCCGGCAGGACTTCCGGAACCAGTGGGGTTGCGCGACCACTGACCAGACAAGCGGGAGCGCAGACACAGTCCTGGAGCAAGGAGTCAGCGAAGCAGCAAAAACAGAGAACAGTCCAAAGTCTGGGCTGGCAGCAACAGAGCGTGAAGTCAAGAATCAGTCCGAAGGTCTGGGCAGGCAGCAACACAGCGTGAAGTCAGTAAACAATCTGAGGTCAGGAACACAGGAAAACACTGGACCAGATGAAGACCACAACCTCTATGCGAATAGAAGCCAAAGCAAGGAAGGACTGGAAACAGGGCTTTAAATAGTGCAGGAATTAGGCTTAACCATGTGCAGCTGTTCCAAGATGGCTGCCCCCATCAGAGGAGATGCTCTATGCCCAAATATGGACTTCCTTCCTGAAGCTGCTCAACTCCAAGATGGCTGCCACCACCTGAGACGACCATCTCCAAGATGGCCGCCCTAACCTGGAGAAACCCACATCCAAGATGGCCGCTGCATCCTCGAATGCCCATACCCTACGCAAGCAGACTGCACCTCTGGAGGAGTGTAGCAGAGCGTAACAGGTTACCCATAGCATTCTTTCCCTCAACCAAGCACTTCAATTCCCTATCACTTTCTCCTTCATCAACCTTATTTCCCACTCTTTCATGAACTCTCTTCCCTCTCTGTCATTCTATCCAGCATATCCTCTTTTTCTCTTCCCCCTACTCAGGATCTCCTTATTCCCCCTATGTTTAGCATGCCCTCTGTTTCTCTTTCTTCCTGTATCCAGCATATTTCCCCAGGGCCGGTGCTAGGGTTTCTAGCGCCCTCCTGCAGCCTATTAGCCGGCGCCCCTACCCATCCAGGGGCAGGATCACTATGACTCCGCCCATACAGTCACACCCACAGTAGCCACACCCCTTTTACCAGCCATGGCATCATTGAAAATATTACACCGGTATAGAAGAAAAATAACTTTTGGGGGTTTTTTTGTTTTCATTACAAATAATTTCTGTAAGCTGTTACAGCTCCAGTATACCCAAAACGGCACAAACCAAATTAGCATACAGACCAGGAATTTGGAGAACAGACAGTCTTGCCAACTCTGAAAAACAATGTGTTATCAAAATCTCAGAACCTAACAAACAGATCCCTATTCAGACACTTGGCCTTGCGGTCACACATGCAGAACAGAGATAGCCCCTCTTCAAATTCTTCAAAAATTAACCTGAAATCCTAAGAAGTTAGACTCTGCATGCAGCACAATACCAGAAAAACAGAAAGAAACACATTGCTATACATTGCAAAATAAGACAGCAGATGTAAATTCTCAAAGTGGACACATTCCAAACACTAAAATGAAAATAAAATGATTTTTTCTACCTTTGTTGTCTGGTGACTTTGTTTTTCTGATCATCCTGGCCCAGTATCTGATTCTGCTGCTCTCTTTCTGTTCCCTTGACTCTGTTTCCAGGGCTTCCTTTCCATTTATTTCTTTTCTTTCCTCCTTTCTTCTTCATTTCTTGCCCTCCATAAGTAAAAGCTGGGTCCTCCGCAGACTTGACTATCCAGTGGATCCAGCTTCTGCTTATTTTCTCCATCCATGTGCAGTTTTTCTCCTCTCTTCCTTTTCCCTCATCTCATCTCCTTCCTCTCTCTTCCCTTCCCTCCATCCATATCCACCATTTCTTCTCTCCCCCTTCCCTCTCCTCTATTCATGTCCAGCATTTTTCCTCTCCCCAGTGACGTAGGAAGGGGGGGCGGTCCGCCCCGGGTGCACGCACTGGGGGGGGGGGGGGGGGGTCGGCTCGCTGGTTCTCTGCTCTTTCTGCCCCGGAACAGGTTACTTCTTGTTCCGGGGCAGAGAAAGCAGGAAAGCAGCAGAGCCGATGCAGCTCCCAGTGACATGCACTGGGGGCGGATCGGCACTCCCGCCTGCCCCCCGCTGCAAGGTAGGGTGCGTTTCTGGGGGTGCGCTCCGGAGGGGGGGGGGTGCGCCGTGCCCTGCACCTGGGGGGGGGGTGCGCAGCGGCGACTCGCCCCGGGTGTCAGGCACTCTCGCTACGGCACTGCCTCCCCCCCCCTCCATCCATGTCCAGCATTTATTCTCTCTCCCTTCCCCTCCATCCATGTGCATCTCCTTCCTCTCTCTTCCCTCCCCTCCATCCATGTCCAGCATTTCTCCTCTCTCCCTTCCCCTCTATCCATGTGCATCTCCATCCTCTGTCTTCCCTGCCCTCCATCCATGTCCAGAATTCCTTCTCTCATCCCTCCATCCATGTGCATCTCCTTCCTGTCTTCCTTCCCCTCCATCCATGTCCAGAATTTCTCCTGCCCTCCGCTCCATCCATGTCCTGAAACTCTCCTCTCTCCCCTGCCCTCCCCTCCATCCATGTCCAGCAACTCTCCTCTCTCCCCTGCCCTCCCCTCCATCCACCTATGTCCAGCAACTCTGCTCTCTCCCCTGCCCTCCCCTCCCCTCCATTCACCCATGTCCAGCAACTCTCCTCTCTCCCCTGCCCTCCCCTCCATCCACCCATGTCCAGCAACTCTCCTCTCCCTTGCCCTCCCCTCCATCTATCCATCCATATCCAGCAACTCTCCTCTCTCCCCTGCCCTCTCCTCCATCCATATCAAGCAATTCTTTCTACCTGGCCCTGCCCCCCTCCATCCATCCATGCCCAGCAATTCTCCTCTCTCCCCTGCCCTCCCCACCATGTCCAGTGATTTCTGCTCTCTCCCTGGGCCCTGCCCTCCCCTCCATGTCCAGCAATTTCTCCTCTTTCCCCTGCCCTCCCCTCCCATCCATGTCCAGCGATACTCCTGTACCCTCCCCTTCCATCCGTGTCCAGCGATATCTCCTCTCTCCCCTGCCCTCCCCTCTCAACCCATCCCACCCATGTCCAGAGATTCTCCTTTTGTCTCCTATCCTCCCCAGCCCCCACCTACCCACCCTCTTCTCCCCTAACATCCCCCTTTTCGTTCCTGCCGCCTTGCGTGGTTTAAAGTTTTTATTTTACCTCAGTCTTAGCGGCCACGTCAGTGAAAGCACTGCTCGCCTCTAGCCTTCCCTTCGTTCCCTCTCAGTGTCCCACTCTCACGGAAAGAGGAAATTACGTCAGAAGAAGGCGGGACACTGAGAGGGAATGAAGGGAAGGCTAGAGGCAAGCAGTGCTTTCACTGACGCGGCCGCTGCGACTGAGGTAGAATAAAAGATGTAATCCCCCCCCCCCCCAGGGCGGTGTAGGAACAAAATGAGGGCTGTCGGGGAGCTGAGGTAAGCGGCAGTAAGCATGGATTGTGGCAGCCTCCAGAGGTCAGCACCCACCCCCCTGCCATGCTTACCTCGCTTACCGGGTTGTGCGGGCCCTGTATTTCCCTCATGTCCAACATTTCCATTATCTCCCTAGTCTCCCCCTTGTACTTCATCTTCCCCATCTCCCTATTTCCCTCTCCCCTATTCCTCCCTATGTCTAGTGCGTTTCCTCTGTTACCCTAGTCCTGCTTTTTTTGGCCCCAATTCTCCTCCTATCTCTTACCAGCCATGGCCCAGTCCAGGATCTCCCAAAGGTCAACCCGCTTCACCTCCCCCCTACAAGTTCTACAGCATTGATCTCCCTTCCCCACCTGCCAGACAGTGTGCTGCTGCATTGCTATGGTATGGTCATATCTCCCCTGTTGGGATCTGCGGCAACAGCAGCAGTAATAACAGCAAAGAGCCATGGGGCCTCATTGACCTCTGTGAGTTCTGAGTTCTCTGAAAAGTCTCTGTTGTGTCATACCCCCTCTATTTCAGACTTCCTGTTCAGATTTTAAGGCAAGTACAATATAGGAAGCACTCCCAAGGAATGTTTCAGGGGCCAGATTTTTTGGGGGGAGGGGGAATTGGGGCAATTTATTTGGAAGGGGCAGAGGGATCAGAGATGTCAGGGGATGACTGGAGGATGGGGGTCCTGGGGGCACAGCTATTTTTTGGAAATATTGGGGAGGGGTCCACTAGATGCCAGGGCATTTATTTTTTTTTTGGGGGGGGGTTGAGATTATATTATTGGCGTGTGGGTTAGGATAATTTGGGGAGGAATTTGGAATTTTTTTTGGGTGGTGGTTGTGGATATGACCCCCTTGTGTGACAATGACTTTTTTTTAATGACTCCTTCCTGTCAGAATGTGAGTCAGTCACTGCTCATGTACTAATAGGAAAGGGACCATTTGGCAGTGAGTTACTGATTATTGTCACAGGCTGCACTGTTTTTTGTTTTTTTTTCATTGCATGCTTTTTAACACAGCAGTAATTTCCATGCGCATTGATTCATTGCATCTCTGCAGAAACATTTTACAGAAAACTTGGGTTAGAAACCGGGCACGTGGCAGCTCTAAATGTGCAGCTTTCTCATCAACTATAGAGTTTATGTTTATTAAAACTTAATGAATCGCCTTTTTAAACAAATAAATCAAAGCAAATTACAAAATGTAAAAAGCAACTTAAAATAAGGAAAAGAACTCCAATGGTAAAAGGAGAGAAATCAATCACACCAAAGAACAGACTCGCAAAAGAACTGAAGATGCATCTCCCTGAAGTTACAACCAAAAGACAAAGAACAGGAAAGGTGTCTGTTCACTACACTCCTGTCCTTTCCCCCCCCCCCCCCCCCCCCCAAGGGTTACAGGCTGAGGAACAAATATGAGAGGTATGCCTGAGGTCTCCATCTGTCCTGTGGCAGCAGCAGCATTTCCAGCCCACAGATGTGGTCCTCAGGGCACACCAGTGGCGTAGCCAGCCAGCCAGTTTTGGGTGGGCCTGAGCCCAAAGTGGGTGGGCACAAAATTGTCTCTGCTCCGCCCTACCTCCACCTCAAAATATAAATACTTTAGCTAATGAGGATCCTCAAGTTCAGTCAGCTGAAGACTTTCTCTGAAGGTGGCCAGAACTCTCTTTTACTAAGCTTGGCAGGCAGCAGCAATGACCCTAAGCCACTGATGCCAGCACCCCACACATGCTTAGCTGTCGATGGCTCAAGGATGCTGTTGCCAGAGCTTGGTAGAAGGGAGTTCTGGCTGCCTTTGGAGGAGGTCCTTAGCTGAGGATGTCTGGGAATCCTCACCAGCTATACAGCAAGGGTTAAGACTGGTGTTAGACCTGCTTGGGCCCAGGTCAGAAAATAAAGGAGGGCTCCCCTCCCCGATTCCCTCTCCTCTTTGCCTCCCCTCCAATTTCCCACCTGCCATTAATATCACACCAACAGACCCTCATCAAATACAGAACAAGGGATCACAAATTAGAAATAAAAATATTTAGATGAAAATTGAAAAGGAATCCCAAGAAGTTAAATATAGCATTACTGCAACACTAGAGACATAAAACAGAGATGCATTTCCTTTTCTACAGAACACAATACAAAGACATTTGCTATGCACATTTCCAAAAGCTAACATATTCCATTTAAAACATTCAAAATAAAATGCTTTGTTTCTGCCTTTGTTGTCTGGACATTTTATTTTTCCATCTTGCTGGTTCCAATTTCTCTTTTCTGCTTTCCTCTCTTTCGTCTGCTAATTCTTCTTCAAGCGGCTGCAGTCCATTTGTCTTTTCTCCTCTCTCCTGTCTGTTCCCTCACTATTCCTGCCTCTGACATATTGATCATTCCTTTGTAGCTCTTTTCTGCCTCTCTCTCACCCTTCTTCGTCTCCTTTTTACTTTTCAACTACCTATCAAATTTCCATCTTCTTCTTTCACCCACTAGCTCTCCCATTCCCCATCTTACTCGTCCCCATCTCTACTTTCTCTTTTACCTTTAATCTACTTCCCATTACTATATTTCTACCCTCTGTAATCACTATCATTCATTTCCTTGCCACCCCCTCCTCCCCCTCCCCCTCTTGGGCTCTCCCACAGGGTTCCACCTTTCCCATTGTCTTCCTCCCTTCACCCTTCTAACCAGCATCTGATCCCCTCCCCACCCTGGTAGCCTTATATTTTCCTGCCCCTTCTCTCTTCATTCCTGCCCTCTCCCCCATGGCCCAGCATTTCCCCCCTTACCACCTACTGTGTACCTATCCCTCCCTCTCATCCACCCCATGTCTATCTCCCCCTCTCATTCCCACTGTCCACCATCTCTCTCTCCCTCTCCTTTGTGTTCTGGGTCCAACATCTCTCTCCCCTGCCCATACAGCATCTTCTCCTTCCTCCCCTCTACCATCATTTCTAACATTTCTCCCTTCCCTCCACCCCTATGCCCACCATTTCTCCCTCCTCTCCACCCCTATGTTCAAAATATCTCCCCCTCTCACCACCTATCCCCTCTCTATACAGCATGTCTCCCTCCCCTCCACCTCATATGCAGCCAAGACTTCTCCCTTCCTCACCCCTCCACCCCTTTGCTGCATCTCTCCCAGCCACCATGCCTCATGTTTCCATCTTCCCTCCTCCCTGTGCAGCATCTTTCTTTCCATCTTCCCTTCCCCATGCAGCTGCTGTCCCCGTCTTCCCTCCCCCATGCAACATCTTTTCCCCATCATCCCTTCCCCCGTGCAACAACTTTCACCCCATCTTCCTTCACCCTCCTTGCAGGCTCGCCCAGCAGCGATTCCAGTCACAGGCTCGGCTCACAGTGATTCCCACATGCTGCCTGCCGGCTGCCACTCAACAATCTCCTTGCAGCTACTAAGCGCTAACCCAGAAGTCTCTCGGCTTCTGGGTTAGCACTTAGTAGCTGCAAGGAGATTGTTGAGCGACAGCCAGCAGGCAGCGTATGGGAACTGCTGCGAGCTGAGCCTGCAACCGGAATCCTGTGCAGGAAGGAATACTGGTGCTGGGTGGGCCTGACCCCAAATTGGGTGGGCCCAGGCCCGCCCATGGTACGCCCCTGGGGCGCACCCCACAATGCTTATGCATGAGATAAATTTGCAATCACTGCTTTCTTGTTATGCACATTCATTGTGGATATCCTGAAAACCTGGCTGGCTAGATGTACCCTAAGGACTGGGGACCCCATAGACCACTGCTCTAGGATAGGAGTTCTTGAAGGTTGCTGAGTGGAAAAAACTGTCTTGAACAGTGGTTTTCAACCCAGTCCTCAGAGACCACCTGGCCAGTCGGGTTTTTAGGGCATCCACAATAAATATGCACGAATATGCAGTATTAGCAAATTATGCATGCAGATATCTCTCATACATATTCATTGTGGGTATCCTGAAAATCCGATTCACCAGGAGGTCCCTGAAGACTAAGTTGAAAACCACTGGTCTACAATACAGAAGATGCAATTCAGAGCAATAGGTTTGCTAGAACAAGTAGTCCGCATGTCTTTTTCATTGTGATTATTTGTGTGTACAAATAGGGGAGCATGGTAGAAAAGATATGTCTAATAAGGTCATTAATCTGTCTATGAACATATATATATTTCCTTTAGTACTACAGATTTGCAGTGATTGTTGAGAAAATATGTCTTGGGATAGGTGTCAATGCCCTATTAGGGGCAAGGAAAAGGAAGGGCAGATGCTTGACATAGGAGGAGAAGGTAGGCAAGGAAAGGGGAGATAAAATGTTGAACACCTTGGGGTGGGACCTAAGGGAAAATGCTACATATGGGAAGAGAGGAGATGCAGGTGGACATGGAGAGGTAAGGAAGGAAAGGGGAGATCTGGATTATGGGGTATAGTAAGGCCTTGAGCTGCCCTCGGAGGGGGCACACACCTGAAGGTTCACCTAAAGCTTCAGATACCCTTGGACCAGCTCTGACCTTAGGAATGAGGTGCTGCAGTGTGTGGAGAAATAACAGACGAACTAATCCCTTTCAGTGGGACAGGCCACAAATTTCCAGTGGGGCGCCTGTGCTAAACAATGTCCCTTGTTCCAGCAATCAGAGGGGGAAAGAAACCCTAGAGCAGAGGAGGTTGTTTAAGAACAGCTTAATGGTTAGAGCAGTCAGTTAAGAAAAGCCAGAATTCAAACCCCACTGATGTGACCATGGGGAAGTCACTTAACTCTGCATTGCCTAAGACTTATTTATTTATTTATTTATTTATTTATTTATTTATTTATTTTATTTTATTTATTTGAATTTTGCTCACACCTTTTTCAGTAGTAGCTCAAGGTGAGTTGCATTCAGGTACACTGGCTATAGACTGTAAGCCCTCCAGAAACAGGACAATTCCTATTGTATCTGAATATAACTCACCTTGAGCCACAACTGAAAAGGTGTGAGCCAAATCCAAACAAAATATCTCAATGTAACTCACCTTGAAAAGGGCATGAGCTAAAGTCAAGTACATCTGGAAGCAATGCATTCCCACCATCAAAAGAAATAAATCACAGAGAATAGATAACATCTCTTAGGATCAAATCGGGGTAGGTGGGTGTTTTTTATTTTACTTTATGAATCAGTTTAAGAAAGACTTTTCCAAATTAATACTTTAGAGCCTCTGTTGTGAAACTTGAACATCTATTTTGTTTTATGCAGGGTTAATTATAAATGAAATTACTAAAATCATGAGGTGCTGACCCACTAACAAATTTCTCCTTTTTTGTTCTTATAGGAAAAATCTGCAATGAGAAGGTTCCATAGCTCATTAGTATGTGGCAACTGGAGGCTAGAGAATATTTATTAATCTATTATTTCATCCCTAGTGCCACAGAATT